>NW_016107568.1:824442-852973 GCF_001604975.1 Cebus imitator
ATAAGATAACAAAGCAAAAAAATCAGGGGGAGATGTGTTCTGCTACAAGTGCTTGTGACAAAGGATTGTTAATCTTTGTGTAAATACTGTCTTTTGCAAGAATCTATATTATTAAACTGAAAGTAAAACTTACTGTTTTTTTTTTCTCTGAGACAAAGTTTCACTCTTGTCACCCAGGCTGGGGTACAATGGCACAATCTTGGCTCACTGTAACCTCTCCCTCCTGGGTTCAAATGATTCTCCTGTCTTAACCTCCTGTGTCGCTGGGATTACAGGAACCCATCACCATGCCCAGCTAAGTTTTGCATTTTTTAGTAGAGACAGGGTTTCACCATGTTGGCCAGACTGGTTTTAAATTCCTGTGCTCAGGTGATCCACCCACTTCAGCCTCCCAAAGTGCTGGGATTACAGGCTTCAGCCATGGCGTACTAGCCCATGAAATTTATTCTTACACTAGGAATGCTTTTGTTATTAAGATATAAGGACATCAAGACATTTCCTGGGTCTATTAATTCCTGAGTCTTTTCAGTAAACATTATTTTGTTTATTTGTTTGTTTGTTTGAGATGAGGTCTTGTTCTATTAGCCAGGCTGAAGTGCAGTGGCGCTATCACAGCTCACTGTAACCTCTGCCTCCCTGGCTCAAACTACCCTCCCACCTAAGCCTCCTGAGTAGCTGGGACTATGGGTGCACACCACCAAGCCTGACTCTGGTAAACATTATTAACTGTTCTCTTAACCACAAATATCCTGTGACTAGTAATGCCTAATCTCCTGGCAATGCAGCCTAGTAGATCTCAGCCTCATTTTACCCAGCCTTGATTCCAGATGGAGTCACTCTGGTTCAAATACTTCGGACAGTTTTATACTTTCAGGTCTTATATTTAAATCTTTAATCTATTTTAAGTTGGTTTTTGTATGTGGTATGAGACAAGGGTCCAATTTCAATGTGCATGTGAATATCTGGTTTTCCCAACATCATTTGTTGAAGAGACTATCCTTCCCCCATTATGTGTTCTTGGCACCTTTGTCAAAAATCAGTGGACTGGGCCAGGTGCGGTGGCTTATGCCTGTAATCCCAGTGCTTTGGAAGACTTAGGTGGGTGGATCACTTGAGGAGTTTGAGACCAGCCTGGCCAGCTTGGCAAAACCCGTCTTTACTAAAAATAGAAAAACTTAGCCAGGCATGGTGGCATGCACCTGTAGTCCCAGCTAGTAGGGAGGCTGAGGCAGAAGAATGTTTGAACCCAGGAAGCAGAGGTTGCAGTGAGCCAAGATCACACCACTGTACTCCAGCCTGAACGACAGAATGAGACTACATCTTGAAAAAAAAAAAAATCAATGAACTATAAATGTATGTGTTTATTTCTGGGTTCTCTATCCTATTCGTTTGTCAAAGTGTCTGTTTCTTTGCCATACCATGCTGTTTCTATTACAATCAATTTATGTTTTGAAGTCAGGGATGCCTCTAGCTTTGTTCTTTTTGTTTCAGATTGTTTGGGCTATTCAGGGTCTTTTGTGATTCCAAATGAACTTAAGGGTTTTGTTTTTGTTTTTGTTTTTGTTTTGCTGTGAAAAATGACACTGGTATTTTGATAAGATTGCACTGGATCTGCAGATTGCACTTTTTGATTCTTTTGAAATAAACAACAAGGTAGAAGTTTTGGGGTGCCAAAAGACATAGTGACCAATCAAGTAGTGATCTTATTGCCACTTCATTTTTCACTCAAAACAATATTACACAATATTCAACTTGAGGACTAAGCTCTGATTTTTATCTTGCCCAAATTCCTACCTAGGGGTCTAGGGAATCATGCCCTACAAACCATAAATTATTATCAGATGAGTTTTATTTGATCCTATATATTGTGACTTACTTTTTAATCTGACTCTGGCATAACATCATGAGACAAGGAAAAAAAAAACAACCCAAAATATATTTCTTTGCTAGACCTTGAAATTGTCCTGCAAAGTCTCTTCTGGGAAAAATCCACTTCTATAGGAATGCTCTTTCCCCTTTGTTTACCTTCCTTCCTTCCTTCCTTCCTTCCTTCCTTCCCAGATCCAGGATATAAACAAACTAAGAGCCAGGCACCCAACCCCCCGGTGGTGGTGGTGGTGGTGGTGGTGGTGGTGGTTGTTTTGGCGCTATCTCAACTCACTGCAACCCTAGCCTCTTGGGCTCAAGCGATTCTCCAGCCTCAGCCTCCCAAGTAGCTGAGATTACAGATGCCCGCCATGACACCCAGCTAATTGGTCAGACTGGTCTTGAACACCTGACCTCAGGTAATCTGCCCACCTCTGCCTTCCAAAGTGCTGGGATTACAGGCGTGAGCCACTGTGCCTGGCCTCCAGGCACACTTTTAGTCAGATTAATAAAAATGGTATCAAACAGGTTTTCTCTAAAGTCTGCTATATAAAAGCTTCCTCTGCATAATAAAACTTGGTCTCCACAACCCTTTATCTTTACATGAACATTCCTTTCTATCAATCCCAGGCCTTTAGACAAACTCAACCAATTGTCAACCAGAAAATGCTTAAATTTACCCATAGCCTGGAAGACCCCCCCCTACACACACACACACACACCTTGACTTGTCCCACCTTTCTGAACCAAACCAATATATTTCTTAAATGCATTTGGCTGGTATCTCACGCCCTTCTCAAATATATAAAACCAAGCTGCACCCCTCCCACCTTTGACACATGTTCTCAGGACCTCCTGAGGGCTGTGTCATGGGCCACTGTTGCTCATATTTGGCTCAGAATAAATTCTCTTCCAAAATTTTACAGAGTTTGACTTGCTTCATCAACAATATTGTTCATTCACCGAGATCTCTGGAATCACAGACTGTGCTCAAATCCTGATGGTATTGTTTTCCTGTTGTATGACCCAGAATGAGTTAAATCATTTCACCCTTGGGATGGAATCTGCAAAATAAGCATAATGACTTACCTCATAGATTCGTTGGCAGAACTAACCAATTAGGCACTCAATGACACATTGCAATTGCCCCATAAATGTTAAACCAATGCCAAATCTAGTATTTTCCTAATGTCTTTGCGGGGCCCCCTAGGAAAAGGTCTCAAAGGCTGTGAACCTTAAGGGACCAGCTTGCCAAGGGACCAGCTTGCTAAGCGACCGGCAGGAACTGACAGTTATATTCCACAGGAAAAAAAAAAAAAAAAAAAAAAAAAAAAAAAAAAAAAAAAAAAAAAAAACAAAACTAAACGAAACGAAACAAAAGAATCCCTGCCCCGCCGCCCTCTTCTGGGGAAAGACTGGGGATTGGAAGGCGAACGCTAGAGGACCAACAGAGGCCCTGGGCGTGGCTGGGAGAATCGCGCCTTTGACTCGCGAACACCATCGCAGGAACTCACTCAACCCGCCGGAACTCAACCCGCCGGAGCTCGCGTTTCTTCCGCTTCCGTCGGGACTCTGCGGAGCGGGCCGGAATGAACATCACTTCCGCCCCCACTGAGCGGCGTCCTAAGCCGATTCCAGTGAGGCCTTAGAGCGCAGCTGCCTGCAGGCGTGGAGGAGGCCCCTGTTGTCCTTGTGGGGAGCTCGGCGCCCTCGGACGCCCGTGATCATGTGGAGGCTGCTGGGTCGCGCTAGTGCGCCGCTCCTGCGGGTGCCCTTGTCAGGTCAGAAGTCCCCTTTGGTTCTTAAAGACTATCCCTTTTCCTCCCCCACCCTCCGGTGCTTTTCCTCCCTAACCCAAAAGCGGCTCTGCATATGTTGGATGAAGCACTGGTTAGGGACTGCGCTATCCCGCCGCGGACCTCCACTGTAGGGGTTCGTGCAAGAGGGTCACAGCTGCGTCTGGGACTCGGCGCCCAGAGACCCCGGCTGGCCTTTTGCGGGGCCTGAGCCTCTGAGTGCATTTAGTGGAACCCGCATTCCACACCTCAAGACTCCTCCGGCAGAAGTATCTTTGGGCCGGCGGGGCGGCTGACGCCTGTAATCCCAGCACTTTGGGAGGCCGAGGCAGGCGGATCGCTTGAGGTCAGGAGTTTGAAACCAGCCTGGACAACATGGTGAAACCCCGTCTTTACTCAAAATACAGAAAAAATTAGCCGGGCGTGGTGGCGGGTGCCTGTAATCCCAGCTACTCCGGAGGCTGAGGCAGGAGAATCTCTTGAACCCGTTAGTGGAGGTTGCAGTGAGCCGAGATCGCGCCGCTGCACTCCAGCTTGGGCGACAGAGCAAGACTCCTTCTCAAAAAAAAAAAAAAAAAGTACCTTTGGCCCAGATTGTACCGGGGCTCCGGCCTTGTCACCTGCGTCGTTTAACTTCATTTGTCTCTGTAGATTCTTGGGCACCCCTCCCCGCCAGTGCTGGCCTAAAGACACTACTCCCAGTACCAAGTTTTGAAGGTGAGAACTTGTCTTTCTCCTGTTTATAAGTCTTTTCTCTGATGGAAACCAGCAGAGGGTGTGAGATGAGATAGGAGTGTTCTTGTGTTTCCTATCCCCGTTCACTCTTTCAATAAATATGTTTTTAGAACCTATTATCTTGCCAACCAGTATTCTGAGCACTAGAAATAAAGAACAAAGGAAACCAAAAACTTTCCCTGCTCTTATGGAGCAGTGTCTAATGAGATAGCTTCCCTAACACCTCCCAATGGTGTGTGTCCCGTGGTCCACTCAGCCAGTAGTAATAGGCCTGAAATCTGGATTTTTTTGGTGGCTCAAGCCTGTAATCCCAACACTTTAGGAAGAGGAAGTGGGCAGATCACCTAAGGCCAGGAATTTAAGACCAGCCTGCCAACAAAGTGACACCCGTCTCTACTAAAAATACAAAAAATTAGCTGGGCGTGGTAGTGCACGCCTGTAATCCCAGCTACTCAGAAGGCCACTGCACTCCAGCCTGGGCAACAGAGTGAGACTCTGTCTTAAAGGAAAAAAAAATCTGGACTTTTCATGTTCTCTCCAAATAAGGTTACATATATGCATATATACAATATGTAAAAAGCTTTGTTAAATTTAAGGTAAGGCACAATATTGTAAAACTAGTTTTTTAAAAAATATATACTGGAACCCTCAAAAAATGAATAGGGTCTGTACATCTGAGGGTCTTCCATACAGAATTATTAAACCACCATATGTTCTGAAAGTACATTTTGATTTATAGTTGAAAGAAAGCAGTACTAAGTTTCTCTGTAGCTGCATAGAGAAGCTGGGGGGGCAGCTTCTGAAACTCTTGATAGTAATAATTTGACAATTTCCTCAAAGTCTCCTGTTTTATATTTGTCTCCATTATAAAGCCATACTTGGTTCACTTTAGAAATTTTTTTAAATGACATACATGTTAATTTTTCCCCAAATTGTCAAATAAGGATGATAAAGAAGATGTCACGTCTGGCCTAAAGTTGTGCCCACCCACCCAAACCTGGCATACTGTTGCACAGTGAGTACCTGTGCAGGCCTCAGCATGAAAAGTCCCTGCATATATGAGAGAAGGAGCATTGATCAAAGGATTCCTAGGTGGTTTCTCAACAATAATGTGGCAGACCTGGAGAACTTAGATATTTTGATGTACAATATAGTACAGTATAGTATTCTTCCACTACCCCCATTAACATCCAGACAGTGAAATATATATGTATATATTTTTCTGACATGCTGTGTAGCTTTGCTGTTTAACTGGATGGCATAGACCAAAAATAAAATGTTTCTAGGCCTCAGGTTTTTCTATAAAATGGAGATTAAATATACTACCTGCCTAACGTCCTGTTTCTTGATCTGGGTATTAATGATATGTGTTCATGTGTTCACTTGCAAGTAATTCACTGAGCTGCATATTTTTAATTTGTCCCTTTGATGTATGTGTTAAACTCTGACAGGTTTAAAATTTTTAAAAAGGAAGCCCTGAAAGAATACCAAAGCTATAAAGTTGTTCTGAAAATTAAATGAACTAGTGATTTCCAAACAATTGCTGTTATAGCGTTAAGTACAGAGTTGGTGATTAATAAATGCGTTTGGATTCAGAAGTTAAAACTTTGCTATCTTTAAAGTGTTAGAAACATTTGCATTAGCCCTAGTCATAGCCGGAAGATTCCAGTGTCACTAAAAGCATCTGCAAAAATGTAATATACCTTTGGAATTATTGTTCAGTGGTAACTTTAAGACTTTCAGGCTGGATATGGCGGCTCACACTTGTAATCCCAACACTTTGGGAATTAAAGGCAAGAAAATCACTTGAGGCCAGGAGTTTGAAACCAACCTGGGCAACATAGTGAGTCCCTGCCTCTATCAAAAAATGAAGAAGAAAGAAATTAAGACTTTCATCTGTTGTAAATCTTTCTAGGGAGAAAATCTTTTGAGATGTGTAGCTTTACTTTATCCAGGTTGTCTATGCTCCTTTTAGATGTTTCCATTCCTGAAAAACCCAAGCTTAGATTTGTTGAAAGGGTACCACTTGTGCCAAAAGTAAAAAAAGAACCTAGAAATTTGAGTGACATACGGGGACCTTCCACTGAAGCTACGGAGTTCACAGAAGGCAATTTTGCAATCTTGGTGAGTGAATTCAGCATCAAGCAGCTTTGGAATAGAAGCTAGGGAGTAACAGAATCTCATACTTCTTATTCTAGTCTCTTCCTGTACAGTTGTTTTAGAATGGCCACAGTTGCTCTCTAAGCTGATGTGTACAGAGGCTTCTGGGTACCCAGTAAACATTTGGGTTATACCTTTTTTTTTTTTAATGTAGAGTGAAAATAATGTAAAAGCAGGAAAAGGAAGGAGCTACCTAATTTGCCCCATAATCAGATCATGAGATCTTTTCAAGCCCTGGAAAAAATAAAACTATCCACAATTTAGGATGTGGAAAATAGCTGTTTCCTTACTTGTTGAAGTATCTCTGCGAAGATGCAGAAAGATCAAGCTTCCATGAAGACTTGATGTCAGCAGCTACACAAATGGGTGTGCCCTAGGATTTATTTTCCACAGGCAGCCAGAGTGATATTCTAAAGTCCTCTTCCTGCAGTGTACATGATAACCCCGACTGACCTCTCAGAACCTCCTGCCCACTCTCCCCATTCCTCACTCTACTTCAGCCCCATTGGCTTCTGTTCACGTCACCAAGCCCACTGTTGTGCCAGGGCCTACACAGAAGCCTTTCTTATGCCTGGCACACTCCTCTGTTTTCCCTTGACTGGTTGTTCTTTTTATTCTGGCCTTAGCTTTAGATGTCACGTCTTCAAAGAAGCCTTCCCTGCCTCTCCACTGAAGTGGGTCCCCCCTCACTCTGTTTATTACTATGCACCCGACGGTTTTCCTCCGTGGGACTTATTATACCTTAAATTTGTATTTTCAATTGTATCATTGAAGCCATAGTTATTACAAGAGACATAATAGTAGAGCCCATGGAAGATATCGAAGTAACATGTGTTTGTAATTCTCCCATTCACTTTTAGGCATTGGGTGGTGGCTACCTCCACTGGGGCCACTTTGAAATGATGCGCCTGACAATCAACCGCTCTATGGACCCCAAGAACATGTTTGCCATATGGCGAGTACCAGCCCCTTTCAAGCCCATCACTCGCAAAGGTGTTGGGCACCGCATGGGGGGAGGCAAAGGTGCCATTGACCACTACGTGACACCTGTAAAGGCTGGCCGCCTTGTAGTAGAGATGGGTGGGCGTTGTGAATTCGAAGAAGTGCGAGGTTTCCTTGACCAGGTGGCCCACAAGTTGCCCTTTGCAGCAAAGGCTGTGAGCCGTGAGACTCTAGCGAAGATGCGGAAAGATCAAGAAGAAAGAGAACGTAACAACCAGAACCCCTGGACATTTGAGCGAATAGCCACTGCCAACATGCTGGGCATTCGGAAAGTACTGAGCCCGTATGACTTGACTCAGAAGGGGAAATACTGGGGCAAGTTCTACATGCCCGAACGTGTGTAGTGACTGTAGGAGATAACTGTACATAGGCTATTGAAAGAAAGATTCTGCATTTTTCTTCCCCTCAGCCTACCCACTTAAGTCTGTGGGTAGCTCTTAAGTCATAACTAAGGAGCAGCATATGAGTAGATGATTTCTGAAAAACATTGACGTGTTGATTTAAAATGAAAACTGTATTATATTTTCATTAAATAAAATTTGAACATCAGGATATAAATTCTCATTGGTCATTCTTAATCCCTTAGAAGATTTTAAAATAGGCCTGAATGACTGTGAAGTGCTCTTGGTTCTCCTGGGATATAAGATGAACATGAAGGCTGAAACATTTGCATTCCACCATCTATGATGCGAGTTTGACTTTACTGCCTTTTAAATGTACACACTTCAGGAGCCAGTTTCTGTGATATTTTACTAGGTAAAAACACATTTTTAGTGTAAGAAAAAAAACAACAGTACATAGGTCAATTGATTCAACATTTATTGATGCCCAGCTACCCATCTTCTCTCAATCTTGGAATGGGAATGTTGGACAATATGCAAGGAACATACCCTTTGCCTTTTAGCAAAGGAACCAATAGCAAAAGTTAAAACTGTGTGGCCTTTTCTAGGTCTGAAATTCTCCAAAGAGGGAGGGTATTTGGCTCTATTTTTGTTCCCCCTGCAGAATCCAGTACAGTGCTACGTGCCATGCAACATGTAAATTCTTAACTGCTAGTGAATGAGGGCCCCCTAGGACTCATCCCCACAGCTCCATCTCCCTGTTTGCCCAGATTAATGTTTTCCAGAGCTAGCCAGCTGCAGTCTTCTATCCCCTATTCAAACTAAAGGAAGCACAAATTAATATATATATTAAACCGTTGGCTTTTGAAGGTGGGTAGAATACAGCATTGACCAAAATATTTTTTAATCTCACTTTTTTAAAAAATAAAGTATCAAAGTAATAATTTACTTTCAGAAGTACAAACGTAGCAGTTGTGTGCTCCTCACAGTTGTATACTGTGATTTTTTAAATGAATTTTTAGTGAAATTCTTGTGACTAAATCACAAAAAGTTATCTGCACTAGAACACATTCACATAGCTCTTTTTAAAGCTGAACACAACTGAACCTTGAATGGAGCTGGGGACAGTATTTAGAACAGCTATTTTTGGTTTTGTTTTTTATTTTGAGATGGAATTTTGCTCTTGTTGCCCAGGCTGGAGTGCAGTAGTAGCATGATCTCGGCTCACTGTTAACCTCCAGCTCCTGCATTCAAGCAATTCTGCCTCAACCTCCCAAGTAGCATGAGTCACTTGCCTGGCTAATTTTGTATTTTTAGTAGAGATGGGGTTTCACTATGTTGGTCAGGCTGGTCTCAAACTCCTTAGCTCAGGTGATCCACCTTCCTCGGCCTCCCACGATGCTGGGATTACAGGCGTGAGCCACTGCACCCAGCCTATAACAGTTTCTTACACTTCTGTTACTGGCCAGCAGTTTCAGCTAGCGACACAAATCAGGTGAGAGGTGAAGTGAGTGATCACCTCATTTTACCTTTCTCACCTGACACCTTTATCTGTTCTTTGTTATGGTTCACAGAGTGTGCCACCAATGGGAGAGGTCAGTCATACTATAAACCTGTTTCTCCTGGGGCCAGCCATATTCTCCACAGATTAAGAGGCTGTTGATAGAAGTCCACCATCACCACCCATAGAAAAAGCACTTTAAAGTTGATGTTGTGGTAATGGGGGGGAAGGGCTAGTAGCATTTTTGCATAAATAGATCAGCCCATTCCCAAGCAGCTTTACACAGCCTCTGATAATAACAAACCATGTTCTCACTGGTACCCTAAAGAGTTTAGGAGTCAAACCCAAGGATTTGTCCATGACTGACATAACAGCTTAATTATAAGTCAGCAGATATTTGAGTACCTGTAAGCAGCAGGCACTGTGCTAAAAAGTGGGGACACAACAGTGAGCAAGATAGGCATGTGCCTATCCTTAGATAAACTTCACTTTTAATACTACTACTGGAGCCTGGAAGAGGAAACAGATGTAAGCTGGTCAAAGGTGAGACCTAGAAGAGCAGAAGTGCCCTGACTTGACCAACTCAACAGCAGTTCAAGTAAGAACCTGTTGAGTTAGGTGCACTATGATATCTGCCCCTTCACAGCCGTGCTGCACGTGCAGGCTCTAAGTTTCACGTCCTAAAGCCCCCACTCTGCTTTCTTCTCTACCCTGCAGTCCTCCTTTAAGCCATCTGCCTAATCAGCTATGTATCTACTCCCTGTCTCTGTCCTCCACCCAATCTGTATTACGTTTGTTCTTCTTTGCATAATTCTTAATAAGTAGTTGATTGATGCCCTGTTTCCTAAGAAGTTTCATAATGGAAAGAGGAGAAGCTGATGAGGAGTCTGTGTGGAGAAGTGATGGTACCACAGAAGTGGAAGGAGGATTACAAATGCCAGTCGACCAATCTGTGAGGGCTGTGGGAGATAACAGAAAAATGAAGGGAAAAAAAATCATAGATTATATAGCATGGTGTTTGTGGCTGGGATCACCAAATCCCTCTTACGCAGGGTTAAGGGACTATACACAAGGCTGTGTTAACTTTCATTAACCTTGAAAGGGAAGAAACTTAATTCGAGTTTACTGTGTGGCCGGCCCCCTTCCAAAAAGTTCAAGATGCATCTAATGCAAGAACTACTTGTTCCTTTTGCACTTCCAGATACCAAGGCTCAAACTATTTAGCAGGAGTCAATATCCTTGACCAGTACAAAGCATTCTGCCACACCTGGTTACAGGACAGATCGCCACCTTCTGTCTTCCCCCTCTCCTCCCACAGACTACCTGCTAACCGATCATTCTTCGTTCCCTTTTGTCTCTGAAACACTCCTTTCCTTAGTTTTCTCTAACCTTTATTAGCACCTAATCCCACCCAGATTAAGGCACCTAAAGTGCCCCCAGGACACAAAGGTTTCAAGTAAGTAAAAGAAGGCCTGACCCTCCCCACAGATGGCTCACCTTTTTCAGGCAAATATGCTCCCAATGGTGGAAGCTAAGATGATCGCAAGGATAATACAGCAGATCATGATCATGATCTTCTTCTGCTCATCCAGATAAGGAAAGAAAGAACACATGAGAAACCACCGCAAAAGCGTTCTGCAGGAAGGGAGACAATTGCATGTGGGCACGGAAGAGGGTATGAAGGAAGAGAGCAACAGATGGACAAAGGAGATGGATCTGGCTTCTAGAACCCAGAATGTTCATAGAAATGTTATTTCTGGTGACAAGTACAAAAATTAGAGTCCCAGAGGATGTTTGGTATGGTCATTCTGCCTTCTAGATAACATCATGACAGATCTCCCCCATTTCCTCCTACAGCCAGATACTCTCAAGGACTGAACCAAATTCTTTTGGGGGGAACACCTCAAATCTGAAACACAAACAGAGTGACACTGTATTCTCTGGGAGTTAAACCATGTTCAAAAATTGAACTTTTGAACCATGGCTTAAAAAGATTTGAACTGCATTCTAAAACCTGAATAAAAATCACCACATGGTGGCACCAAATCACTAAGTGTTTCTACACAGAGATAGAGCCAGAAAACTGTTTCACAATCAATATAAAGTCATTTTTATTTTTAAATTAGCAATAAAATAATCAAATTTACATTTAAAAAGTATAAACAACAACAACAAAAAAAACCCTTCACATGTTGTATTCCAAACTGTAAGCCCCAAGCCTCCATGTCAGAGGGGAGCAAAGGCCTTTGGTGATCTTGTCTCTTGTTGCTAGAACCCATGCACTGTCTGACATCATAGCCGTGGGCAAGAGAATATCCCCTTGGCTCTGTCTGAGTGCTGGATTGTGACCGGCAGTAAGTAGCCTTCGCAAAGGAAGCTAATGGATAATGCCTCAATTAAGGGTGCTCACCCCATCCTAGAAAGCATTAAAGTCAAAGCTGAAAATATACATGGTACCCCAAATCAAGGAGACTACCAGAGACCAGCGGGGGATCTAAGGGATTTTACCACTGGGTTAGCACAGACTTGTGCTACACTTGAAGATTTCCTGGTGGCTGCTGCTGCGTACATAATAAGTATTGGATGAGACAAAGAACCTGCCAAGCTCATTAACCCAGTAGCAAGAAGAGGTCCTGTGTAGCCTCCAGTGTTCCCCAACTGACTCAGCCCTGCAGATGGGACATCTTGTAGGCCACATAAATATCAAATTACTGAGGGACATTCTCAGGACAAGCCTAGCACAGGCAGCATGTGGGGAAAGTTGTCAAAAAATTATACTTTCTGTCTGCTAAGCAGAAAAACTTAATTGGGATCAGTTTAGCGCACTCCAGAGTTCTCATTTTATTCTCCCAGTACTCATCCAGAAAACAAGTTTCTTGATGATATGGGAAGATCACATTTCCATAGTGATTCATTTGCAGGTAAGCAAATGTCCTTCACCCAATTTTTATCCTAGCTCAAAACTGGCTTTTTTTTTTTTTTTGAGGTCATAGTATCTTCCATTTTTATTTCCTACTTCCTGAGAGACACACACATGTGTACAAACATCTCATACACAATTAGAATACATCTGGAACACATGAGTGAATACACCAGTGTCATGAAATATTTCCAGAGCTTAAGATTCTAGCACCTTGTCCCTTACCCAGTTTAAAATCCCTGATTATTTTTGGCCCCAAGGCAATAGCTTCACAAAGCATCACAGCGATTTCTAAGACTCAGACATGGAAACAAATATTCCATACCCTCAGCCTTTTGCAAAGCATAACCTCAGATGACTGTGTCATCCAGATCCCTCAAGTGAATATGAGAGACTACAACATATAGAAAAATCAAAGTTGCCCTCCAAGCTGAACAACTAAGGGCTTAATTTAAGGCTGAATTTCAAACAAGTCAACTCTTCAGACCAAATGACATCTGCCAGTCCCTCATGTTTTCAGGACACAGGGACAAAAAACAGGATTGGCATCCTGCCAGGTAGAAGACTCAGATGCAAGCCTTATTGTTGCCAAACTTAGAAGAATCCTTCTGCTTTGTTGAAGATACTCCCCTAAAAAAAATACATTGCAGTTTCTGGGAGAATACTCCATGAGGTAGAAAAATACAGCACTTTGGGAGAATCTCCCAGGGGCTTTCCCAGGTGCAAGGCAAAATCTGACACAGGACAGGGAGGAAGGAAGCAGGGTGGGTTCACACAGTCCAGGAGAAAAGGTACTTGAGAGCCGGTGGGGCAGGAGGAGGCTCTGAGGAGAGCTCAGGGTCGCATCAGGTAGATCGCATTCCCCCAGGGCTAGACTGTTAGCTGAGTGTCAGGTCCAAGGGTGGTCACAAGGAAACAAAGGAACGGGTAGCACTCGCTCTCAGGAAGGCCATTCAGACTCCATTCTCATCTGAAGACAAGGGTGGCCACACCAGGCTGGAGTGAAATCAGTTTCTAGGAGGCAGGGAAAGGAGGAACTGATCAGTACACAGGAATAAGGCAAAGGGCAACAGAAGTCATCCACAAACCGAGAAGGTGGGGAGGAAAGCCCAGAACTCACTATGAAATAGACAAACCCAAGACAGATCCTGGAGTTAAATATCCCACTGTACAAAGAACACAAAGCCCTACTGTGAGAGGGGGAAAAAAATAGAAAAGCCTCTAGGCCTTTTATAAGCCTTCTCACAGGCTGTCCACACCCATGGAAGGATGTGGTGGGAAGGAACAATCCCTAGTGAAAACACCTGCTCTGCAGGGCCCACAACAGCACTCTCCTGAAGACAGGCTGCGGGAGCTGCTTTCTGGTTCTCAATCTTCATGAACTCCCTGCTGCCTTTCTTTTAGAAAGCAAAAGGGCACAATGCAAAGCATATGGAAAAAGTTCAGGAGTCATATTATGGCTGCTCCACCTTATGAGCGATGTAGTCTTGGGCAAGTTCCTTAACTTCATTGCTCTTTCCCCATCTGTAAAATGAGGATACTATGATCCTAGACCAAGCAGCTGGTACAGTACTAGGAAATATAAACACATTGTCTTCCTTCCATCCTGTTCAGAGACCTCTCTCCCTTGGGTGACATGGAGGAAGAGGGGAGTCCAGACCAAGGCAACAATCAGTCTTGACTTTATTAGGGAACACGGAATAAACTACAATAAAAGCAGCTTAGCAGCTGCTCAGCAATTTAGCATGTTAAATATAGAGTTAGTCAACCAAAAACAACATATTAATTAGTCTGCTCCTCTTTGAGGAATTACATCCTCAAAAAATGATTCATACACATTCTAAAGTCCTGCAATTAGGAATGGAAAGGGGCCCCATGAATTTGCATATCATATTTCATCCAAGGATATGGGATAATAACAACTACTATATCTTTCTAAAATCTCAACATCTATTCCAATCAGATTGTTCAGAGCCAAAACAAAATTTAAACTTCACACAAAAAAGTCAAGTGCTAGTCTCCAAGTGCCAGAAAAAAGAGGGGGGAAAAAATATCAACCAATGACCTGTCTATGAGAGGCTGTTAATCTCACTGTTGCTTACTTTTCAAGATGAAGTTGAATATTCAATGCTATAATCAGCTGACTTTTAAACCCTCTGGTCACATGGAAGGAGGAGGGGTAAGAAAAGACACACTAAAACAAATATAAAAGGAAGGCACAGCTCTGGGTACTGCCATGGTATTATGTGCCAAGTCTTAAAAATGTTTATGCCTGTCCGGGCGCAGTGGCTCAAGCCTGTAATCCCAGCACTTTGGGAGGCCGAGGCGGGTGGATCACGAGGTCAAGAGATCGAGACCATCCTGGTCAACATGGTGAAACCCTGTCTCTACTAAAAATACAAAAAATTAGCTGGGCATGGTGGCGTGTGCCTGTAATCCCAGCTACTCAGGAGACTGAGGCAGGAGAATTGCCTGAACCCAGGAGGCGGAGGTTGCGGTGAGCCGAGATCGCGCCATTGCACTCCAGCCTGGGTAACAAGAGCGAAACTCCGTCTCAAAAAAAAAAAAAAAAAATGTTTATGCCTATTATCTCAGTAATCCAACTCATATGAGTTTGTAATAAAGAGAAACTTTAAGTGAAAAAAATATCAAATAAGATTAGTCACATTGTCAGCTATAGCAAAATAACATAAACCTCCAACATTGTCAAAATGTTAAATATTTGTGAGTATGGCTACAATCTCGTGTTGACAATTAGATTTACAAAAAGATTTTAATGCTGTGGAATGATGCTTATAATTTTGTAACTGGACACAAAACTATGGATAATATAATCTTAACTATGTAAAACTATGCCTGAATGTGTAAACATGCCACAAGGTTATCAGCAATAATATTAAAAGTTGACTACTTTTATTTTCTCTGTATTTTATGGGTCAGTTTTGTTAACAATACATGCTATATTTTATTCAGAAAAATATTTTAAAAGTCACTGGCTGGGCACAGTGGCTCATGCCTGTAATCCCAGCACTTTGGGAGGCTAAGGCAGGCAGATCACTTGAGTCCAGGAGTTCAAGATTAGCCTGGGTGACATGGCAAAACCCTGTCTCTACAAAAAATATAAAAGTTATCTTGGCATGTTGGTGTACACCTATACTCCCAGCTACTCAGGAGGCTGAGGCGGGAGGATCACCTGAGCCTGGGAGGCAGAGGTTGCAGTGAGCCAAGATCACGCCACTGCACTCCAGCCTGGGTGACAAACATAATGAGACACCGTCTCAAAAAAAAAAAAAAAATTTAAGTCACAAAAGTCTTCAATTGCATATGTGGAGTAAAAAAGAAAAAAATAATAATTAAAAAGTCACAAAAGTCTTAATAGTCCCAATAGCCAGACTCTTGATATGCTCACTACTATTAAATGTGATTCAGGCTGGGCACAGAGGCTCACACCTGTAATCCCAGCACTCCGGGAGGCTGAGATGGAAGGATCACCTGAGGTCAAGAGTTCAAGACCATCCTGGCCAATATGGCAAAACCTCACCTCTACCTACTATAAAAATGAGCCGAGTGCAGTGGCATGTGCCTGTAATCCCAGCTACTCAGGAGGCTGAGGCAGGAGAATCACTTGAACCAGGAAGACGGAAGTTGCAGTGAGCCTAAATCATGCCACTGCACTCCAGCCTGGGTGACAGAGCAAGACTGTCTCAAAAAAAGCCAGTGATTCAGTGATAGGTCTATAATTTTTAACAAGTTTTCAAAAAAAAAATAGTCTAAATTTTAACATCACTATCCTCTAAGGTTCTCCAGGCTTTATAGGTAATGATAATGGCTACCTTCTTTTACAAAGAGAAGCTAGGTCCCCTATTAGCTGTGTGAACTTGGCCCTGTTATTTAACTTCTCTTTGACTGAGTTTCTTTGTCTGCAAAATGTGCATCATACTGTATCTGTCTCCTAGGATGTCGTAAGGATTCAATG
The DNA here is from genome assembly GCF_001604975.1 of Cebus imitator. Taxonomy (NCBI): domain Eukaryota; kingdom Metazoa; phylum Chordata; class Mammalia; order Primates; family Cebidae; genus Cebus; species Cebus imitator. The sequence goes on from NW_016107568.1 coordinate 840,740, forward strand.
ATACATGTATAATGTGTTCAGTGCATTGTCTGGTACAACGCAACACTCAAAAGTGTGTTAACTATCATCATTTAAGACCCAACCAATCAGCAACAAAAAAAACTCTGCAGACCCAAATTCCAATTCAGAGCTTCATTTACATTGAAAAGGATACAGAAAGTAAAACCCAACATCCGTGAAAATCAGTAAGAATTCAGAAGACAGACCCCAGATTCAAGATAGACCCCAGATCCAATGTACTCAACTTAGGAGCATGCTTCCTGAGTAAGGGGAGTTGAATGGGGTGCTCAGGTACGCTAGGAGAAGTGGTGAGAAATATGACAAGACAGAGATTGGGGACAGAATCTACAGGATAGGAACAAACAGAGACCTCACCCATGTCCTGCAGCCAGAAACCAAGAATAGAACTGTAAGGAGATAAAGAATCCACAGGCTACTGAAAAGTTTTAGAAAGCTCAGTGTGTCGAAGGACAATCATACTGGGAAAGAAGAATTTGAAATCCCAAGCTAATTTCCTCTTGAGGAGCCAAATCCAGAGTCCCCAAGAACCATTCGTTTACTTACATTTCAGTGCAGCAGCCTCTTAGGCCACTCTTATTTCAGCCCAACGGAAAGTCCAATAATCAATGCTAAAATGCCCAGCAACACAACTACTACCACAATGATAATTATCAATTTCTGGAGAGAGGAATAAGACAAAAACAAATGATTACAAACAACCAAAAAACAAAACAACTCATCCAAAACCCAACCCCTGTCACCTCTACATAGAAAATATCTTACCAATCTGAATGAGAAGCCAACATCTCTACATACAGACATCCTTCTAGGATAGTTTATTTTTAAGACAGGGTTTTTCTCTATCACTCAGGCTAGAGTGCAGTGGCACGATCATGGCTCACCGCAGCCTCAACCTCCTGAGCTCAAGTGATCCTCCTGCCTCAGCCTCCTGAGTAGCTAGGACTACAGGCATGCACCACCATGCTCAGCTCATTGTTTTATTTTTGTAGCGACAGAGTCTTCCCATGTTGCCCAGGCTGGTCTCAAATTCCTGGGCTCAAGTAATCCTCTCACCTCGGCCTCCCAAAAGGGAGGCTAGGTATGGTGGTTTATACCTGTAATCACATCACAGGTATAAACAACCACACCCAGCCTAGGACATTTTACATTTTTTAAATTACTTACAGGCTACCAATGCCAGCAGAGGGAAATATGAGGCCGCTCTCAGTTCTCAGCTCTCAGCTCACACTGCAGTTCTACATATGTGGACAGATACAATCAGAACCACTATCACGGGGTCTCTAAGGAGCACTTGGCCAAGATAAAAAGTGGCTGACTGATTTTTCCCTTTTTAAGAGGGAATGTAAAGGCATTTTTGATAGAGTCCTCATTTCCTACTTTTGTCTGTTTTGTCCCCTAAAGTACACTTCTACCTGTCAGACCCAGTACACTGCCTGGATGAGAAAATATACCATCCATTCTGGATTCACCACGTCAAATAACTTCCCAGTCCCCTAATTCCCTGTATAAGCAATAGGTAAAGTTGGAAGAAAAGCAAAGAACAACAGTATCAGAGCCCAAGAGAACTAGTCAAAGGAGAAAAGTCTAAAAAGCAGGAGCCACCAGAGCTGGATATCCACAGTCATCAGCCCAGAAGCCTTGAAGTCCTTAAGCAGGAGGGGCACCAGAGGGTGGGCAAATGTGGTGGTGTGGTAGAAAGAGAATGCCTGGGATCTAAACTTGAATCCCAGTGCCTCTACTCACTAGGTGGCCTGAAGTCAATTACTGAACCCCTAACCCTCAACTGTCTCCTTTATAAAGTAGAAATAACAGGTACTCCATCAGCTATAAGATAATGTATACATAGCAGTTAGCATGGGCCAAGTACAAGGTAGAGAAAAAGAGAAGGGAGGCAGGTTTGGGAGCCTGGAGTGAAAGACAATGAAGAGGGTTTCTGAACAGAGGAGTCAAGCGTAACATCTGAAAGTCTCATGAGCTAAGTTCAGGAGATCAGCAGCAGCACCTGGGCCATGCATCCATCCTACAGAACTGCCTTTCAAATGTGGGTTCCTGGGGAGACAGCTTGTGAGCCAGATCCATGCAAGGCACACCTGAGAAGGAAGGGCAGCCAGCTGGTATCTAGGAAAGGCTGAGGGAGGGGTTGACGAGGCCACAACAGGGAGGGAGGCGTGGGCTCAAGGACACAGGTGGGGATGGCCAGGGAGAGGAGAAGCTGGTAAGACAGCTGAGACTAAGGTGCTCACCCTCCGGGCTTCACTCTGATACTTGACAGCCTTTTTGGTATCTGCCACGGCCCGCTCCACGAAGCCCACTGACTGGTCCATGTTGTTCTCAATACGGTCAATCATGGATCCCTTTCCCCAGATGCAAGAGGTGGCGGCAGCAGAAACAGAGATAGGGAGAGGGAAGAGAAAGAGCGAGACACAGCTAACCAAATGGACTCTCTTCTCTGAAGGCAACAGGAGAATCTCACCTTCCGGGCCTGACTCTGGTATTTCACAGCTTTTTTAGTTTCATCTCGTGCCTTCTCCACGTGGTCCACTGTGTGCATGACATTCAACTCTATGTTATCTAACATCTCACCCTGCAAAGAACAGACTCTGGTCACACACAGTAAATGCCCCAGGACAGTCCTAGCCAATGTGGGGAAGGGATTCTCTTTCTTCCCATCTTCAGCGGTAAGAGGAGAATCCAGAAACCTTGATGCAGGGCCTTCCACAGGACACCCATTCACATTTTCCGTGGGACTACCTGTGGCTCCTCAGTCCTTGGTGGTGGGTTGGGGTGGCGGTCACTTGTTCAAGAAGCATTCACTGAATTTTACTACTTCTCTGTGACCAGCACTCCACCAGGCATCCAGAACATACTGTCTAGATGCCTGGTAACTACATATAAATACACTCTGAGGCATCCCTGGACAACCTTTTTTATTTATTTTTCCCACTTAAGCACACGGAGAAGAACCAAAATAAGGAAATCTCATGTTCTTAGAACATCACCAGGATGCTGGCCTCTTCCTGGTCATTCAGACCTGAAGCAACATCATTCAGCCTGAGTTGAGTACATTCACTAACTGCAGAAGAGTGCCTGGCACACAGTAGGTGCTTAAGAAGTAGCTGAGGTGGGGAACATTTGCTTTCTCTAAGTTATGTCCAGGCCCTCTAAGTGACAGGCGTTGGGTTTACCCAGGCTATTTGGTTATATTTTCCCTTCCAGACAGTGGTCTCTTGATAAGATTCCCAACCATTTCCTAGCAATTACTTCCTGACAGGGAAGTTTAATCATTCCAATGAATCTTAGGCGTCTTAGGAATTCTCCTCAACTACCCAAACCCTCCTCAACCCTACTCTTTCACTTTATGGCAGTCTGTAAACAGAACAAGGCACTTACCATCACTTGAATCTCAAGCCAGTTCCTCGGCAAAGCAGTGTGGGGAAAAAGAAAAGGCGGGATGGAGGGACTTGAGAAATGGTCTCGGAGGCCAGTGGGGAATCCGGGAAACCACCCAGGCCCTCAGCAGGGAACCAACATCAAAAACCAGTCAAGCCGTGCTCGGGCTTCAACTAGGTTTTGCAGTCTGCCTACTATGGAAACAATTTTCTCTCCTATCCAGGTGTCAGAGCAGCTGGGAGTTCATGGCAACAGTGCACAGCACCATGACCCTGTGGCACACTTAACTGTCCCGTAGGAACTGGGAACCATCTGACTACATGAAACTAGCACCCTATGCAGGCAATCCAGAACTCTATCCCAAGCAAGCATGCCTGGGACAAAGTGAGCTGTCAAACTAAGCACGATGAGCGTTGTGAGTCTTTCTGTAAATGCTATTTTACTACTCCTTCATTCATGTTGTTGTCTGCTCTGTGCCTTAGTGAAAGGTGTCAAAATTTTTAGAAAAACACAAACAGGAAAAACAAAACAAAAACTTCTGTTAAACCTAAGCTTTCCCTGTGAACCAGAGAAAAGATCACATTTTCAATGTCATCAGTGAACTAGTCCATATGAGGAAACTGTTCTAAAGCATCACCATTAGGAACCCTCATCTCTGATTTTTACAAAAGAAAAGAAAGAAAAAAGACAAATCCTGGGATGACTGCTTGAGCCTGGGAGATCAAGCTGCAGTGAGCTGTGATCATGCCACTGCACTCTAGCCTGTGCAACAGAGCAATACCTCATCTTAAAAATAAAAATAAATTTAAAAATTTTTAAATCTGGGGGAACTAGGTAATTGACAGAACACATCAACCTCTATGTCAACTATCAACGACTGCAAGGCCAAAAGGACAGGCAAGAATGAAAAGGCCAAGATCACCCAAACTGTCAACATTTGAATGCACACTTTCCCATGGAATTCTGTTTCTCTTTTATGCAAATTCCCAATGGTTCTCCCACCCTACCTCACTGGCTTCCAGTATTCCCTTCCTCCCTGTTCTCCAGAGACCCTGAGCTTTCCTCTCCTCTCTCCCCACGCTGGGACTCACTGCCACTTACCTGATTCTCCACCAGCATGGCGATGTCCATAAACATGTCGTGAAGCTCTTTGATGCTGCTCTCCAGCCTCACAATGTCCTTGTGCCGTCCCTCAATCTCACTGAGGGCTTGCTTGGAAATCTGTGAGTCAATGATCTATAACAGGCCACACACAGAGAGACTGTCAGCTACCCCTGCAAGAAAGGCTGCCCCTGTCACAGCCCTCACACACACTCCTGGGGAGCTCCTTGCCTCCCTGAACTCCCTGCACCTGCAGCACCCTCTCTGCCTGCTGGAGTGCATGAGCTCCACAGTGGCCTCCCTGCTCATGAGAGGGATGTAATATCCAAGCGCACAGGGCACTCACCCCAGAAGTGAAGATGGCTGGGTTGCCACTCTCCAGCATCTCCTCCAGCTCCTCATCTGTTGTCTTTTTGCCGGCTTTATAACAAAAGAAGTAGAGCATCAAATATAAGATCACAGTGAAACACCATTTGATAAGGTCCCTGAAAACTAGAAACGTGACTTCCCTATAAAGACCATGGCCTTTACAACACTCCCCCAATTGTCTCCTGACTCATCTTATTTCTCCCCTAATCCAAGCCATCCTTAAACATTATCAGCAGTTACCTTCCTAAAGCACATTATCTCATTACATTGCTTCCCAGCTCAGAGCATTTCTTTGCCCCATTCACTACACTATGGCGTCCAAGGCCCTCATAACATGCCAGTTCGTGGGTAAGCCCTCCCTCAATCCATCCTAACCTTAAGTTACTCCAGACACACCCTTTTCCCAGACCCTGGACAACATGCCACTCCGGAACACACTTGCTCTTTCTTGATTACATTCATACCATTCCTCTCACCCAAAGCACCTTCCACCCCAAAGGGCCCTGCCTTCCAAATTCCTAAAGGGTATGGCTTTATTTCTCTATTCCTCCCAGCAACTTACACCACACTTTTTATTTCTTAAATGTGCTTTGCTATCAAACAGACAGCAAAATGACACAATGAGTCCACAGGAGAGCAACTGTTTGGCAAGCAATTCCCTTCTGTATAGGAGAAGATGCTGGACCCCATACAATAAAACTACTTGGGCCTGATAAACACAGTGTCACCTTTCAGCCTACAGCACAGCATTCAGGATATGCCAGTGCGATAGGATCTGCCCTAGACTTAGGCACAAAGTATGCAGGCTGCTTGCTCTCCCAGGGCCTCAAAACTTGGGATGGACAACCAGGTGGCAGGAAAGGTGGAGGGCACACGCCAAACCTCAAGCACATACTAATTTCGAGCTGCCGCTGGATTCGCCCTTTGCTGCGTTCTCGGAAGTCCACCTGAGCTTCATTGTATTTGGTCATCACCTCCACAAACTTCCGAGAAAGGACAGAGTGCTGTGGGACGATGTAAAATGCAGTCAGCCCCCAGTGGTTCTGTAACTGTTATGGAACCCCTCCCCATCCCCACATAGCCGTCTACAGTAGCACTGGACTTGCAATCGACCAGGTATCAACCCAAGGTTTTTGTTTCCTAGCTTTACGCCCCTGGAAGAGTCCGCTGCCCTTTCCAAAGCATGGTTTCAGCACCAGTTTACTGAAACCGGTTTACTGCTGACCTCACAAGGTAATTGTGAGGCCAGCAGTCATCTCTAAATCTCTAAGCTCTACAGCCACATGGACTAGTAGCATTTTTGTGGCACAACGCTTGCATTCTAAAACTGTCAGATCCCCTTCCCACATGTCATACTTACCAAAGATCCTTGAGTTCTTATCCTAAACTCATCTCCCCAACTTCTCTTGCTTCTAAGCAGATGTTCTCTCAATAGCCCTGGATGCCTAAGCTAAAGCCTTCCTAAGAATTTGTATTCCTCGCTCACCTCTCAGCATCAAGCCCTACTTACTGGTTTTTCCTTTGGAAAATCACCAATATTTATACTTTTCCAAACCCACTTCCACCATGCAAATTTAGACCAATACCATTGCAAAAACCTAACTAGGGACCTTCCAGTCCCCTGCCTCCTTCCCACTTGTAAACAGTTTCTAAATGGCTACCATAATAATCCTCCTAACATACTGCTGCCTGAAGCAAATGCCTGTAAGTTACAACATCAGATCCAAATTCTCTAGACTGCTCCTCAAAGACCTCTAGAATGTGGCACTACATTATCTACTAAAAGTTATGTGCCCACTATCCCACAGCAAACCTTTTCCTTCAGAAAGCCTATTGTTTTCATGTCTGCCCCTTATGTCTACCCCCGACCACTACCAACCACCCCGACCACTACCAACCACTGCTGCCAACACACATACACATGTACACCCTACTCCTGCCCCTGTACCTCTCAGAGAGGGGAAACTGCTTCCTGCGACTGCTCACGTTGGCACTCTGGCCCAGCCTCCTCTAGCAACCCCCAATTCTTCCTGACATCTTTGGATGCTGAGAGCACCATGCATGTGTGGTTTTTTTTTTTTTTTTTTTTTTTTGAGATGCCATCTTGCGCTGTCACTCAGGCTGGAGTGCAGTGGCACGATCTTGGCTCACTGCAACCTCCGTCTCCCGGGTTCAAGCAATTCTCCTGCCTCAGCCTCCCAAGTAGCTGGAACTACAGGCATGCACCACCATCCCTGGCTCATTTTTGTATATTTAGTAGAGATGGAGTTTTACCACATTGGCCAGGCTGGTCCCGAACTCCGGACTTCAGGTGATCTGCCCACCTCAGCCTTCCAAAATGCTGGGATTACAGACATGAGCCACCGCACCTGGCCACATGTGTCTTCTTATCCCATCCTCCTGCTGGGTCTTAGGTAATAGCTTTCTATGTCACTTGAATGGCATGCCAGTTCTTTAAAACAAGGATCATATCTTTGATGACCCCTAAAGTGCCTAGCTCCAAACGTGTCAACTAATGACTAACAATCATTAGAAAGAAGATATTAATTTCCTCTCCTGTAAAACAAGGAAGCACACTAAATCCTATGCTGTACTCTAGGAAGCCTGAAGAAGCTCTTCAGGGGCCTCCTTAAAGAAGAGGGTACAAGAGGGGGCCAGAAGGGCTGGACTCTGGCCCTGATCCCTATTTCAACCTGGAAAGCTCCCCCTCTACCAGTTCTTAAAACTGAGTTTCAAATAAGGACTGTATTAAAAAAAAAAAAAATCCTTCCACAGTTAAGGAAAAATAATAAGAGATTGGACTAGATAATCATTAGACCAGGAGAAGTCTTACCTGGGATTTCCGAATCCGAAGGTCTGCCGATGACCTGACCTCATCTTCTTCAATATGCTTCTCCATGCCTGAACAGGAGAGGAAGGTTATATTCACAGTCTATCTCCTCCTCCAAGAAATGTGCTGTTCAATAAAACTTCCTCACTCCTTCCACAAACCCCAGCCCATGGAGATGGAACAACAGGTAGGTGTCACCTCAAAAGGTCATCTCCCAGGTAAGCCACAGGACGTGCATTCCACAACCCTTACAACGACCAGATTTTGACATAACAATTAACGGCACGGGTTTTGGTCACCAAGAGACTTAGGCTTGAATCCTTGCCCTACACTTACTAGGTGTGATTTTGAAAAAGCCACTTAACCTCTCTTAATGGACCTGTTCTCTCATCTGTAAAACACAGTAACAGTCCCTCCCTCACAATACTAATGTGAAGATTAAGTCAGAAGACACATAAAGTGCCTAGCACAGTGGCAGGTGCACTATCACTGTTATTCCTGGAATCTGCTGCTAATGACCCCTCCAATTAAAATAGTTACTGCAATTTACTTGAGGGGAATAAATGGTAAACTGGGCTAAGCAATAATGCTTTCTCCTCTGATCAATAGCATGCACGCACCAAATACACTGGGCAAGAATGCAGGCTATCGCCACAGAACTAAGTAAATTTCCTGGGCCCTGGAAGAATTCAATCTATGACAGTAGCTTCATTGAACTATCCTCTCCCAAATGGGGAAAGTAAGGGTATGACAAGGTAGTATGCCTAGCCCACCAAGAAATATCTGTAGACTGAATGGTATCTCTTGCATCTATATATCTCTAAAATGACTATTCAAATGTTTGTAAGTAGCTGGACATTGTGGCTCATTCCTGGAATCCCAGCACTTTGGGAGGCCGAGGTAGGTGACTCACTTGAGGCCAGGAGTTTGAGACCAGCCTGGCCAACATGGCGAAACCTTGTCACTACTGAAAGTACAAAAATTATCCAACTGTGGTGGTGCATGCCTGTAATCCCAGCCACTTGGGAGACTGAGGCATGAGAATCACTTGAACCCAAGAGGCAGAGATTACAGTGAGCCAAAATTGTGCCACTGCCTTCCAGCCTGGGCAACAGAGCAACTCTTTTTCTTTCTTTCTTTTTTTTTTTTTTTTTTAAGTATGTAGTTTCCAGGGAAATAAGACCAATAAGAGAATAGTTGACGGGCTGGGCACAGTGACTTATGCCTGTAATCCCAGTATTTTGGGATGCCAAGGCAGGTGGATCACTTGAGGTCAGGAGTTTCAGACCAGCCTGGCCAACATGGTAAAACCCCATCTTTACTAAAAATACAAAAATTAGTTGGGCGTGGTGGTACATGCCTGTAATCCCAGCTACTTGGGAGGCTAAGGCAGGACAATCGCTTGAACCCAGAAGGTGGAGGTGGCAGTGAGCCGAGATTATGCCACTGCATTCCAGCCTGGGGCACAGAGTGAGACTCTCGCTCTCTCAAAAAAAAAAAAAGAAAGGTTGAAAGGCTAAGTTTAAGAACCAGGACCAAGTCACACAACTACTCAGCAGCTAGAAGCACATTTTTATTCTCATCTTCTAGCTTCAATTTTGGACTCTTTCAAGTACAGTGAGGATTTAAGAAAAGGTAACTTTCTGGGGCTACAATGGATCATTGCAGGGACAGAGCCCAAACTACAAGCAAAGATGGGCCAAGTGGTGTCACTTCCAACAAGAGTAGTTTCAGTTCGGAAAGCTGGACACTGAGTGAGCTGGGGTCTCACTCTGTCACCCAGGCTGGAGTGCAATGGCACGATCTCAGCTCACTGAGATTGGGTTCAAGTGATTCTCCTGCCTCAGCCTCCCAAGTAGCTGGGATTACAGGTGCGCGAGCTGAGACAGGTGGTGGTGGGGACTGCCTTGTTCCCTTTGTTCCCTTCTTACTCTTCAGTTTGTTGCGGACGTTGTTGGCCCTCTTCTTAATCTCAGTCGTGAGCTGCTCTAGGTCATCCTTGGTTTCTGGGTAAATAAAGGCAGGCAGAATCCATTAGAAAGGACAGGGCTGATTTTTTTGTCAGCTACAGCAATCATAACCAGAGGAGGGGAGCTTTCTCAGGCATCCACTGCCCAGAACGGTATTTATCCCAGTGCACTCCCCAGAATCTGTCATTAGAATCACAGACTGCTTATTTTTTAAAAGGCATTTTCCAGGCACCCGATCCCAGTACACAGAATAAAAACACCCAGAGTTGGAACCACAAAATCAGCCCTTTCAACCCTCCCAGGTAATCCTGCAACACATAATATTGTGAGAAATTTGCTTTTAGAGGGAAGAACGTACCATGGGGGCTTCAGTTGAGAAGGTTCTAGGGAGCTTATGGGGAAAAGAGATTTCAACCAAGGCTAATCAACTTAAAATGAGGCAAATACTTATGACATACCTACTACACACCCAGAGCAATCCTAGGTTGTGTGGAGCAAACTAAGTGTTAGCTAGAACCATTCATTCAAAGGCCATCCTTCAGCCCCTACTACAACTTTGGAACAGAGCTAGAAACTATGGAATCAGAAAGAAGATCTAGACATTTCCTGCAAGGTGTTTAGAGTCTAGTGGAGGACAAGGGAGAAATAAGTCAGCAGCTCTAACATGCAGCGTGGAGTAAAGTATGAGTTCTGGTCAAGGTGTGCACAGCATGGAGGGACCTGGAAAAGCTTCTAAAGACAGAGGTGAGCAGGACTGAGTCTCAAGAACTGTGAGTCAGCCAGGTAGAGAAAGAGACTAAGAGCAGGAATCTCACGAGAAGAAACCATAAATAAAGGGTATGAGTGAATAGGAAATGTCTGGGGAACAGCCAGAGTTGGTCTGAATGAAGCGTGGAGAGCAGGAGGAGGATGGCAGGAGACAGGCTGGCTGGGAGGACAGGAATGTGACAAAGACAATTCCCACATGCTCTGCTAAAGTGTTCCCACTTCAGTCTTTAGGTAAATAGGGCCCACGGGAAAAATCAAAGAGCGGAATGACAGTGTGTCAGGTTTGTTCCCTGTTCTTAGGAACTGAAAATATAGCCCTAAACCAGCCGTGTCCAGCCCTTGGAATGCATGGACTTTTTTTTATCTGTGGTGGCAGATATCAGGAAAATTATGTACAAACCTTTCCTTTAGCTCATCAGCTACAGTTAGTGTGTTTTATGTATGGCCCAAGACAATTCTTCCAATATGGCCCAGGGAAGGCAAAAGGTTGGACACTCATGCAAACAGTTAGGGGAGGAAAGTTTGCCTTGGTGGTGGTAACAAACAAAAGTTGAGGGATGGAAGGGATTTCTGTGAACTTGAACCATTTTGGAACACCTTATAAAAAAAATGGACTTGCTCTAGCAAGGTTTGGAAAGGGAACTGGGAAAAGCATTTCAGGCTGGGGAAATAGTACAAGCAGAGTCTCAGAGGCAGGACAGGGTACGGGGTGTGTGAGCAGCAGTGAGAGTCGTGGCTAGTCAGGAGAGGGACTAGCTGGGAAATAGGAAAGTCTCGCTAAATGGTTCGAGTGGGATCATGAAGAGGAAACCCTGACTGTGGTCAGGCAGTAGGAGCTCAGGTAAGATAAAGGAGAGGGAAATGATATAATATGGACACTAGTGCCCTGTAACTTGTACACTCCCCTGCTGCTCACGAGGGCAAGAAAACAAGGCTGGCTCAGCCACAATGAAAGGGTGATTGTTGGGTGACTCAGTTCTAAGTCAACACTCACTTGGCTCTGGAATCGGTGCAGAGAGAATGATACTGTAGAGTTTCTTAGCCTCCTCCACATGTTCTGAGATCTTGTCAATGTTAAGCCGAGTTTCCTCAATCTATAATCAGAAATACAATAACCTTCATCATCAAAGAGGAAGTATAAGTCCATGGTTGAGGTTAATGCTTGGCAGAGCTGCTGGTGAAAGCTGCCCATCTTCTGGGTTTGTGAAAGAAGACGATGACTTAAAGTCCTCAGCTGCCCAGTGAGTACCCTTTCCATGGTCAGATAAAGTCACCACAGCAGGACAGTCGTTAAAAATCCATACTTGTCGCTCCCTGAGAGTAATACATTCGCCCACTTTGGATGGAAGGATTCAGGCCAAAGCCAACAAGAGCTAGAAAAACCCATGAAGATGTGGCACATATACACCATGGAATACTATGCAGCCATAAAAAACAATGAGTTCACGGCCTTTGTAGGGACATGGATGAAACTGGAAGCCATCATTCTCAGCAAACTGACACAAGAACAGAAAATCAAACACCGCATGTTCTCACTCATAGGTGGGTGTTGAACAATGAGAATACATGGACACAGGGAGGGGAGCATCACGCACTCTGGTCTGTCAGGAGTAAATAGGGGAGGTACAGCGCGGGGTGGGGAGTTGGGGAGACATAGCATGGGGAGAAATGCCAGATACAGGTGATGGGGAGGAAGGCAGCAAATCACACTGCCATGTGTGTACCTATGCAACAATCTTGCATGATCTTCACATGTACCCCAAAACCTAAAATACAATTAAAAAA
>NW_016107568.1:854569-856414 GCF_001604975.1 Cebus imitator
GGAGGGAGGGAGGGAGGGAAGAAAATGGGAGAAATAATACTTGAGCTCTCTAACTCTCAAATCAGTATTTGTGCCACTTGAGCACAGGATTCTCCCCTCTATAAATATATTGGCTTAGATGTACTGAATTTGAGAGTAGAGTCACTTGCTTAAAGATGTAGAATAAAATAACGATGTAATAATGTCATGGGAGTATAAATATACACACAGGTAACTACCCAAATATTTGTGAAGCATTTTAACAGCTTGCAGAGCAACTTATAAGACTGTATCAGTAACATTATTCAAACAAGGAAACAAGTTTAAAGAAATCATAGGTCGCATCGCTGGTGGTAGGGACAGCACGCAAACAGTGCCCTCCACATTCCAACTGGGATGCTTTTTTCCATTAGAGTTAATTTTTTAAATTATCTGTACTGTTTTACTTTAGCAGCATCCCAGCCCTACTCAACTATAAAAAGGGCCTCTGTTACAACCTATGAATACTCAGTGATATGCTTTGGCTCTGTGTCCCCATCCAAATCTCATCTTGCAGCTCCCGTAATTCCCATGTGTTGTGGGAGGGACCCAGTGGGAGGTGACTGAATCATGGGGGCAAGTCTTTCCCATGCTGTTCTCGTGATAGTGAGTAAGCCTCACAAGATCTGATGGTTTTAAAACAGGAGTTTCCCTGCAAAAGCTCTCTTTTTGCCTGTTGCCATCCATGAAAGACATGACTTGCTTGTTCCTCCTTGACCCCTGCCATGACTATGAGGCTTTCCCAGCCACGTGGAAATGTAAGTCCATTAAACCTCTTTCTGTTGTAAATTGCCCAGTCTCCAGTATGTGTTTATCAGTAGCATGAAAATGGACTACTATACCCACAGACTCCAGGGGTGTGACCACATCAGAAGCTACTGGCCCCTCTTACAACTCATGTCATTGCATCATACCATGTTTCCATTTCCACCACATGACTGTCTTGCCAAGGCAATTACAACGTTTTACAGGATTGAGGGGGAAAAAAGCCTTTCTAGAAGAAAACACAGTAACCATTTTTAAATGAGTTTATCAAATTTTAACAAGCTATGAAGGACTTAGATTTTGCATGTTCAATGGATTGGTTGTCATAGAAATTCCGTTATCTGGAAAATAATTTTATAAACTGAAGAGTATCCTGACCCAAAGTTTAGTCAATGGTAGAAACACAGGAAGAGATAGGAAGTTTCTAGGATGAGACTGCCAGGCCTCAGGCTCAGTGTCACTACAGGCATTTGGAGACTTGATGGCTGATACTCATCCTGCCCTATGCACAGAAGAACTGATCCTGGGTGCTCTATCCTCAACCTGCCTATGGGACTTCCCAGGCCCAGTGAGCACTCCATTCCATTCCATTCCATCCCACCCCCCCTCCACCCATTGCGGCTGGTCCCTTTCCTCTGTCCTCATCAATCTTTCTATTGGGAGGCATTTCCGGGAATTTGATTTCACAGCAATTTAGTCAGTTCACCAAAAGATCACAGGACCTTTTAGGGACTTCAAGATGGGCAACTGGCCAACCATAGAGCTTTCTTTTTTTGAACTTCATGGCTTTGCTTTTTCTTAGAAGTACTGGTTTCCTCTAAGGTGACTTTCTGAGTATTTCATGGTGTAAAGTCGTAGCTACATGTGATTTCCTTTTGTGCATTTGCCAGATAACCAAAAAATCATGAGGAGAGTGGAGAAAAAGGGTATAGGAAACTAACAAGTGCCCAATCTAAAAGTTTAAGGGCTATTGCATGTGTTTGTTTGGGTTAAGTATATTGACATCTAACATTACTCTGAGTATTCATATATTTAAGAACTAAAATTGACTGAACACATATT
>NW_016107568.1:856979-870759 GCF_001604975.1 Cebus imitator
AGTCTTGCTCTGTCACCCAGGTTAGAGTGCAGTGGCATGATCTCGGCTCACTGCATCCACCTCCTGGGTTCAAGCAATTCTCCTGCCTCAACCTCCTGAATATTTGGGATTACAGGTACACACCACCACACCCAGCTGTGTGTGTGTGTATGTGTGTGTGTGTGTGTGTGTGTGTGTATGTTTTTAGTAGAGACTGGGTTTCACCATGTTGGTCAGGCTAGTCTCGAATTCCTGACCTCAAGTTATCCACTCACCTCAGCCTCACAAAGTGCTAGGATTACAGGTCTGAGCCACCATGCCCGGCTTACAATGTACTTTTCAATGCTTTGTTAGTAATATGGGAATCCAGATAATATAGGATTTAAGGAAATAAGATCAAACAGACTAGGTTCAAGTTTTTGCTCTATTTCTCTCGGCAGTTTTATGACCTTGAACGCACCCCTTAGTGTGCCTAAGCACCAGTTCTCTCATCTGTGAAATAAGAATTATCATAATACGCACTTTAGAGTTTTTGTGAAGATTGAATTAGACAATACATGTCAAAAGTTTAACACAAAGTACATGCTCAGTAAATGTTAGGTGATGACAATGATAAACACAAAAATGCCAGCAATTTCTGCACATTTATCACATGCCAGGCACTGTGGAATGCCTTTACAGGCATGTCTCATTTAATCCTTACAGCAATCCTGTAACAAAACAGTCTTAACAAAACAGTCTGACGTCATCAGTAACCACCCAAGGAAATCTAAGGTCAACATCCAAGTCAACAGTCTTCGTGCTCCGTGTTGCCAAATATAATTACCATATTATACTAATAACCATAATCTAACTAAAAGGAAGGAGTTATTTTCAAGATATGGGTGGCCTCTTCCCTCTGGACCTAATTAGCCAGTGGAATCTAATTAGACAAGGAGAAGCAGAGAAAGTACTACTTTGTAAAACTGGCAGGTTATACGGGGTAAGATGAAGGCTAAGCAAAAAAAGCTTTGGTTGTTCTCTCTAAGAATTAGTCTCTGCCTCTCCTAAACTCCCACATACCTTGTACCTCTAGTTGAGCATTAATTCCTGCATATTTATGTACTGAAAACTTATTCTGAGGTGATAATTCTGAGGTGATAAGTGTAATGTGACTGTAACTGTCAAATAAATGAGCACTCCTTTTCACAATTTATACCCCTTTACTTTCCCCCCAAAATGACAGAATCCCAAACAGTCTTCATATGTGAGCTGCTCAGTCAAGTCCTCTTTAATTTGTTTGCTTCTTTGCTTTAGAAACAAACATTGATGAAAAGGGAGGGAAAAGGCCACCTTAGTCAACCAAGCAATGATAGTCAAGTTCCCAAAGGCGTTTTATCAAGACCAGGACTAATGTTTCAATGCTTCTTTTATGAATGAAAAGAATGATCTCAGATTTATACTGACCAATGAAAACAAGTATTCAGAGATAATAATCTCAAGTAAATTAAGTGTTTTGGGGCTTTGCATCCCTCAAAATTTAGTCAGGAAAGTGAAAACCTATCTAGTTATTTTAATCAAAGTAGTATAATACAGGGATTGTTTATGCAGGGATGGAAGGGTCAAGAAGCCAAACAGAATTTTGGTTGGGCATTCTGAACATTAGCAACAGCAAGTCAGAGAGAAAGAGAAGGAAGGCAGGGTCATCAGAGACTAAAGCCAGAGCTGTCCGATGGGGACCAGACCATAGTAGAGTTGACCAGAAGAACTGGGACCATGTAGGCAGGGTCTATTGAGAAAGAGCTGAGGCCATGAAGAAGACATGTCTGAGGAGGAGACACAAGAAAGAAAACCATGAGTCTTCCCTCCTTGAGTCTTCCCTTCTCCTTGAGTCTTCGGCTAGTACCTCACTGTCTTAACCTGTTCAGGATCCCATAAGAAAAATACTATAGCCCAGGTGGCTTAAACACACGGTATATTTCTCACAGTACTGGAGGCTAGAAGTCCAAGATCATGACACTGGCAGATCTGAGTCTGGGGAGGACCCTCTTCCTGGCTTGTAGACAGCCTTCTTCCTGTATCTTCACATGGCTAAGAGAGAGATCATCTTTCTCATGTCTCTTTTTATCAGGGTACTAATTCACCCTCATGACCTAATTACCTCCCAAAGGCCCTACCTCCAAATACCATCACATTGGAGATTAGAGTACAGCATATGAATTTCAAGACGACACAAACCTTCAGTCCATAACACTCTCCTTGGCCAGGTATACCAAAGCAATTGGCAGGGGAACCTGGGAAATGTAGTTTCCTGCAATACAGAGCAGAGCACAGGAAGGACAGTAGAGAATGGACCCGAGTGCAAAATAGGCAAATGACTGACAAGGGCCTGCCCCATTGGAAGAGCCCAGAAATGCAGAATCTACCAGTTTGCATGGTAGGTCATTGTCATCCAATACTCTACTTAAAGAATTAAAAACTATTTAACCTGCTAGGTTTAATGTCTGCATTTCCAAGTTGCATTCACTTTGAGGTTCATAGTTCTAACAAAATCAAGCCTACCTAGCAAATCCCTATGCTTCAAGACTGGTCGCCTCACAGCTCCTCTAGCCAGGTATTGTTCCACCCACTCCCAGCCAGGCTCTGCTGCACTATGCCCACAATTAACCCACCCTTACTTCTCTCAGAACTGATTCAGACCCCTCAAGTGTTAGGACCACATGTTGCTCAACTTAGACTACTTGATTGATATTCCTCAGTGTCAAGCATGTGAGGTCACTCGGTAGACATTTGTTGAATAAATAAATGAATACAAGTAACTGCAGGAGACAAGCATGCTTCTTATATCATTGCAAATGGTCTCTTTTTTTAAGCATGTTTCTTATGGACTGAATGTTTGTGTTCTCCTGAAATTAATATGTTGATGCCTAATCCCCAGTGTGATGGTACTTGGAGGTGGGAACTTTGGAAGGCATTCAGGTCATAAGGGCTCCTGTGTTTGGTGCAAGAAGAGGCCAAAGAGCTAGCTTGTTCTTTCCACCATGTGAGAATACAGCAAGATGGCAGTTCACAACCCAGAAGAGAGTCCTCACCAGAACCTGATCATGGTGGAACTCTAGTCTCAGACTTTCAGCCTCCAGAACTGTAGGAAATACATTCTTATTGTTTATAAACCATTCAGTCTATGGTACTTTCTCATAACAGCCTAAACTAAGTCAGCATTCAAAAAAAGCAAACTTTCAGCCAGGCATGGTGGCTCACGCTTGTAATCCCAGCACTTTGGGAGACCAAGGTGGATGGATCACCTGAGGTCAGGAGTTCAAGAACAGCCTGACCAATATGGTGAAACCCCACCTCTACTGAAAATACAAAAATTAGCTGGGCATTGTGGTGGGCACCTGTAATCCCAGCTATTTGGAAGGCTGAGGCAGGAGAATCGCTTGAACCCAGGAGGTAGAGGTTGTAGTGAACTGAGATCGCACCATTGCACTCCAGCCTCGGCAACAAGAGCAAAACTCCATCTCAAAAAAAAAAAAGAAGAAGAAAGAAAAGTTTCATCCTTGTTAATAGAAGTTCCGTGTTAGAAAACGTACTGTGAAAAATTAAATGCTAAGCCAAGTTAAGCTGGTTTCTTACAGGACTCCTTAGAGCTTTCAGTAAGTTAACATGCATTTTAAGTTTCCAAGAGAAGAAAGGATTAGAAAGCATTTCTCAAGCATATTTGATCACAGGAGGCTTTTTGCATCTGACATTGCCATCCGTGACAAAGCACTCTGACTGACCCAACAAATAGCCATTCCCTAGCCCCTTCCCCTTCTTTCTTTTTACCAGAAGTCTAACTTTGTTTGGGTAGTGGCATCGCTAGCCCCAGAGGATGAATCATGATGTGTTCGATGGCGATCCTGGCAATCCTGTCCCTTTGCTGAGTACTCACTTTCCTGGTGTCCCTTCCAGCTAAGGGTGCCCACACCATGTGACCCAGTGCTATCCAGGAGGCCACAGGGGAAGTCAGGCTGGAGGAGCTGGGCAGTTTTCCTCCCTGATGAAAGGATCTTTGAACTTTTCTAGCCACACCTTTTCTTAATGCTTGCAGTGTTGTCACAGGGTGATGCCAAACGGAGCTGTGTCTCTGGTGGTTTCAAAACACAGGCAGATGGGACCTATGTACTGCTCTCTTGGATCTGGCAGGCTTGTGACTGCTTCAGTAATAGAGCCAAGCAGAAGTGATGTGCTACATAACTTCTGATGCTGGAACACTTGCCTTGCATCCCTGAGCTTCAATGTAACAAGCTCAATAGCCCTAAGTGGGCCAGCTAGGAGAAGCCCAAGCCACAGAAAGAAGCCAAGTATAGGCACTCCAATGAACAGTCTCTGCTAAGCTTTTCCCTTGAGCCACCCCAATAAAGGCACCAGATTGTAGAATTTTAAAAGCCTCTACAAGATCCTAGCCTGCAGTTGTTCAAGTCTTCCCAGTAAAGGCCCCAGAAATTGTGGAGCAGAGATAATCCAGACCCACGTTGCCCTGTTGGAATTCCTAATCCACAGAATCTGTCAGCATAACAAAACAGTTGTTTTATACCACTAAATGTCAGGGCTATGTTGTGATATAACAATAGATCATCAGAACAGACTCTCTCTCACAATCCTAAGAGAAAAGCCAAGAGGATCACAGCAATGCTGACCTAGAACCCCAACTTGACCTTTAAACAGCACCAAAGCTAACCCCAAACTTCTTCATATGCAAAATAATTACATATCTCTATTGCTTAAGCCACAGTTAGTCAAAAGCATCCCTAAATGATAGGCTACACTGCTGCTCTGGATCACAGATTCAGGTCAAAGCTCTCATCCTTTTTCCCCTGGGCTCCATCAGCCGACTAGCTAGTCTTTCCACTTCGGATCTTTTGCACCCTCCACTAACTGCCATCAGAATGAATTTTCTAAAACACACTCTGAGCCCATCACTTTCTTGTTTAAACCCTCAAAGGTTCCCCATCACTTTGCAGTGGTGCACAGCTGCAGTAGATGACGGAATTATCTTGAAGAACTTCCTACAAATCCAAACGTCTGAGCCACTCCAGTCCCTAAGAATCAGGTATGTGTATGTGCAAAAAAAAAAAAAAAAACTACCCAGGTGATTCTGATGACAAGTCTATTTAAGAACCAGGGAAACCTTCCCTTGCATTCCTCTCTTCAGGCAGAATGTAACGCTTCCTCTTCTGTGCTCCCATGATCCCTTATTGACACTTTTACTATCATATAACAATGCTTTAAAAATTTCTATCTCCCTTACCAGATAAGGAGACACCAGAGGGAAAGAATCCTGTCACACAAAACATTGTATCCCCAGTACCCAACGTGCTATCTTGAAGACAGTAAGCATAACAAAGCACTCAAATATTTCGATGAATAAATGAATACAGAACAATAAACCCCTAATGTTTCTGCCTCCAAAGGCAGGTCTGTTTCCTCTGAAACTTTACTCTCTGCCAAGTGAGCAAACAGACCAAGGAAAATATAGACAACTGCAAATTAGATAAACAGATAAGCCCACTGATACTTGGAACGGTTAAGGAATATGACCAAGATCACACAGTTAGTGGCAGGTATGAAATTTAATTCAAAAACCTTGCTCTTTCCACCTCCCCACGCTGTCTCTCTTCTCCACCCTAAATATGATATAGGTTTCACGGGGTTTTTCCCTAAATGACAGACATGCATATAACAAAGAGAAAGCAATAAGCAATGAAGCAGCCCTGGAGGTCTTGTTAAATCTTCAAAGGCCTCTACAGAAGTAGCTATCACCCATCCAGTGCTTTTCCGTCTGATGATGCTTCCCAGACGTGTGATCTCATGTGATCTTCATGGCATCCTTGAAAGGTAAGTACCAACACTCCCAGCTTCCAGAGCAGGATATTAAAGCTCAGAGAGGTTAAGCAATCTGACCAAGGTCACACTGCTATGAAATGCTTGAAAAGTAGACTCAAACCATGTTTTAGGGGCCAAAGCCCACCATCTTCCCACCTAACAAAGAGGGTCCTCTTAGAGAATGCTCTGACTGGCTCAGAAGAAAAAGGAGAACACAGTTGTTGGAGAAGATTCTTTATCTTAGGGACGTTCTTTAACATATCTGGTTCTCCAAGGCAGACTGAGACAGGCTAGAAAGACTTCAGACATCTCCTTAAGTCCGTACCAGGGAGTGAAAGGATATTGTCCTTCCATGATCCACAACTGGCATAACACTGGACTCATAAAGCCTAAGTGTTGTTTGATCTCACTATGACTCTGATGGACCCACCCATGAGGAGGGTGGGGATCTGTGGGGAGTTTATAGCCAACTTCCTAATGAGGCCAGCACACACTCAAGTTTGCTCTTAATTTCTGTTTATTACTTTAACAGATAAATGGGCACAAATCATCAAGCCCTACTCCATTCCATTCAGAAAAGAACTGGAGGGTTACTTTTCCACATTCACAGTCTAGAGAATGGGAAGCATCATATTCTTTCTGCAAAAAGAGCACAATACCTCTTGTTTTCTTTCTAGGGAAATTAAAAACCTAAGAAACCATAGTATGGTGGCAGAGACTTCCACAATAGTGAAGTATCATCCATTAAGCACATGTATGCCAGATGCTATGCTGTGTTTCAAACATTATCCTTCTTAATCCTTACAAAACTCCATGGAGATTTTTGTTGTTTAGGGTTTTTTTTCTTTTCTTACCTAAAAACTGGATCACCAGTGATTTTTTTTTTTTTTAGGGGACAGGGTCTTACTCCGTTGCCCAGGCTAGAGTGCAGTGACATGATCATACCTCACTGCAGCCTCAAACTCCTGGGCTCAGGTGATCCTACTTACAGGAAATTACATTATCAATCCTAATTTACAGGTAAGGAAACCCAGATACAGATTAAGGAATGTTCATGAAATCAACAGCTTCCCAGAAGCAGGGCTGAGATTTGGGCCCAAGTTTACCCAGCTCCAACGCCAGTATTTTCATCCATGATATACTACCGCCTCTACAAGCTTTTCACCTTGTAGAGGTGAATCGCCTAATCATAGAACCATCTCAATGAGGACCTTTAAGATCAGAGTACATGGATCAATAGACATGAACCCTTTTTGCCCCTGTTGAACTTTTACAAAAATAAACTGGAAGTTTGGGTTTCTCAGTTACCACTAGAATTACGTCAAAGGAACTATAAAAAAAAATTTTTTTTTTTTTTGAGACGGAGTCTCACTCTGTTGCCCAGACTGGAGTGCAGTTGCATGATCTTGGCTCACTGCAACCTCTGCCTCCTGGGTTCAAGTGATTCTCTTGCCTCAGGCTCTAGAGTAGCTGGGATTACAGGCACGCCTGGCTAATTTTTGTATTTTTAGTAAAGGCGGGGTTTCGCTATGTTGGCCAGGTTGGTCTCAAACTCCTAACCTCAAGTGATCCACCTGCCTCAGCCTCCCAAAGTGCTGGGATTACAGGCATGATCCACAGAGCCAGGCCCAAAAATTTTCAAAGCTACACATTTGATGTATCTGAATCACAAGCCTAAAGATACAATGTTTTATACTCATGGTTGTACTCCTATGGTTGATTCTGTATTTGTTATGTGACACATTTGATGTATCTGACTCACAAGCCTAAAGATACAATGTTTTATACTCACAGTTGTGACCCTATGGTTGATTCTGTATTTGTTATGTGACACATTTGATGTATCCAAATCACAAGCCTAAAGATACAATGTTTTATACTCACAGTTGTGATCCTACAGCTGATTCTGTATTTGTTAGGTACTTTAAGCAAGAAAGGATATTATTAAAATGTTGTCATATGGCGTAAGATTTTAAAATCATCTCCAATTACATGTAATTGACCCTCTATTGACTTTCTTAACAAGATTTTTAAAAATCCAGACCCTTTCAACTAAATATTGAAAAGAGAATGCCATTTTAATTTCTTCGTCCAGCCAACCACCCTAGCAAAAGACTATGACCTTCCTCTGCGACCCTGAAAAATCTAAGGTTTTTTAATTCTTACTAAAGAAGAAGTGTTTCCTTATGTACATTTAGAAAAAAAATACAGGAAACCTGCCTACCTCAGAAAAGAACTCATCCATAAAAGCCGTGTTGTCGATAGCAATCTCGACCTCATCAGTATCATCATCCTGCGTCAGCTGCTTCTGCAAAAGACAAAAATGAACAGGGTGAAACTAAAACACAATAAATGGCTAACATTATTGAAAGCTCATGAAGTACCAGGAGCTATATTAAGCATTTAATACATAATTTCCTTTATAACTCATAACAGCTCTACGATATATCAAACAACTCTGGTATCTCAACATCTGAAATTAAATCCTAGTTCTACCAATTACTTTTTCTTTCTTTTTTTTTTTTTGCAGTGGGTGAGAGGTGAGAGAGGGAGGAACTAGCAAGTTACCTATCTTGCTGTGCCTAGGTTTCCTTCTCTGTTAAATGCTGATAACAGCACTACCTGCTTCATAGGGTTGTGTCAGGAATAAAAGAGATAATGAACATAAGACACTCTTGCATGGTGCCTAGTACACTGTAAGTTCAACACATGCTAGGTTTTGTTGCTGGTGGTGGTGGTAGTTACTGTAACCCACTACAGTTGAGGAACCCACAACTTAGGGAGGTTAGGTAACTTGACAAAAACCACACAGCTAAAATATGGCAATAGGTAGAACTGAACTCATCCTTTGGATCTGAACCCCAGGGCTGCTAAACCCTTCTTCACACTGTTCAAACAGGTTCCAGACACGATTCCTCCAAAGCACAAGCTTTCAATCCTCACAGTAAGGGTAAAGATTTTCCTGTTTTCAGAAACCACCTATTACAAAGCAAACAGTGCCATGTCACTCCCTGTCAGAAGCTCCTGTTTATAAGAAAAAGGAAGTTCTCCCCCAGGCCCCAGCCACCTCTAAGGACCCAAGCTTTCTCAATGTCATTCAACTTCCTCTGCAGAAATCACAAAATGGACATCTAAAGGAAGTGATCCCATTCCCACCCAGCATAAGGGTTGTTCACTGTTTACTGAGCTGCTTTTACATTCCTCTCCAATGTTCTTCACACACACTCATAACCCTCCCACACACATCTACAAGCTGACACACACACTCATATGCCCCCACAACCCACACCCCACTACACACATACACCCACACTCCAACACACCCCCTCCACACATACACCCACATACCCTCCCACATACCCAAACACATACATATATGCCCACAAACACACACATGTATACCCTACAAGATATCAATTGAGTCTTCAAACACATGTGTAAGGAAATGGGAAGAGGCTACCATCATGGAATAGATTAAAGGAAGTTTCCAGAAGATGGGAACAACTGTGACCTGGAACATGGGAGGCAGACACCTATCACTCCATCATGATGTAAATTCTCGAGACCCCTAGTATCGTTACAGGGATTCCCCACAACCACAATGGCTACCTCTTGGCTTTGAGTAGATCTAGCCAGGCAGCCTGGTCACCTTCAGTGAGAATCTGTGAACTGGGCAAAGAGAAGCCTAGGTCCAAAACCTGCTGTTACCAATTACTGGCTGGGATGCCTCAGTCAAGTCCCAAGCCTCTCTGAGTTTCTAACTTGTAAGTAGTAACACCCCCTACCCGCCCCACTGCCAGACATTATGACTTTCATGAGGACTGGAGGAGATCACATACGGAAAGCACAATACCAGGCATACATCAGCACCTAACCCCATTACCCTGCTGAAAAGATGTGTGAATCATCACTGTCTACATCCTCCTCATCCTCCTCCTCCTCCTCCTCCACAGGAAGTTCTCAAACTAAAGCCTAAGTCAATAAGATCAGCTCCATGGCAACAGGATGGCCAGGGCTCTATGCCACGGTCCATCACATGCTACTCACTGAACGCTAAACAGATGGTTTAACCCCTCTGAGCCTCAAAAATATGGAACCAACCTAAGTTTCTATCAATGGATGATTGGATAAACAAATGTGATACACACACACACACATACACACACACACACACACACACACACGGCCAGGGAGTAGATGATAAGAAATTACTTAATGGATACAATACTATTTGGATGATGGATACAACAAAAGCCCAGACTTCACTATTAGGCAATATAGCCACATAACAAAACTACACTTCTACACACTTCTACCTCCACTTAAAGTTACACACATGTAACGCACCTCTGAGTCTCAACTTCCTCATCTGTAAAATAGGAACAATGGAGTGTTTTTGGACCTTGCTTGAGCAGGAGACCCTATACCACCGCAAAAGCCTCCTGCCCATCCCCACCTCCATTATCTTTCTGGTCCAATCCCATTATGTCCCTGTTTCCCAAAACATGATGGTTCCCTATTACTTACTTCATAAAAGTCCTCAGTCTGTCTGTCACAACCCTTTGGAAGCTGACTGTATTTATGTGTTTAGCTATATTCCCACTACTCTCCACCAGGCACCTTCTGCTCCACCAACTTGATCTCCTCACTGTCTTCTGCACACATCCCATTGATTCCTGCTCCTGGGCTTTCTATTAATACTATGTTCCCTCATTCCCAACCACCACCAATAGTCATATTAGCACTATGCCCCTTATTCCCAACCAGCACCAATATTCATATACTTCTCTGCTCCCCAAATACAACTCTCCAGGCCCAGCTCAGGTCCCATTTCTTCCACAAAACTTGCCCCACTTCATGTTTATCACATAGTTTTATGAGTTGCAATCTCAACTTCAAGCTCAATTTTAACCCACTTGAGGTCAGGGATAGTATCTCATAAGTCTTACTAGTAGCCCCTAAGCACCTGACACAGGGCTGGGCACATAGAATGTTGAAGTTGGTATCAACTGACTGAATCTGCCTGTCACATGCAATGTGACTGCATGCCTACCAGCACTACCAAAACTTACTCTTTGGTTTTACTGAAATAGAAAGAACTCCTGCAAAATCCACCCCTCTTCCCTGCCTCCTTCTTCTATAAAAAATATATGTGATCTGCCAGGGCTGTTGTGAGAATTCAATAAGATAATAAAGTTCCCTATGCAATGTAGAACACACAGTAAGAACTCAATAAAGTAGGGCAGGCACAGTGGCTCACGCCTGTAATCCCGGCACTTTGGGAGGCTGTGGTGGGTGGATCACAAGGTCAAAAGTTTGAGATCAGCCTGGCCAGTATGGTGAAACACATCTCTATTAAAAATGCAAAAATTAGCCGGGCATGGTACTCAGGAGGCTGAGGCAGAAGAATCACTTGAACCCAGGAGGTGGAGGTTTCAGTGAGCAGAGATCACACCACTGCACTCCAGCCTGGGTGACAGAGTGAGATTCTGTCTCAAAAAAAAAAAAAAAAAAAAAGAACTCAATAAAGCAACCATATATAAGATCTAGCTAAGTCGACTTCTCTACAGCATTGACCTGGACATGAGTATCTTTAAATATAGGACTTTTAGAGCTGAATGCAATCTTTAAGAATTTACCATCAAATTCCCTCACTTAGAGAAGGGGAAACCAGCCGGGCGTGGTGGCTCACATCTGTAATCCCAGCACTTCGGGAGGCTGAGGCAGGCGGATCACCTGAGGTGATCAAGACCAGCCTGATCAACATGGAGAAACTCTATCTCTACTAGAAATTAGTCACGCATTATGGCACATGCCTGCAACCCCAGCTACTCTGGAGGCTAAGGCAGGAGGCGGAGTGACCCCAGGAGGCGGAGGCTGCAGTGAACCGAGATAGAGCCATTGCGCTCCAGCCTGGGCAACAAGAGCAAAACTCTGTCTCAAAAAAAAAAGAGAGAGACAAGGGGAAACCAAGCCCAAAACAAAATAATGAATTACTGACACAGAAAGGAACAGAACCCAGGTTTCTGGATTTTCATCTTCCCTTGCAGAATTTTTCCTATTGTAGCATGCCACTTCCAAAAACACAAAATAACAACAACAACGTTTAGTCCAGATCAGAAAATCCAAGGAAGAGGTCATCATCCCATGTTATCTGGAGTCACATGAAGCTGGAGCTACCAACAGGCTTCCCTACAGAGCAGGCTCAACCAATCCCACGGCAAGGGCTCCTTTCCTCTGACACACAAGTGCTCACTTGCAGATCAAGAGGCATCAGAACCCAAGGGCAAGGAAAGCACACAATGCCCTTATCTTCAGCCCACATGACTGAGCTCAGCCGAGAAGAGAACTTCGGCATCTTTATCAAAGAAGCAAGGTATGTGGTAATAGAACATTACAGTAGCTGCAATATCAACTATCATAAAAATCACACAAGGGAACCACAAGCCCAGCCATCCACTTCCTCCCCTCCCCTAACTCCAGATGCCTCTCACCCCGGAGATGAGAGATATCACCAATGACTTAGGCAACACTGAACTCCAACCTGGGATCTATCTCCCTTTGACCCTACCCCTCAAGTGTGCCCCAAAATCCAGAAAGGACAACCAGGGCTATGACCTCCTCTCTGGACAGAAAGTAGAAAGAGTTCAGGGGCCCAGAATGCAACCTGAAGCAAATGAACTGCAATTCCTCTCTCCCAACGCTCAGTGTCTTTGTCTCAACTGCCTTCTTAATCATTCTTAGTCTATCTGACCACAGGTTCCTCACTTCATTAGCTCACAAAAATCTATAAAAAATATTTGCAACCCATAGAGCCCCTAGTAGGTGCTAGGTGGCCACAAGACTCTAGCTGCTTTGTGTACACCATGTCAACGAATCCCAGCTGCAGTATGTAGTTGAGAACGTGCAGGTCAGAGAAGGTATAAGTTATTCAAGGTCTCCCAGCTACTGATTTGCCAAGCAAAGGCTCAAGCTTAAGTCATCTGTCCTAAGCCCTTCTTATCGCACTGCACCCTGCCCAGGGCAGCCTGTCACTGAGACCAGCCAGGGCCCAGAAGCTAAGCAGCCCAGCCCTGCAGAAAGCATCCTGGGCTGAAAGAGTGGAGCTGTGGCTCTTGGGAACAATATTTGTCTCCATTAGGCCTTGATTTTCTCATCAATTAAGGAACTTGGCTTTCCAGTGCAAATTTCTGTAAACCCAGGATACTTCAAATGTGCCTCAGAAACTACTCAGGGTACTCAGGGAGTAGGGGGCCAATGGGGGCGCCATAGGTGTCCTGAGCCTCACCCCCTCTTCAATCTGCAAAGCTTTACTTTTATCTGCTTTATACACTGAGAACGAAGGTGTAAGATTTCTTTCTTTTTTTTTTTTTTGAGACAGAATCTTGTTCTGTCACTCAGGCTGGAGTGCAGTGGCACAATCTCCACTCACTGTAACCTCTGCCTCCAGGGTTCAAACGATTCTCCTGCCTCAGCCTCCCAAGTAGCTAGGATTACATACAGGTGCCCGCCACCATGCCCAGCTAATTTTTTTGTATTTTTAGTTGAGATAGGTTTTCACCATGTTGTCCAGGCTGGCCTGGAGCTCCTGACCTCAGGTGATCCACCCACCTCAGCCTCCCAAAGTGCTGGGATTACAGGCGTGAGCCACCATGCCCAGCCAAGATTTCATTTTAAGAAAGAGTCCTACTGTCACGAAAGAAAGAAAAAAAGTTGGAAAATCACAGAAGTAAATGAACAAGTAAGTGCTTTCTAAGAAGAAAGAGTTTGCCCCTCCTTTCCAAGTTAAAACATGTCTGCAATGTAAGTTTAAATCATCAGCATCTCCTTAAGAATTTTTACAATGTAATCCCAGCACTTTGGGAGGCCAAGGCGGGTGGATCACGAGGTCAAGAGATCGATACCATCCTGGTCAACATGGTGAAACCCCGTCTCTACTAAAAATACAAAAAAA
>NW_016107568.1:870892-896949 GCF_001604975.1 Cebus imitator
AAAAAAAAAAAAAAAAAAAAAAAAAAAAAAAAAAAAAAAAAAAAAAAAAAAAAAGAATTTTTACAAATCAGAGCGGCAAGACAGAAGAAGACAAAGATAAAGGAAGTCATCCCAGATGAAAAGCACACTGTTCACCAGCTCTGATTTTCTTCCTGACAGAGGTGCCAGACCCCAGAGAGACAAGAGCCTCCCAGGAAAGTTTCTAGGTCAAAGGAATAACAGAGACGAAAGGATATGGTCTTTAACTTCCCACAGTGGGACATTAAAGGTTTGTGGGCTGGTGGGGCAGGACTCCTCCTGGCACAACCAGGTGAGTACAAATTCTTGCACCTCTCTTCTCCAAATTTAAACAATTATTTGCTCCGGAGACACAGATCCTTCTTTATAAATCCAGATTATCTCCCAGTAAATGTAACTCAAAGAGACAATGACATAGTGACACTTGGTTTTTACTTTTTTTTTTTTTGAGAGAGTCTTGCTCTATATTCCAGGCTGGAGTGCAGTGGTGCAATCTCAGCTCACTGCAACCTCTGCCTCCTGCATTCAAGCAATTCTCCTGCCTCAGCCTCCCGAATAGCTGGGATTACAGGTACACACCACCATATCCGGCTAATGTTTCTATTTTTAGTAGAGACAGGGTTTCACCATGTTGCTCAGGTGGGTCTTCAACTCCTGACTTCAGGTGATCCACCCGCCTACATCTCCCAAAGTGCTGGGATTACAGGCGTGAGCCACCACACCCAGCCTGATACCTGGTTTTTCTACCCACATCCCCAAACTGCCTCCCTCCAGATGAGGGTCCGGGGAGTCCTAAAGACAAACACCATCACTTATACAAGGGTTACACCGACACACGTACACACCCATGCACACACTGCCCAACATCTGGTTTTTCCAGTCCCTCTTCTTTAAAGAGCCAGAAAAATTCTGAATGTGTAGGTTCTCAACAGGCACCTGGTGCTCTCTGCTTCCTATTTAAAGAGTCAGATGACTCTTCTCCAGTGCCCAGTTCTCTCACTAAGCTGTACTTTCTCTTCCAGTGAAACCCTCCCAGAGAGGACACTTCCCCTTTTCTTTTAAATGTGACTTTCCCAACACACTCCTCAGATGAAATCAAGAGGAAATCGACAATGATATCCTAAGTGGGCCTCATGCTTTTACTTTGAAGAAAGCCCTAGCTGAACAACTTGAGGAATGAATTAGCCCTATTTGAAAGATGAAGACACTGCAGAATAAACCCTATCAGTGAGTGCAAGGCCAGAGAGCCAGTGGACAACTGGACAAGAGCCAAGGACCCTGACAACCCCACTCCACCCACTGTGCCCCAACAATAATAACAACAGATAATGTGTATGTTGTTGCAGGCACTTTTGTGGTTTCAAATGTATTAATTCTCACATCATCCCTATGAGGGACAAATATGACTATCCCCATTTCCAGATGAGACAACTGCTTAATTAGATTAAATAATTCATCCTAAATGATTCAGCTAATAAATGACATCATTAGGACTCACAGGCAGGACTATGGGAGCCCAGGGCTCCTGCTCTTCCCCACTACACACACTTGAAAGTACCCTCCCTCTCCACTCCAGCTCAGTAAACACGCTCTTGCTTATTTCAGGGGATGCCGCAACATCCATAAACTAAGTTGGATTAATCTATATGCATAAGTGAAAAAGATACCAGCGTATATAATCCAACTCAGGCAGTCAGATGTACTCTGTATCTCTACTTTGAAGAAAGCCCTATATCCCTACAGAGAGTCCTGTATCTCCGTATCTCTACTTTGAAGAAAGCTCTGTATCTCTCCAGAGATACAGAGTTGAAAACCTGGCTCTTCCACTTAATAGCTATATATGTTCTTAAGTTACTTAACCTCTCTGTGCCTCAGTTACCTCATTTGTGGCATGACAAGAATAATCTGCTCATAGAATTGTTGTGATGATTAAATCAGTACTACAGGTGAAATGTTTAGAGCAATGCTGGGCATGTATTAAAACACCCAAGATCATGCCATCTAAAGCAGAAAATTGGGCCTTGTTTTTGCTAAGAAGAGTTTCTGTTAAAGATGCAATTCTAATGCCAACTCTTAGATGGCAACACCAGATGTCTCAGGAGGAGAGAATTTCATATATTCATTGGCATTTACCTCATGTGTTTTAAATCTGTCATTTTTCTACTATATGCTTTAAAGAAACAGAGCTCCCTTTCAATTCTTCTTCTACTACTTCTCCCAAATTTTGATATTTACCACTCTTGTGATCATTCATTTCTAAACAGTTTGTCATTTCTACTTTGATTTATCTTTAGCCCAACAGCTTTTTAGGCAGGTATTCTTACATTTCCAAAATGGATAAGCCTGGGGAGAACAATTATTGTATTAATTTCTAATTGTATCACTATCAGGAAACAGCTTATATGACTTTTGTTCTGTGAGATTTGGCATTTTCTTTGTNGTGTCTTTTTTTTTTTTTTTTTTTTTTTTTTGAGTTTGTTTCGCTCTTTCCCCCAGGCTGGAACGCAGTGATGTGATCACGGCTCACTGCAACCTCTGCCCCTCCAGGCTCAAGTGATTCTCCTGCCTCAGCTTTCTAAATAGCTGGGATTACAGGTACGTACCACCGCACCCAGATAATTTTTTGTATTTTTAGTAGAGATGGGGTTTCACCATGTTGGCCAGGCTGGTCCCAAACTCTCGACCGCAGGTGATCGACCTGCCTCAGCCTCCCAAAGTGCTAGGATTATAGGCATGAGCCACTGTGCCCGGCCTTCCTTGTGTCTCAATACATGGTATTTCTCAATCTTCTATGTGTGTTTCAAAAGAACTTGCATTCTGTTTGCTGTATACAAAAATCACTGAAGTCCAATTCCCCACATGCCATCTTACATTACAGGTGGCACGTGCCTGTAATCCCAGCTACTGGGGAAGCTGAGGCAGGAGAATCACTTGAACCTGGAGGGGCAGAGGTTGCAGTGAGCTGAGATCACATCACTGCATTCCAGCCTGGGCGAAAGAGCAAAACTCAAACTCAAAAAAAAAAAAAAAAAAAAAAAAAAGACACAAAGAAAATGCCAAATCTCACAGAACAAAAGTCATATAAGCTGTTTCCTGATAGTGATACAATTAGAAATTAATACAATAATTGTTCTTCCCAGGCTTATCCATTTTGGAAATATAAGAATGCTTTTGCTTCTCCAGACCTGAAGTAGGTCTAGAGAAGAAGAATAAAAAGTCCCAAGAATGAAAGAAGTTGGAGGTAAGAGGCCCTCTAGGGAGATGTATACTAATGAGGAATCTGTGGCTGGGAAGATTAATTCATCCAGCAACACAGTTAATAAGGAACAAGGCCAAGATTAGAACCCCGGGTGGTCTAATCCAATGTTCTCTGCTTCATTAACTCAGAGAGGCATCTCAGGGTCCTATCACCAATCAGCACAGCCACAATGTTCCATGCAAAGTAACAGATTCATTTGTTCATTCATTCATCCAGCAGTATTTATTGCACATCTAACATATGCCAAGCAACGGTTCACATAATACACCACCACATGACACATGATGACAGTGCTTAGCCCAAGGAATTATACACCCAAGAGAAGATGCAGTGCCCAACCCTGCCTGAATTCAAGGTCGAGCCTGGGGAAGATGGAAGCTTATTAGAGAATGTTGGCAGATGTGACTCCTGGGAGAAATTTTGATGAATGAGTGTATTTACCCAAAGGAAACCTACAAGAAGGTCATTCAGGGTGAGAAGATCACACTTTCTTCCTGCTTTCTCTCTCATCCCAGGAGCCATTCAAGGAAGACCTTCTTCCTCCTGAAGATCTCAGGTGTCCTTAGCTCCTTCCTTCTCTACCCCACACTTCTTCCCTCTCTGACTTCCTCTCCCTTCCCCTGTCTCCTGTCCTGGACTCTGGACCCCACCATGGCATTCAGTTCTCAAGGACACAGAGAGGAGGAAGAAAGGAACTAGTACTGTCTTACTCCATCCTCAGCCTTCTCTCCAACCCTTCCTTTCAGCCCCTGTGCCACAAGCCTCCTCCCCCTCACGGTCATTCTAGAATACTTAACAGTGACAACACGTAGCCTTCATGGAACACTCAACATGTGCTGAGTGAGGATCCTTCTAAGATGTGTGCCTTCTAGTGACCATGACAGTTCATCCCTAGGCCGGTCTTCTGGGGCCATTCCCCATCTTACAGCTGAGAAAACTAAAGTGTAAAGACACCAAGCGGCCTGCCCAAGAGCCTGCGGACAGTGGGCACCTGAGCTGGGGGGTGCTTGGGCAGCTGACTGCGGGGCCTTTGTCCTCAGCCATCTGGAGTGATGCCTCTTAACGGCTGCCCCACCTCCACCCCAGCTGTAGCATGTAGCACCGGCCACAGGAAACGTGCTTCCAGGGCACTAGAAAACAGATGCCAGAGCCCCGCCGACAAGGTCACAAAAAACAAGGAAAGTCTAAGCAACTGTCACGGGCCAGAGGAAGCTAAGGAGACGTGACAACCAAATGCAATGTGGTGTCCTGGATCGCATCCTAGAACAGAAAGAGGACATTAGTGAAACCCAAATGAAGTCTGAAGTTGGCTGAATAGTCATCTACCAATATCGGTCCCTTAGTTTTGCTAAGTGTACACCGTAGTGTAAAATGCAAACAAGTGAGGGAACCAGGGGAGGACTAGACAGGAACTCTCTGTACTATCTTTGTACTTTTCCGTAAATCTAGAAGTAGCCTAAAATTTAAAAATTTACTTAAAAAAAAAATCCTGATGCAATACCAGACTGTCCTAACCCAGGGAGCTGAACATACCCAGACGGTGTTTGCTCCACTCATCTCTTTAGGTGGGGGGTTGAACTTTGCTCAGTTTCCAGATAGAGACTGGGGAAGGTTGCCATGGAAATGGTCCAATGCCAGAAAGCAGGCTGCCCTGAGAGAGGGGATGGGGTGGGGGCAGCTGCAGAGGGGCCTAACGTAAAGGTGGCTGGAGATAAGGCCCCTCAGGGACGACAGAATCTGCGGGTAAATACAGTTAGAGAATATCCCCATTCATCGACGGGATGGTTTGGCTTACGGCTTTACAGGCTTTGGGCTGAGAAGGTAGAAGAAAGAATGTAACACGCATGGTCTGTGCCCTCCCAGAGTGCAGGACCTAACAGAGCCAGCAATATCTGAAATTGCAGTACCATGTGGCTCTTTGCATACACCGCCAAAAATAAAGTTTGTGGGGTCCGAGGAAAGGCACGGTCAGTGCTGTCAGCCTGGGAAGCTGGATGACACTGGAACGGAGAGTAAGAGATATGTAGAATTTTACCAGGAGAAAAATGAAGTAGCTAAATGTTCACCATGACAGCCACATCTTCTCCTTCACTATCTTTCTAAATAAGGGCAACCTTCCATGTTGTCTTGGGCTAGGCGTTTAGGTATAGTTAGCAGCCTTGGAACTCTGTCCTTGGGGATGGACCTGTAAGCTCTGGCTTCATTAGCAAATACATGGGTTCCCTCAGTAAATGTTCCACTTCAGGTAGGTAAAGTTTCACCAGCCCACAGGGAATGGAGCAAGAAAAATAAGTTGTAATAATGAGTAAAGGATGTGTTAGGGCCAAGCTGTTGTTAATCAACTAACAGACAAAGTTTAATATACGCCTATCATGCAGAGTGCTAGGCACTGGGGCTCCACAGAACGATCATAACTGCTGTTGCCTCAGGGGCATACAGTGTGGTTAGGGAGACAATCAAATACAGTGTAAGGTGACACGAAAAACCAAGACACACACGTTCAACTCTTGAGCTCACTACTTCCCAGATGGGAATCTCAGTCAGATCTGAGCCACAATTCCTTCACTTGAAAAATGAGAGTAACATCCCAATTCCCTTGCTTGTAAAATGAGAATAATATAAAAACCCACTTTGCTTTGCAGGGTTGAGAGAATTAGAGACCAGGTATGTAAGGTACGCAGCATAAGTCTCTCTAATAGTTAGCAGCTCCTCAATAAATGATCAGTTATTATAATTGATATGGTGACAAGTACTAGAAACATTGACCTTAAAGACAAAGGACCTAGACGGCAAAGAGTCCAACTTATAAAAAGCAATGGACAGTGGTTTCAAACCCACTCCATGGTAACTCCCCCCCAAAAAAAAAACCTCACTGCAAAGCAACATGCAGCCCATGAGAGCTACAAGAATGGAGGAGAGCACTCTAGGTTGCAATTAGAGAACACTTCTTATAAAGAATGAGTTTTGGAAGATGGGTAGAAATTTTGACAAAGGCAGGGAGGACACTTTGGAGGAGAGAGAGGACAACATGAACAAGTGTCCCCCGCCCCCTTAGTTTCTGTGAATTCCCCCAACTTCCCCCACACTCACAGGAATAAAAATAAAATTAATCCCCTTCTCTCATCCAAGCATTTTCTGGCCTCCGGCTGATGGGGCTGTAATCCCCACTCAATCCCCATCACTCTCCACTCTGCTTCCCGTCTGCTCACAGAAAAACAGCTCTCCCAGAGAATGAATCCTCCCAGGTGCAGAGAAGAGGGGAGGCAGGAATCCTGACTTGTATGAAACTTTATGACTAGAAAAGGACAGAATCCCAGTGAAGCAGCAGATTGGTATGTTAAGGTTGAGTTATGATCCAAAGCACCTGACACATAAAAGTGGCTCAATAAATATTTATTAACAAATTAAGCTTTAAAGGGGAAGTACACAGCTCCACATTTCTGATGGGGTTACAATGTTATCCTAAGGAACTATGATTCCACAAAGATCCTGGAGCTTCCAGTGGGGAAGGAGGCCAACAACAGCCATTTAGGAAGGAGTAAGAAACAAGATAGAACGGAGAGAGTAAAAAGTCAGTGTGGCCTTTAGAGCCCCAGGTGGTCGATTTCATTAGCGTGTTCCTATTGGTGCTGGTCTTCAAAGTGCCATTACATCCATGTCATATCTAGTCCTCTATAGATGAGTCTCCAGGGGGGCTCAAAGCCTTCAACCTCTATTCCACACCTCACTGGCTTCTCTGTTACCATCATCGCCCTTCGATTACTGTTGGTCCTCTTGTCATGTACCACATGTCTCTGTTTTCCCTACGTGACCATTTATTTACCCTTCGATACCAGGACTGTGTATAATCCTACCTAAACTTGATGGCCAGCAGGATGTGGGGCACATGGAGGTCACAAAGTTCTGACCATGGTGATCAGCAGGTACCATACCCCAGCGACTCTGCTGATGCTCCCTTGAGTTTTATATGCTCTTGATGGTTTATACACCAATGGGAAAGTGATTAAGAAAATCTAGGATCCTTGCTTTTCTTGCTAAGCCTCAATTCTCTCACTTGTAAAATGAGAATAACATAAAAACCCACTCTCCCTTGCAGGGTTGAGAGGATTTAAGACAAGGAACTTTTACGTATCTGGTACGTAGGGTGCCTTACATATCTCCAAACACCTTTATGTATCTGAAGAGGTCAGACTGGGCTGGAAGAAGCAGCTGAGCTCAAGCATTACTTCTTCTCGGGAACCCACCCAAAGCCTCATGCCCATCTCCCATCTTCCAAGGACTAGACAACAGGGTCTTCCTGTGGTTGCTTCTATCACAAGGATGGTATCCTCATGTCTATTTCTTCTGTTTCTTCCAAGCGTGAACTTTCTAAGGGCCAGGAACATGTGTTTATCACCACTATACTCCACCATCTAGTGTGAGGACTGGCGCACAATAGGTACTCAGTACTTAGTAAATGTTTGCTGAATGAAAACAGGGCCAGGCAAAAGATCACTAGACTCAGGAGATTCAAAGTTCAGCTGCTGAGAAATCAGAGAGAACCATGTCCTGAGATAGGCTGGGTGGAGACACTGCACATTCCCGGCAAGCCTGTCCTCTGTCACTGAAGAAACAGCCTGTCAAGAGAGCCTACCAGGAAGAGAAGTGTAAGAGATGAGATGAAATGACATCAGGTAAGTCAGGTGTGTGACCATGGCCTCATGAAAGGATGCGCTTCTGTGTGGACATTGCTACCAGCAGGCCAAGACAAGGGAACTCACAATAACAGTGGCGGGTGATTGTCACAGATTATCTCATTTTACTCTCACAATGATCCTATGGGAAAAGGGCGATGATCCACTTTACAGGGGCTACTCTGAGATCTCAGTCCCTGTAAACTTCAAAGCCTTACCACAGGCTCACAGACAATGAATCATTTTATAAAACCACGCATTCTCAAGGTTGTGAAGGCCTTGTATCTCCTGGTTCACCTCCCCTCCAAGGGATGCTCAAATTCCTACAACATTCAACATCCCAACAAGCTTCCTGCCTCCTTCCCATGCTGGAGGGTACACCATCTACTCCATCCTTGGGCAGCTCTGTCCACTAAAAATGCTTTCTTACAGATTCCTCATTTCTACCCATCAACCCCACATGTTTTCCCTGTATCTACCCAGAGCAAAGCCAGTCTCAGGCAGGAAAGCTCTCCAGCTCTTGGGCGGCAGTTACCACCCCGCCTCCCCAGGGTTTAGAATGAACACCACAGAAAGAGATTGCATAGGCTGCTCGATGTGAAATTTGTTTCATACAGGTTAACGAATGCTTCTCATTGATAATGGAAATCAGGGAGAAGATGCATGTCTTGTTTCAGTGAGATTGATCCCTGGGAGTCTAGCTGGGGAGAGGGGGTAAGAGGAGGTGAATTGGACACCAAAATCCACGTAAACCTTAACAGTCTTCACAGAAACCTATAATAACGCCAGAAGGGGCTTCTGAGATCAACTAAATTCCTTGTTGTACAAAGGACAAATTGAGAAGCAGAGAAGTTAAGTGACACAAAGAAACACAGTGATCAGAGTCTTGGGACCTATCACCTGCATCCCTTTGTCCCGAGCTGCCATGCATCTGCTCCAAAACGCTAGGGCAGCCACCCTGTGATTTCAGAACAATCCTCCCATAATAACACCACCATCTCCAGTCTCACTTTCACCACATCCCCAAGAGGGAAAGGGAGGAAACCCATCATTAATTCCATTTTGCAGAGGGTAACCATGAGGCACCGAGGAGAGACAAAGGGACTTGCTCAGGTTTCCCAGGCAAATTAAATGTCTTCTTGGAACTCAAAGCTCAGTTAAGACTCTTTGCTCATGGTTGACAATGAGCTATTGAAAAGAGGCCGTGGAGCATCTTCCTCTGGAAATGGATTTCCTAACAAATGGAGGAGTCTGCTGTTCAGTTTTGTATTTTTTATGGTTGGGTGTGCCAACACAGAGAGAGATTGTCAAAACCATGCTCTTCTTTTCCTTCTGCCTCCCCAGTCAGCATGCTTCAAGGGAAGGAGCACCATGGAGAGTGTCAGGAACCTGGGTTCCTTTCCTGGTCATACCCTGGCTGGCTCTGTGTCCTGGGGCATCCCTCCTACCTTGTGAGCATCAGTTGCCCCATCTATAAAAACAGGGGCAATAAATTCTTCTCGATCAGTAACCTGGACACTGTGAGGCTCAGATGACTAAGAACAAGCCTGAGGCAAGAAACCACTCCCACAACAGACAACTGTCCCTTTGCTTCTCTCACTTCCCCAGCTCTCTGTCTCCTCCGCAGCCCTGTTACCCAGAACAGGTGAAACAGACATGAAGGTCTCATCCAAGCAAGGCAGGAAAAGGATAAACTCTCGTAACATCATCAAACACTCTGCATTTTCCAAAGAGCACTCACAATCACTAGCATAATATTCGCCATTTATTAAGTCCCCCGTGCCATGCACCATAAAAGCGTTCTTATGCATGTTCTGTTGCTTTTAGACCTTACAACCACCCATTTTACAGATGAGAAAACTTAGGCTGGGAGTTTAAGGGGTCGCCAGTAAGCGGTGGAGCCAGGAGGCAACCCCAGTTCTAGTCCAGTCCAGTGCTTCCCAAACTATGTGCCCATGAGTCACCTGGGAAAACTGATGAACAACTAGATTCCGATTCTGCGTGGCTAGACGGAGACCTAAGCTGCTACAGTTGTGACGAGCTCCAATGTAGATGGACCAAACTCTTGAGTGTCGAGGGCTATATTTTAATTTTATTAAGGTAGAACCTATGCCACTGAATCTCCAAGGCTTAGCACTGGACCTCCTCAAAGAATACACTCAATAATTACGTATTGAATGATTCAATGAATAACTGTCTTAAAACCCCCTGCGTTAACCCTTCTCTATACCAAGTTCCCTTGTATCATCTGATCCTCCCAACAAATTCTTAGGGTATGAACACTCCTATGTGACAGATGCGGAAACAGAGACTCAGTAAGTAGCCTAAGGTTTTACAGCTTTTGGGCAGCAGGGCGGGAGGCAGTCTACACAGCTGTTCCAAAAGATACGGTCGGGGAGGGGGGACAACGACACGCGAGGATAACAATTACGAACCACCAGTTGGAGAGGAGCTGACCCATCCCGGCAGGTGACCGCCTCACAGCTCCAGAGTCACCAGGGAGCTCTGAGCTGCTCCCTGGGGGAAGAGGTAGCCAGACCTGGCGCCCCTCAGGAGGGAAACTGGAAAGGGAGAGGAGGCTGGTCCTGGGCGTAATGCCAGGCAGCAGTGGGCAGGTGGTGAGGGGACCCCTGACCTCATGGTGAGCCCTGCCGGGCCCAAGCACCCTCCTTGGGACCCAGCTCTGGACAGACACTGTCCAGCTTGCGGGGTGGGAGGATTAGAGGCGTTCAGGAAAATCATTGCCTAGCGATGAATCACCGGGCACATGACCCCGTGAGGAAGGGGAGGGGAGGGTGCGGAACCGGCGCGGGAAGCGGTGGGGATTTGGGGAGGGCAGGCCTCGGACTCGGGCCCCCTCCAGCCTCGACCTGGGGAGCAAAAGGAAGCCCCTCTCCCACGCAGCCCCCCGCCCGCGGCGACACTCACGGCCTTCAGCTGCTCCAGCCGGTCCTTCATCCTGGAGCCCAGGCGCCCGCAGGCAGGTAGCGCGGCCCAGGTGAGCGCGGCCCAGGTAAGCTGCCGGAAGCGGCGGCCAGGCCCGCCGGGGCGAAGGAGCTGGAGGCGCAGGTGGCGGCGGGCGGCGGCCGCGAGCCAGGAGGAGCGTCCGAGGCCACGGGAAGCCCCACCGCACCGCCCCTCCGCCCCCACCAGCGCCGCGCGCTCCAAATCCGGCTCCCGGGCCGGCGCCGGCGCAGCGCTGATCCGCCCGGGACCCGCCCCTACCTGGCCGCGCCCCGCGTTCCTTCTTAAAGGACCCGCGCCCCGCCACCGCCCGGCCGCCCGGGGCGTCTCCAGCCACCACTTCCCTAACCCGAGAGCCCTCCTGACACGCGTGGAGTCCGGGGAGAGGCCCCTGGGCCGGCGGATCCCGCCGCAGGCCGAGGAAGAGCAAGAGCGCCTGTCTGGCCCGGCTCCGCGCTACGATCCAGTTCTTAGCAGACCGGTTGCTAGGCGGGGACAAGCTCCCGAAAACAAATAACTCAAGACAATGTGATGTGGTTGGGTGTGAGTCGAGTATTCTAAAAATAACCCGCCGGGGGGAAGGCATTCTGAGGAGCGGAAGCAGCCTCGGGAGTGCTCGCAGTGAAAGTGGGGGGATGGAGGAGGTGTCCCGAGGAAAGACCTGGAGATCTGGAGATGCAGGACGGCTCGGGGCGGTCAAAGAATGTGGATCTTTTGCTTGTTGGAAGTGGGGACCGCTCCGAGAAACGTAAGCAGCTCATGTTGTTGGTGCCAGTGGAGACACTGGGCACTCACAATTTGCATACGTTTGGGAAAGTACCGTTTCTCAAGAGGACCCCGTTCCCGCGTCTGTAAATTGGAGATGATGCCCACTTCGTAGTTTGCTGTGAAGCCTGTGAGCGAGGAGGGGCTGTAAAATACAGGGCTCTGCCCTGGAGCGCTCGCCCTCCTCGCAGCCCGCTTGGTGCGCAGGTGGTTCCCAGGCGGCTTCCGCTTCCGAAAAGCAGATCGTCCCTTTATCCCGTCTTCTCCCCGCCTCCCCCTCTTTTCCCTACCCAATTTGTCTTCTTGGGAACAAATGACACATTCATCAGAGTGGAGCTCAACAAACGGGGCTGGCGAGCCGAAGATTTAATTCTCAAGAATAGGATCTGCTCTGGGTTTTCAGGTGAAAAGGCCGTAAATGTCTTTGTCATTCTAGCAGTATCTTGCCCTCTTCTGCTATCTGGGTGCGTGCTCCCTGCTGACCTCATCGGCTCCCATAAAGATGCGGTCGGGCTGTTTGAGCCGGCCCCGCGAGTCCCAGCCCTAGTCCTCTCTCGCGTCCCGCGCACTGCCTTCTGCCCGCCGCGCTCGCGGGCGGGGTGGCCCCCACTTAGTACCGGGAGGGCTTTTGCGCTCCCTGGTGGTCATACTAGGAAAGACGAGTCGATCAGAAATACTAACACCTCCTTACCTTAAGATATTTTGGGGGAGTTTGGGGGTGGGTTGGTTAGTTTGTTTGCTTGCTTGCTTGCTTGCTGTCTGTCTGTTTTTTAGACAGAGTTTCGTTTTGTTGCCCAAACTGAGTGCAGTGGTGTGATCATGGCTCTCGGCAGTCTCGACCCCCTGGCCCACGCCATCCTCCCTTCCCAGCCCCCCAAGTAGCTGGGATTCCAGTCGTCTGCCACTACACCCAGCTAATTCTTGCATTTTTTGTAGAGATGGGGTTTCTCCATGTTGCCCAGGCTGGTCTGGAACTTCCGAACTCAAGCGATCCGCCCTCCTCGGCCTCTCAAAGTGCTGGGATTACAGGCGTGCACCACCACACCCTGCCTTTAAAACATTTTTGTTGATGGCGACAGTTAGGTCCCTGCGCTTTAGGAAAATAGAGTCTTTTGAGAGTGGCAGAGCTATGAACAACCCTTCACGTTAGAAATCTGAAAAGGACCATTGGGGCCTGGAGTAAGAAATTCTTTCTACAGCAGGAATCAAGGGTGGCCTGTTAGCCTCTGTTCAAAGGGTTCCTGTTACAGGATAATTGTTTTTAAAAGAGTAAAATCATGACTTCCCTACAAATATAAAATGCACACACATCAAAGACTTTGTTTTATTCATTAATGAATGAGGAAACCAGTAAGAGGCTAACCCTGTTCAGAGGAAAACACAAAGAGCACACTCATACATAGGCAATCAGGAATGCTGAAATGAATGCATTAATAAACGCACAATTGGCCTGATTTGATGGCTCACGCCTGTAGTCTCAGCACTTTGGGAGGCTGAGGCGGGCAGATCACTTGACGTCAGTACTTCAAGACCAGCCTGGCCAACATCCTGAAACCTCATCTCTACTAAAAATACAAAAAATTAGCCGGGTGTGGTAGCGTACCCCTATAAATCCCAGCTGAGGCTGAGGCAGAAGAATCTCTGGAACCTGGGAGGTGAAAATTGCAGTGAACTGAGATCGCACCACTGGGCTCCAGCCTGGGCAACAGAGCAAGACTCTGTCTCAAAAATTTTGTTTTCCACATGTTCTCGTTCATAAGTGGGTGTTGAACAATGAGAGCACATGGACACAGGGAGGGGAACATCACACACTGGGGTCTGTTGTGGGTGGGGTGCTAGGGGAGGGATAGCTGGGGGTAGGGAGATTGGGGAAGGATAATATTAGGAGAAGGGTGACGGGGGAATGGAGGCAGCAAGCCACCGTGGCATGTGTATACCTATGTAACAATCCTGCAAGATCTGCACATGTACCCCAGAACTTAAAATTTTAAAAATGAAAAAAAAAACTTTTGTTTTAATAAAAATAAAAATTTATAAATAATAAATGCAGAACTGGCCTCAGGGTGGTGGAAGAGCAATTGCACTTCTACCAGGCAAAATTCATTTATATCTCTATGGACAAGAATTATTGGCATTCCTATGAATTTTCTACAGCTTACCAAGTTGGAAAATAGCTGCAAGATTTTATAAGGCACAAATCGTTAAAAAATCAGATAATCCAGAAAGGTGCTTTAGATAAGACTAGCATGCCGTAGGACACCCGATAATCTTTTCAGCTTTTGCCATTTTAACTTTTTTAGTTTTTCCAGACATTCACAAGGTGGCACCTTCTATAGTTGTACAGTTTCAACTGTGTTTAAAAGTTCTTTGTCAGCTTGGGCAACATAGTGAGACTCCGTTTCCACAAAAAAAATACAAAAATTAAGCTGGGTTCTGTGGTTCACGCCTCTAATCCTAGCACTTTGGAAGGCTGAGGCGGGTGGATCACCTGAGGTCAGGAGTCAAGACCAGCCTGGCCAACATGGCAAACCCCATTTCT
This sequence comes from Cebus imitator, assembly GCF_001604975.1. Classification (NCBI taxonomy): domain Eukaryota; kingdom Metazoa; phylum Chordata; class Mammalia; order Primates; family Cebidae; genus Cebus; species Cebus imitator. The sequence continues at coordinate 885,111 of NW_016107568.1, forward strand.
ACTAAAAATACAAAAATTTGCTGGGCGTGGTGGCGGGTGCCTGTAATCCCAACTACTCGGGGGGCTGAGGCAGGAGAATCACTTGAACCTGGGGGGTGGGGGAGCAAAGAGTGCAGTGAGCCGAGATTGTGTCACTTCACTCCAGCCTGATGAAAGGGAAAGACTCCATCTAAAAAAAAAAAAAAAAAAAAAAAAAACTAGCTGGATGCAGCGACCCATACATGTAATCCCAGTCTTTTGGGAGGCCAAGAAGTGTGGATCACTTGAGCCCAGGGGTCAAGACCAGCCTGGTCAACATAGTGAGACCTCTATCTCTACAAAAGAAAAATTTTAAAAATTAACCAGCTATAGTGCTGGGCACATGTAGTCCCCAGCTACTCAGTAGGCTGAAGTGCAGGATTGCTTGAACCCAGAATTTCGAGGCTGTAGTGAGCTATGATCATGCCACTGCACTGCAGCCTGGATGACAGAGAGGGACCTGTTTCAAAATAAATAAATAAATAAAAATTTAAAATATATATATTCCTTAAAAGAGTAAGAGGATATTCATAATGAAGCACAGGTAAAGGACAATTGGATAATTGTGGCTTTTAACTCCTTGCAATTAAAGAAATAAGCCATCTAGTGTATTTCTTCATTTGAATGTTTTAATAGCCATACTGAATTTTACTGTACTTTTTTAACTTTGTTTTTTCCTGATATCTCACAATAACTCAGGGAGGGAGTTAGGGTAGATATTATTATCCCCCACTTTATTATGAATTAAATTAAGAACAGATAAATAAGATGATTTTCCCAAGCTCACACAAGACAGTGGTTGCCTGACCAGGCTGTGGAGTCAAACTACTCAGGTCAAATCTCAGTTCTACCACTAATGATTGTGTGACCTTGGGCAATTGATTTAATGCCCCTGTGCCTCAAGGTCCTTATCCATAAGCAAAGATAATAATAATACCCATCTCAGCTAGACATGATGGCTCACACCTGGAATCCCAGCACTTTGGGAGGCCAAGGCAAGTGGATCACTTGAGGCCAGGAGTTCAAGACCAGCCTGGTCAACATGGGGAAACCCTATCTCTACTAAAAATACAAAAATTAGCCAGACGTGTTGGCACACGCCTATAATCCCAGCTACTTGGGCAGCTGAGGCAGGAGAATCACTTGAACCTGGGAGGAGGAGGTTGCAGTGAGCCTAGATTGCACCACTGCACTATAGCCTGGACAACAGAGAGACTCTAAAAAAAATAAATAATTAATAATAATAATAATAGTACCCATCTCATGGATTGTTGTGAAGATAAGTGAGTTAATGTATGTGAGAATTGTTAATTCCCTAATTCAATCACTTGAAAAAAAAATCTGCTAACCCATTATAACTGCACTGCTTTCTCAAACAGCATGGGGAACTGAGAAATGCCTGGAATATTTCATTCACAGGTAAAATAATAATCATGGTATTCAAAATTAGCATCAGCTAATGCAGCATTTTCCGACGTTAAGTTCAACAAAACAACCCATTTCAAGACGTCCTCCAAAGAAAAAAAGAGTTTGGAAAACATGGCAAAATACATCCCTCAGCTTAAGGAATCATGACTGCACATTTGCATCTTACAGGCTCTGAGTAAAGCGACGGTAAAATAGTAATTTCACTTTGATCAGCACAGTCTTCATCACACTTATTTGACCATATAATGTTTATTTCACCAAAACCCCTGTTATCCAAAGAGCTGGAGTCCTACAGATAATACTGACCCAGTAGAATATTGCTGTAGAAGATAGGAAGGGTAGGAAGTATCTATGAATAAACCAAAAAAAGATGCTTCTGTTTCTTTTCTTTCAAAGAGGGCAAAATTTCAATTCTATAGAATATGGATTATGTTTTTTGTCTTTTGGGCCTGTGATACTCTTTCAGAAAAACATAAAACTTATAGCACGCTTTTCATACTTTTCTAGATAAGGAAACAGGGACCAAGGGAGACGATTTCTCATTCTTGCACCTTCCGGTTCCCTCCTTCAGAAATGCCCTTCCTGCTCCCCTTTGCACAGTTCGAGAGCTGGAAACCTGTCAGGATGCAGCTCAAACACCACCTTCCCCCATCAGACTCGCCTTGATTCCCTTCACTGTCCTTTCTCTGAAATTTCAGTCTTACATCACGTGGACCTTGGTGTGACTGTGGTGTGAGCTCTTGAGTCTTAACTAAACTTTTAACTTCCTTCAAAGCAGGTGCTGCTTCTTACTTTTCTACTTCCTGGTCCAATCACAGGTGGGGACACAGTACATAGCAGAGTTAAATAAAGAGTTGTTTACTGTCTTTTGAGTGCTGTTGAATAAATAAGTCACTAAATAGTCAATGGGTAAAAGAATAAATGAGCTTCCCAAACTCTACAAAAAACACACACACACACACACACACACAATAAGCCATGGAAACACTGATAACCATTGCTGGAGACGACTGACCGTCACGAAAATGACCATCATTCTACTCAGACTACTCAGTCATGGAAATGAGTCCTTTCCACTCCCAGTGTCCAGTCATTGTTTATCTTCGCTTCATTAGCTTTGCTCTACTTGAATCCAGATTTGAACCAATATGCCCCCTCTCCAACCCAGGGAGACTCAACTGACAAAGCAGTTTTTACATATTATGCACACTTAGCCTGGGATAGACAGAACAGGAGAATATGAGATATGTGTAAGAGAGACAGAGAGAAGGAAAGAGAAATGAGAAGGATGAAGAGGAGAAGAGGGGAGGAGAAGGAGGGAGAGAAAGGAAAGGAAACAGGGGAGGGGAATGAACAGTCATGGGTAGAACATTTCAGAGGCAGGCTGATACAGAGCCAGAGATTAATATAGAGACCAATAAGCGCCTGTATAAAGGTAAGAAAAGAGGTCGGGCATGGTGGCTCACACCTGTAATCCCAGCACTTTGGGAGGTCAAGGTGGGCAGATCACCTGAGTTCAGGAATTTGAGACCAGCCTGGCCGACATGATGAAACCCCATCTCTACTAAAAATACAAAAATTAGCCAGGTGTGCTGATGTGGCACCTGTAGTCCCAGCTACTTGGGAGGCTGGGGTGGGAGAATGCTTGAACCCAGCATGTGGAGGTACAGTGAGCCAAGATTGTACCACTGCACTCCAGCCTGGACAACAGAGCAAGACTCTTATCTCAAAACAAAAAAGAAAAGAGAAGCTACCTAAATCCCAAAACTCCAGTATTTTCCCCATCACCTTTCCCTGGAATAGAAATTAAGATGAAAGATTATTAATTCAAAAAAAGCACCAACTCAGTGGTCCCAGTTTATTTGCATCCTATTCCTGGTTTAGCGCCTGCCCATATGTGCACTGTTTGGGCCTGCTGAGAACCCGAGAACAACAACTGGACGTCAGTCCAAGGTAGGGCAGATTTAGATTTACCTGATGTTGAAGAGGGCAATAACCACATTGGCTGCCATATCTCCCTTTTTTTTTTTTTTGAAACAGAGTCTCGCTCTGTGCCCCAGGCTGGAGTGCAATGGCAAAATCTCAACTCACTGCAATCTCCACCTCCTGGGCTCAAGTGATTCTCCTGCCTCATCCTCCCAAGTAGCTGGGATTATAGGCACCCACCAGCATACCCAATTAATTTTTGTATTTTTAGTAGAGACAGGGTTTCACCAGTTTGGCCAGGCTGGTCTCAAACTCCTGACCACAAGTGATCCACCCACCTTGGCCTCCCAAAGTGCTGAGATTACAGGGGTGAGCCACTGCTCCCGGCCCATATCTCCCTTTAAAAGTCACAAAGTATTTTCACTTAATGTGTCTATTAACCCTCAGAAGTACCCCCCCGCCCCCAGAATTTGGATCCTGCAGGTATTGTAATCTCTATTTTGGAGGTGAAGAACCTGAGGCTGGGAAATGGAAAATGACTTTTCAAACATTATATAACTAGGACGAAGTAACAGTATAAAACACAATGAACTGTTGTCCTCCTCCTTCTCATCTTTCCAGCAGTATGCCATGTGTCTCTGCCCAGACGTATTGAAGAGTGGCACGTGTTTAGAGCAGCAGGACCCTTGTCATTGCTCTCTTCAAAGCATCCTTAAGTTCTCTGTTCCTCATGCTATAGATCAAGAGGTTCAGCACAGGATAATGAAGGTGTAAACCACAGACACTACATGGCCCCTCTCAGGAGAGTAACTGGAGTTGGGACACAAGTAGACCAGGCTTGTACATGCGTCCTGGAGAAGAACCACAGTCAGGTGGGAGGAGCAGGTGGAGAAGGCCTTGTGCCTCCCCTCTGCAGACACAGTGAAGACATAGGAGAGAATGATGAGCAGGAAGGGGACGGTGAGAATGGGGATGCTGACCATAAACAGAGTGGCCTTATGGACCCGGGTGTCTGCACAGGCCAGTCTCATGACAGGAAGGACATGAAAGTAGAACATGCTGATTTCTTTGCTGCTGCAGAAAGGGAGCTGGAAGATAAGCACAGCCAGCTGCATAACCAGCAGCACCCCAGGGCCAGTTGGACACACAACCTCCAGCTCATGATGAGGCCGTGACACAGAGGATGATGGACAGCCACGAACCAGTCAAAGGCCATGACGGCCAGCAGGATGCAGTCAGCACAGCCCAGGAAGATGAAGAAGAGCATCTGGGCTCCACAGCCAGGCAGGGAAAGGGTTTCTCCCCATGGACAGGACATTGGCCAGAGTCAGAGGGGCAACGGTGAGAGAGTAGAAGATCTCCAGAGCTGCCAAGTTTGCCAGGAAGAAGTACATGGAGGCCAGGTGTGGTAGCTCATGCCTGTAATCCCAGCATTTTTGGAGGCTGAGGCAAGTGCATCACCTGAGGTCAGGAGTTCAAGACCAGCCTGCTCAACATGGTGAAATCCCATCTATACGAAAAACACAAAAATTGGTTGTGGTGGTGAACCCCTGTAATCCCAGGTACTCGGGAGACTGAGGCAGGAGAATTGCTTGAAGCCAGGAGGCAGAGTTGCAGTGAGCCAAAATCATGCCACTGCACTCCAGCCTGGGTGACAAAGTGAGAACCTGTCTTAAAAGCAAAAAACAAATAACACTGCATTCTTTTTACGGCTGAATAATATTCCATTATATGTATATGCCACCTTTTTATTTACCCATTCTTCTGCTCGTGGACACTGAACTAGTTTCACTTTTTGACTATTGTGAGTAATGCTGGTAGGAACATTGGTACACAAATACCTTTTTGAGTCAGCACGATCTCAGCTCACTGCAACCTCTGCCTCCCAGGTTCAAGCGATTCTCCTGCCTCAGCCTCCCAAGTAGCTAGGATTACAGGCGTGCACCACCACACCTGGCTAATTTTTGTATTTTTAGTAGAGACAGGGTTTTGCCATGTTGGCCAGACTGGTCTCAAACCCCTGACCTCAGGTGACCCATCTGCCTTGGCCTCCCAAAGTGCTGGGATTATAGGCATGAGCCACCACACCCTGCTGCAATTCAATTTATTTAGAGTCTACACCCTTTCTGCTAAAGCCAGAGAAACAGTCTCTGCATAACACAGAAAGCAATATTTTTTAAAATGTTATATATAATGGTTTACATATTTTAGGGGTACATGTGACATTTTGATAGCTGTATACAATGTGTTACGATTAAATAGGGATAATTGGAATATCCATCACCTCAAATATTTATCTTTGTGCTGGGAACATTACAATTCTTCTCTGCTAGCTACTTAGAAATATACAATAAATTATCGTTACTGTGATTTCCCCACTCTATTGAACACTAAAATTTATTCTACCTAAGTATTTTTGCATGCCTTCATGAACTTCTCTTCATCCTCCCTCCCTGCTTCCATTCTCGGTCTCTGGTAACCACCATTCTATTGTCTACCTCCACGAGATCCACTTATTTAGCTCCTACATGTGAGTGAGAAAATGTGATATTTGTCTTCCTCTGCAGAAGGCACTATTTGGCAGTACTTTATTAATTCCAACCGCACAAAATATTACTAACCTTCTCTTTCTTCTTTCAGTTCTACATTTTATTCTCCCAGTCCACCCCTCTCTCTCCATTTCTTTTGCCTTTCTTTCACTCCATTATCTATGCCCCCTAAGTATGGTTCTCTATTTGCTGAATTTATTTATTTATTTATTTACTTATTTACTTATTTTGAGACAGAGTCACTCCATCATCCAGGCTGGAGTGTAGTGGTGCAATCTCAGCTCACCACAACCTCTGCCTCCTGGGTTCCAGGGATTCTCCTGCCTCAGCCTCCCGAGTAGCTGGGATTACAGGCACCTGCCACCATGCCCAGTTAATTTTTGTATTTTAGTAGACATGGGATTTTACTATGTTGGCAGGCTGGTCTCAAACCCCTGACCTCAGCCTATTTGCTGAATTTAATGTGCCTTAAATGGTTCTCTATTTGCTGAATTTAATATACAAATGAAAATTCACTTTTTAATGAAAGCTTCAGGAAGAAAAATCTATTGACTCCTTTGCAAGTGGCACCAGCCCTTAGCCATTTTCTGGCCTACCTTCTAGAATCAGACTCTAGGGAGTTTGGAAGAGAAAGTGATGGGATCCCAGGTGACTATGAGGCTATTACTATGATCAATGCATCATTTTCTCCCACATTCCCCATTGATTTACTGAGAGCCTCTAGCTGACTCCATCATTTCAACCTGGGTCCCAAATGGAACCACAAACCTCAGTGGATACAGTTGGCGAGTAAGGGCTGTGTCTCTATGGCTTGAAGGGGGGTCCAGTCAAGCTTGCTATTGATAAATGAGGCCTCAACAAACACTTACATCTCCCCTCTCCAAAAAGAGTAAGCATTTACACACCAGTAATGTTCTATGCCTCAAAGATCTTTTTTATTTATTTTTATTTCTATTTACTTATCTATTTATCTACTTATTTTAGAGAAGGGAGCTCACTATGTTGGCCAGGTTGGTCTTGAACTCCTGGGCTTAAGCCATCTTCCTGCCTCAGACTCCTGGATTGCTTTGAATTACAGGTATGAGTCACTGCTGGAAGCTAAGAGTAAGGAGTGACTCTCACTTCAAAAAATTATTAAGTCATTGGATTTTAACTGTTTTCTCTTGAAATTTTTTGGTTTCTAGGTCAAACTTACCTGGGTAACAATCAAACCTTAAAATATATCCAAAAAGATTGTGTTCAGTAATGCAAAGATGGACATGAGTGTAACGATTTGCATTTTCAGTTTGCTCATGGGTCAGGTGCCCAACACTTTGGGAGGCCGAGATGGGAAGAATGGTTGCATCCAGGAGTTAGAGAGACTCCATCTCTTAAAAAAATGTAAAAAAAAAAAAAAAAGACTCCATATAGTGAGACTCCATCTCTTAAAAAAACAAAAAAATTTAGTCAAGTATGGTGACGTGCACCTGTAGTCTCAGCTACTTGTGGGGCTGAGATGGGAGGATTGGTTTAGCCCAGGAGTTAAAGACTGCAGTGAGCTGTAATCATGCCGCCGCGCTCCAGCCTGAATGACAGGGAAAGACCCTGTATCAAAAACAAAACAAAACAAATTGCTTATGAGTTGATTTCTACAGCCTGAATTCTGTTACAGTAGACTTCTTTCATTCAGAGCTAAAGGACCATTCCACCTAGTACCATTTCCTAAGTCTTTGCTGTTGGTTATTTACATAACCATTTTTCTAAAAGTATTCCCAGGAGATTGTCTTCATTGAACTAAATTCATAGGTGGTTAAACAAAGCATTCTCATGATCAAATGTTTTGAGAAGCTCCAGCCCTACAAAGACTGTTTCATTCTAGGACATCCCAGATGAAGTGCGTGTGAGTCTTCAAGAGGAAAGCAGAGTGTTAGTGCGCACTTTTCCTCCTCTTAGTCATGGAATTCTTTTTTACCGGTCATTTGAGGAAAGTAGGCACTGGAAAGTAAGCCAGCTCTTTAAGAAATGCTGATTTATTCTGTTCTAGAAGAGAAGATGATACAACCTCTTACAGTAATTCCTTTTCAGCAACATTTGAGAATTCTGATATCTTGTGGTTACTGGAACTTGGCACACTTGCCTTCTTAGCTTATAGTCACCTAAATAATGTAAATGTATTTCAGAAAAAAAGACAAATGGATTTTGTTTGTAGGAAGCAACAGAAGACCCAAGTCATCTGAGATCAGACTTAAGTCATCTGAGATCATAGTACATAGTGCTATAAGATCCATAGTCTCACTTGATAGGCCTTTCAACAGGCCTCACAAGCAGGCTGATTTTAGAGATGAAAAAAGACATTGTGTCTTCGCAGCCAGAAAATGAATATACAACAACAAAAGGAGAGTCAATAGAATTTACAACAATTCCTGACACTTAGGTGTCTTTTTTTCCTTAACTTCTATATGGTTCTGTATGGTTTATTCAATTTTCTTTTCCAGATAGAAACAGTTTCTTGATCAGCAATATTCAGAAAGAGACAATGTGTTCTGAGTAGCAAGAACATTGCTATTTCTCGTTTTTTAAAAGATATGTGCCGGGCATGGTGGCTCACGCCTGTAATCCCAGCACTCTGGGATGCCAATGCGGGCATATCACGAGGTCAAGAGATTGAGACCATCCTGGCCAACATAGTGAAGCCCTGTCTCAACTAAAATACAAAAATTAGCTGGGCATGGTGGCACGTGCCTGTAGTCCCAGCTACTTGGGAGGCTGAGGCAGGAGAATTGCTTGAACCAAGGAGGCAGAGGTTGCAGTGAGCTGAGATCGTGCCACTGCACTCCAGCCTGATGACAGAGCAAGACTCTGTCAAAAATAAAAAATAACAAACATGCTTGAGTTTCTTCTTCCTCATGCTGCAGATCAAGGGGTTTAGCACAGGAGTGATGCCTATGTAAACTGTAGACACAACCTTGCCCCTCTCATAAGAGAATATGGAGCTGGGGCACAAGTAAGTGAGGCTTGTTCATTGTGCTGAAGGAGAATTAAACCAGATGGAAGAAGCAGGTGGAAAAAGCCTTGTGCCTCCCCTCTGCAGAGGGGATATCTGGATGGCAGCCACAATGACGACATAGGAGAGTATGATGAAAAGTTAGGAACAATTAGGACATTGACACTGACCATATGCTTTGTGTCATAATTTGACATTTACAAAGTTACATTTATATTTCATTTCAATCCAATAACACTTGACTTAATATCTTGGGCAGTGTTTAACATTCAACTCTGCAGATGGCAAAACCACAATTCACAGAGGTGAAATTAATTTTCCAAGTTTGCACAGTTCGTCAGTGGCTGATCTGGGATTCCAACTGAGTCTTTTGACTTTATATTTAATCTCCCTCCGCTAATATGGGTGATCAGCAAAAAGAGACTGTGAGTGTCAGAGGGGTCCCACCTAAAGCTGAGTTACAGACTGCCCAACATTTTTAGTTTAGAAAAAAGAAAGTTGGCTGTGCATGGTGGCTTATGCCTGTAATCCCAGCATTTTGGGAGGCCAAGGTGAAAGGATTGCTTGAGGCTAGGAGTTCAAGACCAACCTGACCAACAAAGTGAGACCCTATCTCTAAAAGAAAAAAAGAAGTGTATTTGTTTGTTTGTTTTAAATAACTACCTCTATAAACTAAGTAGTCATTCAGACCATTTCCTTCACATAGTGAATGCCACTAGGGTTCACTCCAGTGGCCCAGACCAATGAGTAAAGCAAATTAAATTAGAAAATGGGGCATTGGCGCAATGGCTCACACCTGTAATCCAGCACTTTGGGAGACCAAGGTGGGCAGATCACCTGAGGTCAGGAGTACAAGACCAGCCTAGCCAACATGGTGAAATTCCACCTCTACTAAAAATATAAATTAAAAAAAAGAAAAAAAAATTAGCTGAGCGTGGTGGCAGCCACCTGTAATCCTAGCTACTCAGGAGGCTATGGCAGGAGAATCGCTTGAACCTGGGGAGCGGAGGTTGCAGTGAGCCAAGATTGTGCCATTGCACTCCAGCCTGGGCAACAGAGCAAGACTCTGTCTCCAAAAAACAAAAAGAAGGAAGGAAGGAAGGGAGGGAGGGAGGGAGGGAGGGAGGGAGGAAGGAAGGAAATTATTGTGTAGTGTTCAAATGTAAGTTTCATTGTAATTCTATTATGAAATTGGATCATGCTGATGAATATGTAATGAAAGAAATGAAAACTGGATTAGGAGGCAGGACTAGCTTGCAGCTCCTGCTCAGACAGACAGAGCAGCCTGTGAAGTCTCACATCATGAACTTTTGCTCCAAAAACTACCACAGAAGCATATCAGGAAAGCTGAAACCCTTTGAAGGAACTGGATCACCACTGCAGGTTCCCTGAGATGCAGAAAAACTGTGAGTCTGCTTGCTTTCTCAATGGGTTGGCTCTTGGTCTGGGGCAAGTTCTCAGCCCTGGTCACTGGCCACCTGAAAATAGACTTGATGCTGTTGGGAGAGCACAGTGGAAGTGAGACTAGTGGATAGGACTTTGGGCTACATGGGAGCAGGGTGAGGTCTGTGACTGCCGGCCTGCACCCACTTCCCTGGTAACCTGTATAACTCAGCAGAGGCAGCCATAATTACACTGGAAATGTAACCAAAATCCCCTACAGCAGCTGCAGCAAGCCCCACCCAAAGACAGGCCTGTACCCCACACCAACCTGGTGGTCTTTCTCTACCACCCTGGTAGCTGAGGACAAAGGTTATCATCTCTTGGGAGCTCTATAGCCCTGCCCTTCCCTGAGAAAGAATACTTCACCAGGTGCCCCTAGGGCAAGTTTGCATCCTCCCTAGAGGACTGCAGCTGATGCACTCTTGATAGTGCCACCTCTCGCCTGGAGGCCAACCAACACAAAACCAGTGTACCAAACAAAAATACAACCAAGAACCCTCACAGAGTCAACTTCACTCCCTTGCTACCTCCACTGGATCAGGTGCTGGTATCCACTGCTGCAAGACCTGAAGACGGAACCTATCACAGGACTCTGCAGACACTCCCCAGTACCAGCTCAGAGCCTGCTAGCTCCACTGGATGGCTAGTCCCAAAAGAGCAAAAACAATCACTACAGATCAGCTTTCAGAAAGCCCCATTTACAGGGGAACAGGGAAAATATCACATCAAGGGAGCACCCCGGGGGACAAAAAAATCTGAACAGCAGCCCTTGAATCCCAGGTCTTCCTAACATAGTCTACCCAAATTTGAAGGAACCAGAAAAACAACTCTGGTAATATGACAAAACAAGGTTCTTTTACACCCCCAAAAGATCATACCAGCTCGACAATAATGGATCCAAATCAAGACAAAATCTCTGAATTGCAGAAGAAGAATCCAGAAGGTCAATTATTAAGCTAATCAAGGAGGTAGCAGGGGAAAGTGAAATATGGCTTAAGAAATCAAAAACATGGTACAGGATATGAAAGGAAAATCTTCAGTGAAATAGATAGCATAAATAAAAAACAATCACAACTTCTGTAAATCAAGGACACACTTAGAGAAATGCAAAATGCACTGGAAAGTTTCAGCAATAGAATAGAACAAGCAGAAGAAAGGGCTTTAGGCTGGCACGGTGGTTCACATCTGAAATCCCAGTGCTGTGGGAGGTGAGGCAGGCAGATTACCTGAGGTCAGGAGTTTGAGACCACCCTGGCCAACATGGTGAAAACTCATCTTTACTAAAAACACAAAATTAGCTGGGTACGGTGGCGCACACCTGCAATCTCAGCTACTTGGGAGGCTGAGGCAGAAGAATGGCTCAAATCCAGGAGGTGGGGGTTGCAGTGAGTTGAGCCAAGGTCGTGCCACTGCACTCCAGCCTGGGTGACAGAGCAAGACTCCATCTCAACAAGGAAGGAAGGAAGGAAGGAAGGAAGGAAGGAAGGAAGGA
>NW_016107568.1:896988-912389 GCF_001604975.1 Cebus imitator
GGAAGGAGGGAAGGAGGGAAGGAGGGAAGGAGGGAAGGAGGGAAGGAGGGAAGGAGGGAAGGAGGGAAGGAGGGAGGGAGGGAGGGAGGGAGGGAAGGAGGGAGGGAAGGCAGGGAGGGAGAGAGAAAGAAAGAGAAAGAGAAAAAGAAAGAAAGGGAAAAAAAGAACTTTAGAGCTTGAAGACAAGACTCTAGAAGACAAGACTTGTCTCAAAAAATAAAATAAAATTGATAGACCATTAGCAAGATTAACAAAGAAGAGACAAGATCTAAATAAGCACAATTAGAAGCAAACAGGAGATAGTACAACTGATACCACAAAAATACGAAAAATTATTCAAGGCTACTATGAACACCATTGCATGCATAAACTAGAAAACCTAGAGGAGATGGATAAACTCCTGGAAATATAAAACCTTCCCAGATTAAACCAGGAAGATGTAGACTCTCTGATCAGACCAATAACAAATAGTGAGATTGAAATGGTAACCAAAAAATTCCTGACAAAAGAAAAGTCCAGGACCAGACAGATTCACAGCTGAATTCTACCAGACATTCAAAGAAAAATTGGTACCAATCCTATGGACACCATTCCAAAAGATACAGAAAGAGGGAATCCCCCCTAAAGCATTCTATGAATCCAGTGTCATCCTAATATCAAAACCAGGAAAGGACATAACAAAAATATATATATAGACCAATATCTCTGATGAATACAGGTCTGATGAATATATCCTCAACAAAATACTAGTGAACCAAAACCAACAGCATAACAAAATGATAATTCACTATGATCAAGCAGGTTTCATACCAGGGATGCAGGATGATTTAACATACATAAATCAATAAATGTGATACATCACATGAACCGAATTAAAAACAAAAATCACAGGATTATCTCAATAGATGCAGAAAAAGCATTTGACAAAATCCAGCATCCCTTTACAATGAAAATCCTCAGCAAAAGCAGCATAGAAGGGACATACTGGAGTGAGGCCGAGCCAGCACTTAGTACCTGTGTAATCTTGGGAAATTTACTTAATCCCTGTGAGCCTCAGTTCTTTATGTGTAAAATAGGAATGCTAATTGTACCTACCCCGTAAGATTTTGTGGAATCAAATGAGTTGACATGTACTAAAACACCTAAAACAATGTCTGATACATACTTAAATACCCAATAAAAGATAGCTAGTGTTATAATCATTGTTGATGTGTTTTTAATGTATGGTATATTCTTCTTTGAAAACTGTGGGAGAGAAGACCCTTTTACATCTAAGGTTATGCCCAAAATATGTTAGATCTCTTCATATATTTGTATGTTATTATATGAACTTTAAAATTCTCAAATTTAATTGCATTTTATTCTTTCTCTTGGCTACTAGGAAGCTCAGATGCCTATAGGTGGCCACTCTCTAAATGGCAGAGGAACACATGCTTTGCCTTTCTGCATAGCAATTTTACTACTGTATTTTTTACAATCCTGACCAATTTTTTCCTTTACCCCAATTTTCTTGATTGTGTGCTTTTAACTTTTGGATTAGCTTACCTTTAAGCTGCTTCAAATCTTTTGTGGCAGGATATTGGGACTAGAGTAGATTAAAAATAGAGAAGTAATTTATGAATTTCAACAAATGCCACTGTTATAAAAAAAAATATTAAATCTCCTCCACATCAGTACTATTAAAAATACTTGTGCTCAGCACTATGGCTGATGCTTGTAATCCCAAAAACTCAGGAAGCTGAAGTGGCAGAATCACTTGAGGCCAGGAGCTCAAGGACGTAGTAAGCCATGAGACAACAAAGTGAGACCCCAACTCTAAAAAAATAAAATAAAATAAAATGCTTGCTTGGCTCTGCACTTCTTAATGTTGTTGCCCAGCCAAGGACCCCAAGAATTCTTGCCATTGGGTTTCCGGATTTGTTTTCTTCATTTTTTTCCCTTTCTTGTACATTGCACAATCAGATACGGGATAGAGTGGCTTTTATCATCTATTGCATTGCATGTGCAATGCCAAGAAGAGAATGAGGGGCCAGGCGCGGTGGCTCATGCCTGTAATCTCAAGACTTTGGGATGCCAAGGTGGGCAGATCATTCAAGGTCAGGAGTTCGAAGACCAGCCTGATCAACATGGTGAAACCCTGTCTCTACTGAAAATACAAACAAAAAAAAATTGGCCAGGTGTGGTGGCACACGCCTGTAGTCTCAACTAGTTGGAAGGTTGAGGCAGGAGAATCACTAGAACTCAGGAGGCAGAGGTTGCAGTGAGTCGAGATCGCATCACTGCACTCCAGCTTGGGCAACAGAGGGAGACTCCATCTCGTGGTGGCAGGGTGGGATGGCGGGGTGGGGAGAAAAGGATGATATTGTTTTCTGTTTAACTTATCTTTCTTTCAAGGTATCTTTCCCTACTCCTCATCTTCCATTTGAGCCTCTCCACCAGTCTCCGTAACAACCCTGCACATTGTCTATTGTGGTTTTGGCATTCCCCTGGAAGGATTGCAGAACCCAAGGTACTATCATCAGAAGTAGCTGACTCTACTACTTACTTTTGGAAGGGCTGATATGACCTATAGGAAGGCGAGACTTAAACAACTTAGCAAGAGCTATTCAGTTGCAAGTGACTAAGGACCTTAAAGACACATACACACACACACACACACACACACACACACGCGCGGCTTATTGTGTACTTTCCTATTATATTTTTGCATACCCATTATCTCCTTTGACTATCATTCCAATCCTTTGAGGTAGGAAAGCTGTCATTATTATTAACTCCATTTTACATAAAGGAAAGATTAGAGCTCATTAGACCTCAAGTTTGTGCCCTGGACCCTACGGCTAAGCACTTACTTACTATGTGCCCAGCATTGTGCCAGAAAATACAGAGGAAAAAGTAAGCCATTTCTTCAGATCCAAAGGGCATTATAGGCCTATTACAGAGGCAGTACCAAAACATATGAAACTCAGTTTATAGAAAGAAGTATGATTTAAAGAAAAGAGAAAGATCACCACCAGATAGAGTTGCCAGACAGATTTTCTTAGGGCAGTGGAACTTGAGCTGGCCTTTAAAGACAAAGAGAAGGGTCAAAGAGACAGTTGGATATGTGAATCCATTGGATGTGCATGCCTTCAGGGATGTAGGCCCTCAAAAGAGGAAACAGGATGGCATCCACTCTACCACCTGCTCCCACCAACCCATTCATCCATTCATTCTTTTCTTCACTGACCTTCCTGTTCCAGTCCTTATTCTAAGCCCTAAGGTGGAAGAGGAGTTTGGCGGCGGTGGTAGTATCAGAGGCATTTGAATCAAGCAACTCCATTTTGAATAGGGGCTGGGTAAAATAAGGCTGAGACCTACTGGGTTGTATTCCCAGGAGGTTAAGCATTCTAAGACACAGGCTGTGATAGGAGGTCAGCACAGGTTACAGGTCACAAAGACTTTGCTGATAAAACAGCATGTGGTAAATAAACCAGCGAAATCCCACCAAAACTGAAATACTGATGCGATGAAAGTGACCTCTGGTAATTCTCACTGCTCTGTATACGCTAATTATAATGCATTAGCATGCTAGAGGACACGCCTACTATTCCCTGACCAAACCGAAGGTGAGGCTGCTATTTCGCTAGGCCCAATAATGAGATGCAGATGAACTGGGGGGGAAGAGAATTTTCATTTTTGTAACTGGTTACAGGGAGAAGGCCTGGAAATTATCACCAGACCAAACTCAAAATTAGTTTTTCAGAATTTATATGTCTTCTAAGCTATATGTCTACATGGAAGCGTGCATTCATCTAAAGACATAAGTGATTAACTTCTTTTAATCTGTAAGTAAGATATGAGTCCTGAAGACCTTTGTCTGGAGCCTCAGTAAGTTTACTTAATCTAAATGGGTCTAGGTGCTGAGGTGATTACCCTTATCTTGCCTCCTGCTAAATCATAAAGGTTTGGGGAGTTCCTTTAGACTCCAATAAACTTGTTTGCAGAGGCCTGGGGAATTTCTTCAGATCCCCAATAAAACTTGTTTAATCCTCAAAGGATCCTGTTAAGAATTCCTTCATTAGCCTGTCATGCTTCAAGGCCCAGGAAAGCCTAGGCAAAACTCTTAGTGGGCTCTTTGTTATATTCCAGACTTTGTATAAGGGCACTGGCTCAGTCAGCTTTTAATGTTTAACCTAGCTACTCAGCCAGTGCTGGGACAGTTGTAATAGAGGCCTGTGCTAGTGAGACCTGGCCTGCCATACTACCAGTGCCATGACAGTTTACAAATGCCATGGCAATGTCAGAAAGTTACCCTAGATGGTCTAAAAGAAGGAGGGACCCTCAATTCCTGGAATTGCTCACCTCTTTCCCAAAAAATTACAAATAATTCACCCCTTGTTTAGCATATAATCAAGAAATAACAATAAAAATAGCCAATAAACAGCCCATTCTGCTCTCTGCCTATAGAGTTGCCATTCTTTTATTCCTTTACCTTCTTAACAAACTTGCTTTCACTTTACTCTATGGACTTCCCTGAATTCTTTCTTATGGTAGGAACCAATCCAGAGATTCGTCACTGGAATCTAATAAAAAGTGGAGGAATTAGTGCTGATCAGCATTTCATAGGCCAAGACAGCCATTAAGGGGTTTGGATCACAATCCTGAACACCATACATAATCCCAAATGTTGTAACCCTGAAAGATCAAAATTCCTAAACTCAAATCCCTTATGTTTAAATTCCCCAAAATCACAATCGTGTGACAATTGTATCACATTAGGCAGAACTATTACCTTATTATAGTTCCTATCAGGAAATTATGGCTTAAAGAGATTAATATGGGTGCCAAATTGACAAGGGCAGATTTTGTGGACTCAATTTTAGTTGTCAACTTGTCTGGATTAAGGGATACCTAGAAACCTGCTAAAGTGTTATTTTAGTTATATCTGTGAGGGTGTTCCCAGAGGAAATTAGTGTGTGAGTCTGCGTGAACCAGATAGGAAAGATCCGTCCTCAATGTCAGCTGGTACCATCCAATGAGTTGAGGACCTGGAGAGCCCACAAATACAGAAGGCAGGCTGGGTGTGGTGGCTCATGCCTGCAATCCTAGTACTTTGGGAGGCTGAGGCGGGTGAATTGCTTGAGCCCAGGAGTTTGAGACCAGCATGGGTAACATGGAAAAAAATCTTATCTCTACCCCAAAAAAGAGGAAAAATTAGTCAGGCATGTTAGTGCATGCCTGTAGTCCCGGCTGTGCAAGAGGCTGAGATGGGAGGATCGCTTGAGTCCAGGAGGTGGAGGTTGCAGTGAGCCAATGTCACACCACTGCACTCTAGCCTGGGCGACAGAACAAGACCCTGTCTTAAGAAAACACAGATAACAAACAAATAAAAAACAGAAGCAAACTGGCCTCTCTCTGAGATCTGGAACACACTTTTCTTCAGATGCCTTAGACATCAGAACTCCTGGCCAGCAGCCTTTGGACCTGGGACTGACTAGCAGCCCCCAGGTTCCTGTCAGCCTCAGACTCAGAGTTACACCATCAGTCTCCCTAGTTTTGACATATTTAGAATTAGGTACAATCAAGACTTCTAAAAATGAATTTCAAGATGTCCCCAATAAAAAGCTTTTTTAAAAAATGCATCCCAATGCATTTGGTGAAAAATTCAGATGAGTGAATTGACCACGTAATCTGGCAATGACAACTTCAGTGTATGAATGGATAATGTGCCTGCATTGGCATTCCGTCCAGCTGATGACATTCTACAAACTTTTAATAAATTAAAGTTGCATTTGCCCTAAGAAGCCAGTGAAGATACTGATTGGTTTGAAAATAATTATGTGCAAGGTAAGATAAGAAGACACACAATGATGTTGCTGTTTAACAAGTATTGTTTCTGCCAAATTTATGGTCTGCATATAAGTGTATGGATTTCCACATGCCCAAAACAACATAGAGGGATGGCACAGAAGATGAAAAAATTTAATAGAGAATTCTCATGTCCACATACACTATATAGAATCACAGAAGAATTTCCAAAAAAACAGCACCACCTAGAAAATGAATATGAACAGAGAGATGTGAAGAAGAGGCGAGAACAACGCCAGAACAACCAAAGCCAGCCGCCTGCTGCATCCCATGCCCAGTGCCAATGTCCCGCCACCATCGTGCTGCCACCATGCCCAAGAGAAAGGCTGAAGGGGATGCTAAGGGAGATAAAGCCAAGGTGAAGGACGAACCACAGAGAAGATCCGCGAGGTCATCTGCTAAACCTGCTCCTCCAAAGCCAGAGCCCAAGCCTAAAAAGGTCCCTGCAAAGAAGGGAGAGAAGGTATCCAAAGAAACAAAGGGAAAAGCTGATGCACAAGGAGGGGAATAATCCTACAGAAAACAGAGATGCCAAAACAGACCAGGCACAGAAAGCTGAAGGTGCTGGAGATGCCAAGTGAAGTGTGTGCATTTTTTATAACTGTTTACTTCTGGTGACTGTACAGTTTGAAATACTATTTTTTTTTCAAGTTTTATAAAACTGTAGAATTTTGCTTTAATTTTCTTAAGCTATGTTGTTAGCACACAGAACATGTCATTGTTGTTTTGGAGGGAAAGGGCGTATGTCATTAATAGAATGTCTCTAAAGCTGGATTGATGTGGGGAAAACACCTTTCCCTTCTAGTTTTGAAAGACTTCCTCTTGGCTCCCAGGAGAAGGGATTCCCTGACTTTGACACACATGGCCATCTTGGCACAAAAGCCTTGTGGCATGGAAAAACAAATTCGTTTTTATGTCCTCTTCTCCCTTTCCGTCTTTCAGCATAGACTTAACTCCCTTAAGCCCAGACATCTGTTGGGACCTGACCCCCAGTCATTGGTTACCAGTGTGTCAGGCAATCTAGACTTTGCAGTGATGCCACTGAGATGGCACCTGTCAAAAGAGCAGTGGTTCCATTTGTAGATTGTGGATCTTCAGAGAAATTCTACAATTTTCATTTCACTTCCTGAAAGTCAGGGTCGGCTTGTGAAAAGCTGTTAAACAACCTGCTGAATGTGAAATGTCAACCTTCACTCTAAACTTTTCCTGTTCAGAGCATTGAATGAAGACTTCAATGGGTTTTATAGTGGCTTTCTGATTTTTGGTAATCTGTTGAAGAAGGGAGTTTGAAAGTTGTTTTATACTTTTAAAGATTGTCTGCCCATGTCCTGTCTGAAATACCATGACTGTTTATGGAAAGTATCTTTAATAAAGCTGGATATAATTTGGCTTGGAAAAAAAGAAAAGAAAAGAAAATGAATGCGAACATATTCTCCAAGAAGAGCCATGTTCTAAAAGAAAAAAAAGCAGCTATTTATTGCAATGCAAGACTTCAAAATGTAGTTAAAGGTTATGAAAGTTAGAAAGCTCTTATGGACTTCCTTTGTGTAACTGCCCTTAATCTACCCCTGAAATATGCATTTTCATATGTCAAACTTTCATTTTAGTTTTGTTTATTGTTTTTAGTTTTTTCTCACAATTTTAAATTGCCAGCATTATTTTTTACAATTCCTATGCTACGTAGTTTATCTTTGCATCATTTCCAATACTGGAGGTATACATTTTGTAAAGATGTTTAGAGAGTTCTAATTTATTGTATGCATTTTGTATAAATTTGACCTCACAAAAGTGCATTATTGCAACATTAACTTTGTGTGTAAGCATTGTGCATAACATAAAAGTGTTAAAACTTCCTCAATAAATGATGACATGTCCTTTTTGTACATCTACTTTTGTGAAAGGTAAAATTTCTCAAGATCTGGCTCTTTGAGTGATTGCATGAGCAGTGGTGACTCACTGCGGTTTTGGATCCATCTCGTCAAAAAACTTAGGTTGTCCCTACACTATTTCAGGTGACTGAAGTTATACGAGCTATTTCTTTATAAATACGGTTCATCTGCTCATAACTGTCATACTCATGTGATTGTCATTAGTGCACCTGAGTGCTTATGCTTGCAAAAATATGTATCTTCTTATTGCCTATTTTATTGTGTAAAGTGCCCTATAACATATTCTGTAGTGCTTTTATGTTTCTCAAGTAAATCTCCTGTTACAAAAGTAAATAATTATCTTTTAAATAATTTTGAAATTCTTATTTCAGAATTATCTTTTTCGGATTTTGATCTTTCAAGATTTTTGGATTGTGTCTTTGGGATTATGACTGGCTCCCCCATGCTCCATTTCTTCCTTTTTGTCTTTGAGCTTCCTGTCCCTTAGATCATGTTCTTCTAGTTTGGGGAATATTTTTTAAGAAGGAATATTTCTGGCTTTTCAAACAAGGACATTCTTGCCACATGTCCATCTAGTGCATGATACCTCTTGGTTCCATATGCTATAGATCATAGGATTCTGCACAAGGAGAAAAAGGTGTAAACAGCAGATACCTCCCAGCCCTCCTCTGATGAGTAACTAGAGCTGGGGCAAAGGCAGATGAGGATGCAACACCAATAACGTGGGAGAGCCACAATGAGGTGGGAGGAACTGGTGGAGAAGGCCTGGTGCTTTCTCTTAGCTGAATGCATCCTCAAGATGGTGGCTGCAAGGCAGCCATAGGGGAGGCAGACAAAGAGGAAGGGGATAGTGACAGCGGCCACAATGAAGGCAGACAGCTGCCTCATGCATGTGGTGTCTGCACAGAGAAGGCACTTGCTGTGGGCATGTCACAGAAGTAGTGGTAGGTTTCATTGGGTCATGGAATGGAAGTTGTCAGATCAGAATAGTCAAAAACAGTGACAACAGGAATCCCAGCCTTAAAGAACCTAAAATCATCTGCCCACAGAGCTACCCACTTGCGATGAGATTATAACTGAATGGACGACAGATAGTCGTATACCTGTCATAGGCCATGACAGCAAGCAAGACACACTCAGATCCTCTCAAAAGGATGACAAAGAGCATCTGAGTTCCACAGCCAGGGAGAGAGAGAAGCATCTTCCCCATGGAAAGGATGCTAGCCAGTGTTGCAGGAGAAATGTTGGTGGAATAGCCAATTTCCAACACAGTCAATGCCAACAACAACAAAAAAGTACATTGGAATATGAAGGAAGGGATCTCGCCAGACTGTGGGCCCAGTGGTGAAGCTTCCAACAAGGCTTCCTAGGTACAACATCAAGGCTGCAATTATAAAGGAAGCCACCTCCAGGTCTGTTGAAAAGGAGTGGAAGTGTACCACTCCCGTCTGGTTTTCCTCTTCCATTAGACCTGGTACAAGGAAAGAAATCATAGGCAAACTTACTCTCCTGTGTCATTGAGCCTGAGCAGGTTCAGATATGTTAAAAACACGGTATGCAATCACTGCGTGGGTATCCCCATTGCTTCCTTCAGAGTTCAGTCAATGTTCTGCCACTCCCACTGCTTAATCTACTGGCCATGTGACCTTGGAGAAGTTATGAACATCAGCATTCTTTGTGCAAACATGGGAAGGGTGTAACACCCATCTCAGAGCCCTAGGGAAAATTAAATGAGATTTTATGTATCAGAGTGCTAAGCCCAGTGCCAGACATGCAATAGGTTCTCAATAAGTGTCTTCTTTCTGTTTTTATTCTTTCCTTGGTCTTCATTTCTTTTTTTTCATAGGAAACTCCTGATCATTCTCATGCCTCTTCATTACTATGATTATTCCATCACACAGCTTAAAATATGCACAGCTTAAAAGTATAGATTTCTGGCTGGGCGCGGGGGCACACTCCTGTAATCCCAGCACTTCGGGAGGCTGAGGCGGGCAATCACCCGAGGTCAGGAGTTCAAGATCGGCCTGGCCAACATAGTGAAACCCCGTCTCTGCTAAAAATACAAAAATTAATTGGGTGTGGTGGCACATGCCTGTAATCCCAGCTACTCCGGAAGCTGAGACAATCACTTGAACCCAAGAGGCAGAGGTTGCAGTGAGCCAAGACCACACCACTGCACTCCAGCCTGGGTGGCACAGCGAGATTCTGTCCCAAAAAAAAAAAAAAAAGTATGATTTCCACAAACAGCATATGATTCTCATATCAAACCCAGAGGAAACAAAGCACAGATGTTTCCTTTGTCCATTTTACAAATGTGGAAACTGGAAACCCAGCAAAATTAAATAACTCATGCTGTTATCCTTCCTCTTCTTGAAACCCAGAATTTCGGTATTATATTTTTTTCCTTGAAACTTCAACAACCCTGTTTCTTTTGTGTTGTGTGCTCTTATTTCACTTTCTATGTCGACTTTCATTTCTATTATGGTGTCCCGCCTAGCGAGGGTTTTCATCCCCTCATGCATGTACAGCTCATCCCTTCAACAACCCAACTTATCATACTTTTAGATTAATCTTTCTTAAACACTTGTTAATTTGTATTACTCCACTCCAACCATAGGTTTAAAAACTAAAGGAACCTCGGCCGGGCGCGGTGGCTCAAGCCTGTAATCCCAGCACTTTGGGAGGCCAAGGCGGGTGGATCATGAGGTCAAGAGATCGAGACCATCCTGGTCAACATGGTGAAACCCCGTCTCTACTAAAAATACATAAAATTAGCTGGGCATGGTGGCGCGTGCCTGTAATCCCAGTGACTCAGGAGGCTGGGGCAGGAGAATTGCCTGAACCCAGGAGGCGGAGGTTGCGGTGAGCCGAGATCGAGCCATTGCACTCCAGCCTGGGTAACAAGAGCGAAACTCCATCTCAAAAAAAAAAAAAAAAACTAAAGGAACCTCTTCTTATGGTATCACATTTGAATACTACAGGCTGATTCAAAAAACATTTTTATAAATAAAAGTAGCACAACTTCCTGCCAGTATAACTTCAGGAAATAGCTTAATCAACATGCTTCACTGCCCCATCCCACCCACCACACATTTGTTGATTTTTTTTTTTTTCTTTTTTTGAGACAGGGTTTTATTCTGTCAATGCAACCTCAGCTTCCTGGGTTCAAGCGATTCTCCCACCTCAGCCTCCTAAGTAGCTGGGACTACAGGTACATGCCACCATGCCTGGCTAATTTTTGTATTTTTGGGTAGAGATGGGGTTTCGCCATGTTGGCCAGGCTGGTCTCAAATTCCCGACCTCAAGGGATATGCCCACCTTGGCCTCCCAAAGTGCTGATTACAGGCATTAACCACTGTCAATTTTTTTTTTTTTAATGTTATTGAGTTTCAATTGGCTGCAAGGTAGATTTTTCATGTGCACACAAACATTTCTCTATGTTGTGGCTGACCTTTCCAATTTGGTTCAACTGGCCAAGGGTAGCAGCCTACGGAGTGATGTTTGATCTTTTCAGGGGATACTCCGAGAAGCTGCGCCATGCAAAAACAAACAAACAAACAAACAAAACACTATTCTGCTAAAATTGAAGGATGGGGGTCAAAAAATGCAAATTAAAACATTCAACCACCATTTTGTTTGTTTAAGTGAGCCAAGTTTTTTTGTTGTTTTTTTGGGGGGGTTAGAAGGGACTTTTTATTGAAGGGCGTGGCTCCGGCGTCTGATTAACAGCTACAACTGGATCTCCTTTAACACCCATTTCTCCATCAGCTTCACCTTGTACTTGGACTTGAACTTGGCTCTCCAGGCTCGATCATATTCCTCCTCTGGAAGCTCTAGAGCCGGTCTCCAAAGATGTTTGTTGCCCTCGGGCTTCAGAGTCCTGAGCGAGTCAGTCAGTTCTGAGCTGAGCTGCACGTCTGGATGCCTAGCACTTGATCCGCCCCAGCCTTCGGGGCTTGTCAGTCTCGGCCTCCCGCCGCCTCGCCAGCTCCGCCAGCCTCAGGGCCACCTGGGCCTTGAACAGGCGCAGCCGGAACAGCTCCTGGTGCCGGAGCCAGGCCGCCCGCAACGCGGCCTGCCGTGCACGCAGCCTTCTCCCGCCGCCGCTGCTGCTCGGTCTTCCTCTCTGTGGCGGGCAGGCGGGCGGGCGTGGGGCAGACCTTGGCCTCCCCAGCCTCCGGCCCCTCGTCCAAGCCCTGCTCCCTGTCACCGTCCGACTCCTCCAGCAGTCCCTCGCACAGCTCCTGGAACCGTGAGGAGGAGCCGGGCCAGGGCGAGGGGCCCGGGGCTGGGGATGCCGAGGTCTGTCCCAAGCTTGTCTGCGGCCTGCTCCGTGGCGGGCAAGGCCAGCTGCCGCTCCAGCTTCCCCGCCTCGGTCTGCCGCCGCAACGCCACCTCGTGGGCCGCTGAGAGCAGGGTCTGGCGGTCTTCAAAGGACCGGTTGTAGGAGACTCCGGCAGGCGCTACCTCCAGGGCGGGGGCCTGGGACCGCTTAGTGTGCAGGCGTGGTGGCCGCTTCACTCCTTTCTTCTTGGTCTGCTCCAGGAAAAACGCATCCTGGCCAACCAACGGCCTGGCCAACCATGGCCTGGCCAGGGCTGCTGTCTGGGGCCCGGAGGTCGTAGAAGGGCCGCTCCACGGTGTCCTGGGGCCCGGGCTTGGACTTGGCGGCAGGAGAGTTGAGGAGCTGGGCCTGGGCCCTGCGGGCCTCCCCGGGGCAGCTCGCCCTGCTTGGCCAGCTTCTCCCAGAGCTGCTCCTTCCGCCTGAGCTTCTTGGCGTTGGGGCCCTGGTGGGCAAGGACATCTTTGGGGGCAGGGACTTTGGATGTGTTCTCGAGGAGGAGGTCAACCCGAAGAGGTTTCTTGAGAAGCAGTGACTTCTGGACTTTGGTTCTCTTCTTAGCCCTTTTTCCTGGGAGCCAGGGTGCATTAAGAAGAGTTTTTCATTCGGGACCTCTGACAACTAGCCACGCTCATGCCCTCCTGCAGCTGCACATCTTCCAGGAACTGGTCAACCTCCAGCCCCAGCGGCTCCTGAGCGAGCTGCTGCCAGCCGCACTTATTTCTTGGGCCTCGCCACTGCTGCCTCAGTGCTCGGTCCACCAAAGTAGGCCACAGCCCCAGGAAGCCGCAATCGTCATCACTTTTCGAGCTGTACTTCCCACCAGCGCCACCGCCTCCCACCACCATCTTGTCAAAGGAAGAATCTAGCCCTAAGTGAGCCAAGTTTTAATATTGTGTCTTGTTTTGGTTGTTTTTTAATAATGATCCTCAGTGCCGGTGAAGTTGGGGTGAAAGGAGCAGTTGCAAGGTCCCTGGAGGGGAGATGAAAGGTTATTTTCTTTAAAAGTTGTCTAACAGAAATTTCCTGAAGTTTTTCATATGGGGCAAATAATCTTACCTACAACTACCACTTAGTCTTTCCTTCCCCCCTATTTAATTCCTCATAGTAAGTGATCCAATGTAGTTTATATCTATCTATCCAAAAACATGGGGCATGGATAGCTGTGTTGAAAGTGAGGTTGAATTGGATCAGTAGCTCTCAACATCCTCTGCAACATAGGAATTGTACAGTGTTTTCCCTATGATCCGCACTATAGTAGTGATAGAACTATAAAGGATTAGCTAAGATGATATACATTGTACATGTATATTTCATTCAATGCCCATAACTACTCTAGGAGGGAAGAACAGCACTATTATCCCCATCTTACAGATGAGGAAACCGAGGCTTTAAAGGGTTTATTAACTTACTCAAACACACACATGCAGTGAGTAGCTGAGCCAAGGTTGGAATCCATGTCTGTCTGAATTCAGACCTGCTCTTTTTTTTTTTAAGCTATTTTTTCTAATTTATTCTTTTTTATTTCAAATAGTTTTGGGGTACAAGTGGTTTTTGGTTACATGAGTAACCAAATGATGAGTTCTTTAGCAGTGAATTCTGAGATTTTAGTGAACACATCAGCCAAGCAGTGTGCACTGTGCCAAATAGGTAGTCTTTTATCCTTCACTTCCCTCCCAACCTCCACCCCACCCCAGGTCTTCAAAGTCCACTGTATCACTCTGTATGTCTTTGAGTCCTCATAGTTTAGCTCCCACTTACAAGCGAAAATATATGGTATTTGGTTTTCCATTCCTGAGTTACTTCACTTATGATAATGGCCTCTAGTTCCATCTGAGTTGCTGCAAAAGACATTATTTCATTCCTTTTTACGGCCGAATCATATTTCATGGTGCATATATACCACATTTTATTTATCCACTGGTTGGTCGATTGGCACTTTGCTTGGTTCCATATCTTTGCAATTGCAAATTGGACTGCTAAAAACACGCATGTGCATGTGCCTTATTCATATAATGACTTCTTTTCCTTTGGGTAGATACCCAGTAGTGGGATTGCATGAATGAATGGTGGATCTATTTTTAGTTTTGTAAGGAATCTCCATACTGTTTTCCACAGTGGTTGTATTAATTTACATTCCCACCAGCAGTGTAAAAGTGTTCCCTTTTCACCACACCCATGCCACCACCTCTTGGGTTTTTGTTTTTGGTTTGGTGTTTTCTGTTTGTTTATTTGTTTTTGAGACAGTCTTGCTCTGTGGCACAATCTTGGCTCACTGCCACCTCTGACTCTTGGGCTTAAGCAGTTCTTCCACCTAAGCTCTCAAGTAGCTGGGACCACAGCTGCACACCATCACACCCAGCTAATTTTTTGTATTTTTGGTAGAGACAGAGACAGAGTTCTACGATGTTGCCCATGCTGGTCCCAAACTCCTGGGTTCAAGTGATTTTCCTGCCTTGGCCTCCCAAAGTCCTGGGATTACAGGTGTGAGCCACTGAACCCCACCTATATCTATTGTTTTTTTGACTTTTTAATTACAGCCATTCTTGCAGGAGTAAGGTAGTGTCTCATCATTGTTTTAATTTGCATTTTCCTGATGACTCGTGATGTTGAGCATTTTTTTGTATGTTTCTTGGCTGATTGCATGTCTTCTTTTGAGAAATTTCTATTCATCTCCTTTGCTCACTTTTTAATGAGCTTATTTGTGTTTTTTTTTCCTTGCTGATTTGAGTTCTTTATAGATTCTGCATATTAGTCCTTTGTCAGATGCATAGTTTGCAAATATTTTTACCCACTCTGTGCGTTGTCTGTTTACTCTGCTGATTATTTCTTTAGCTGTGAAGAAGCTTTTTAGGTTTAATTACAGACTTGCTCTTTTCATTGTTTTTCTCTATTGCCTCAAACTCCATGCTTTGAAAATTAGCCTGCCTAATCATTTATTTTAAATAGCAAAATAAGAAAGTAATAATAATAAGTAATGCATGTGCAGTATAACCTTATCTCAGAGAAATATATGACTAATACTAGGGCTTTTGAAATATTAAAATTACCTTGAAAAACCCTTAATAATCTTGAGGGCCCTTTGAGATTTGGAATTCCAAAGTTGCAACCACTAAATGACCTCTAAAACTTCTCTTCATTCTATGATTTCATGAGTGACTTTGAAGAAGAGGAAGATGAAGAAGAGCTCTAGATGATCTCTCATTTCTCCAAGGAATGTTGGAAGAAAAATCATCTCCCCAGATCTTTTTTTCTCTCTTAAGATAGAGTCTCAACTCTGTCACCCAGGCTGAAGTGCAATGGTGCGATCTTGGCTCACT
>NW_016107568.1:912469-915802 GCF_001604975.1 Cebus imitator
CGATCTCGGTTCACCGCAACCTCCACCTCCTGGGTTCAGGCAATTCTCCTGCCTCAGCCTCCTGAGTAGCTAGGATTACAGGCATGCGCCACCATGCCCAGCTAATTGTTTGTATTTTCAGTAGAGACATGGTTTCACCATGTTGACCAGGATGGTCTCGATCTCTTGACCTCGTGATCCACCCGCCTCGGCCTCCCAAAGTGCTGGGATTACAGGCGTGAGCCACCATGCCTGGCCCCCTTTTTTTCTTTTAATTATACTTTAAGTCCTGGGGTACATGTGCAGAATGTGCAGGGTTGTTACATAGGTATACATGTGCCATGGTGGTTTGCTACACCAATCAACCTGTCATCTACATTAGGTATTTCTCTTAATGCTATCCCACCCATAGCCCCCAACCCCCAACTGGTCCTGGTGTGTGATGTTTCCCTTCCTGTGTTCATGTGTTCTCAATGTTCAACTCCCACTTACAAGTGAGAACATGTGGTGTTTGGTTTTCTGTTCTTGTGTTACTTTGCTGAGAATGATGGTTTCCAGCTTCATTCATGTCCCTGCAAAGAACATGAACTCATCCTTTTTTATGGCTGCATAGTATTCCATGGTGTATATGTACCACATTTTCTTTATCCAGCCTATCACTGATGGGCATTTGGGTTGGTTCCAAGTCTTTGCTATTGTGAACAGTGCTGCAATAAATATATGTGTGCATGTGTTTTATAGTACAATGATTTATAATCCTTTGAGTATATACCCAGTAATGGGATTGCTGGGTCAAATGGTATTTCTGGTTCTAGATCCTTGAGGAATCACCACACTGTCTTCCACAATGGCTGAACTAATTTACACTCCCATCAACGGTGTAAAAGCGTTCCTATTTCTCCACATCCTCTCCAGCATCTGTTGTTTCCTGACTTTTTAATGTTGGCCATTCTAACTGGCATGAGATGCTATCTCATTGTGGTTTTGATTTGCATTTCTCTAATGACCAGTGATGGTGATCTTTTTTTCATATGTTTGTTGACCACATAAATGTCTTCTTTAGAGAAGTGTCTGTTTATATCCTTGGCCCACTTTTTGATGGGTTGTTTGTTTCTTTCTTGTAAATTTGTTTAAGTTCTTTGTAAATTCTGGATATTAGCCCTTTGTCAAATGGATAGATTGAAAAAATTTTCTCCCGTTCTATAGGTCGTCTGTTCACTCTGATGATAGTTTCTTTTGCTGTGCAGAAGCATCATGCTACCTGACTTCAAACTATACTACAAGCTATTCTTGTGTCTGAGCCTCCCAAGTAGCTGGGATTACAGGCGTGTACCACCAAGCCCAGCTAATTTTTTTGTATTTTTTAGTAGAGATGGGGTTTTGCTGTTGGCCAGGCTGGTCTCGAACTCCTGTCCTCAAGTGATCTGCCCACGCCAGCCTCCCAAAGTGCTGGGATTACAGATGTGAACCACCACACCCAGCCCTCCCCTGATGTTCTAATGAAACATTAGTATTCACTAATTTTTAACAAATATTTATTGAGAGACTACTGTCAGGATCTGAATGATTCAATAGATAATACCCAAGTGGATGATGGATTAAAAGTCCTATTTTAAATATGTTAAATGTGAGATACTTATTCATGACCCAAATAGAGATATCAGGTAGATAAGCGTCTGTACAAGTTTGGAGTTCAGGAGCAAGGCTATGCTGGCTGGAGATACACTATGAGAGGATTATCAGCATACTTAAAGCCAAGCAACTAAATAATAACACTACAAAAATATGTCAATAGAAAACAGGACCTGGGACCAAGACCCAGCTTGTGTAGAAGTTAGGGAAATACAAATTGGCAAAGCAAATTAAGAACTATCAAACAGGATTAAAATTAGTAGGACAATATGCTAATTATCCTGATCTGATCACTATATATTATATGTATTGAAGCATCACTACGTACCCTATGAATGGGTACAATTACTGTCAATTAAAAAAGAAAAGAAAAATTTGGAGGACACTATTTCCCAGAAACAAAGACAGTAGAAAATAATGTGGAATATGGCAAAAAAAAAAAAAAAAAATGCTGCATGTGGAAAATTTTTTTAATTAATTCTAGACAAATAAAGTGAAAACAATAATTTTTCTTTCCCCCAACTGACCTCATCATTGAATTCATGAACAAGTTATTAAAAGATCATCCCCAGGGGAGATGTACCCATGGAATAATCCTGATGCAATGTTAACTCTTAGACTACATTTAATCGTGTTGATTTTTGCTTTCCAAGCGACCTCAGTCATCTCAGGAGACCAGCAATGACTTGTTAGGCAGGTTAGTTACGAATGTCATTATGTGATGATAATTCAAGTCTGAATACCAGTGCAACTTTAAAAGTAAGTTCCAAGCTACAGAGATGTGATAAGCCCAGATGTTATCTTGTACAAAGAAGAAAGAAGCAAGATGGAATATAACTCAAGAGTTAATCTGAAAGATTCTGGTCTGGTTTAAGAAGCATTTCAACAAAGTTCCCTGAATCAGTGAGATATGTGATCTAGCAGTGGTCTGCATATCAGCCCAGGGATCCTCTGAGGACAGGTAAGACCTTGAGGTGGGCCCTTGGGGTCCGCAAAGGATCCCAGTAAATCTGCAATGGATTGTAGTCCACTTGAGCTTAGCAAATGGTCAGAATCTCCTCCCAGACTCCAGATTTTAGAATATTAGATTGTCAATTACTAAGCTAGGAACAGAAGCGAAGTGTGGAGCTTTACACAGAAAGAGTCAAAGTCAAGTTCTACTCAGAACCGATATTTTATACCAGACAACTTAAGGGAAACTCAAGAATACATACTGTGAAATTGATGCTCCTCAAACTGATGAAAGGCAAAGAGAAAGGTCTGTTTAAAATGATCCAGGGAGCACACTCTAGTCCAGATGAAATGAGCTCAACACTAACCAGTTCTGAAATGCAGAGATGTGAGTACTTTCAAGGAGTCCAACACTTTTTTAAAAAATTCATCATTTCAATTTCAAATTTAAAGATACTGAAAACTTAGCAAATATCTATTCTGCTTTAAAAGGAATTACTAGAAGTTCCCTTTACATAGGAGCCCCCTTATGCATTAAAAATAATTGTAATTAGTTGCCATTCTTCAATGGCATTATTGCAACAAGAGATATATGTCTGTGTTCCCCTAGGTTGTTTTCCTTTTATGACAGCGGTTCCCTGAGTTTGACTTGTATTATGTGTGCGTGTATGTGTCTGTGTGTGTATACATTCTATATATATATTTATATACACACACCCATATATATACACACACATATATGTATATATTTTCTTTTTTTTTTTTTTTTTT
>NW_016107568.1:916062-924937 GCF_001604975.1 Cebus imitator
GTAGCTGGGATTGCAAGCATGTGCCACCATGCCCAGCTAATTTTTCTGTATTTTTAGTAGAGATGGGGTTTTATCATGTTGGCCAGGCTGGTCTCAAACTCCTGACCCCAGGTGATCTGCCTGCCTCAGCCTCCCAAAGTGCTGGGATTACAGGCGTGAGTCACTGCACCCAGCCCTATATTTTCTTTTTTGGAGACAGAGTCTTGCTCTGTCATCCAGGCTACAGTTCAGTGACACAAACAGGGCTCACTGCAGCTTCAACCTCCTGGGCTCAAGAGATCCCACTGCCTCAACTTCCAGAATAGTTGAGACCACACAGGCACATGCCACGACACCCAGCTATTTTTTTAAATTTTATGTAGAGATGAGATCTCACTGTGTTGGCCAGGCAGGTCTTGAACTCCTGGCCTCACGCAATCCTCCAGCCTCAACCTCCCAAAGTGCTGGGATTACAGGTATGATTACTATCTCTCTCATTCAATTTTGAGCTTTTTGAACATTAACATCTTTCATTTTATACACTTCTTTCTCTTTTCCCAGAAACTAGAGCTATGCCTTATATAGAGCAGGGCCTTAATAATGTGTGTAAAAGGAATTTCTTTAAATCAACATTGTTGATTAAATGAATAGGCAGTAAGAGAGGAAGAAAATGAGGAACAAAAAGGAAATAGAGAGACTATAAATTAAAGTACTGAGCACTGCCTCTGTAATGCTCTGAGGAATGCCTGTGGCACATCACTTTACAGTGATAGAGTTTGTTGATAAAGGACAATTACAATTAAAGAATTTTGTCCCTCTGAGGCAACTGTCATTCAGCCTTGCACATACTGCATTGCTTAGTGATTTACAGTTTGTTTTAATGATAGAAACAGACCTGCTTTCAGATCGACCTAGGAATTAAGTCCTACTCTGCCATTTACTAGCTGGGCAAGTTCATTAAACTCTTAAGCCTCAATTTCTTCATCTGAAAAAAAAAAACTGTAAACAATGAAGATACCTATTGCACAGAACTGAAGGTCCACTTTAAATGAACTGATGCCTGTAAAATAATTAGCACAGTGCACAGATCTTGGAGTACTGAGGCTGCCTTTGGAGCGCACAGCACCCAATAAATGTTAGTCATTATTATTGCCGTAGGAGTACAATAGCCTTTGTTGAATGTCTGACTGTTTCATATAATATACTCACAGTTCACTTACAAAAGTATCACATTGCACCATGTAAAATAGCCTATATGCTACCCTTGATGTTTTTTCTCTTTTTTCCCCCCAAATAATACGCTACCATTGTTGACCTTCAAAAACAAATTTCATATGATCCAACATATTAACAATAAAGAGATACAGTTTTGGCTCTCTTTCTTTTGAGATGCTGCTGCCAAAAATACTTATATGAATTTCTTCCAGGAAATACTCGTGAGAATATCATCAGACATATAGAAAATGTTTTTCAAGGATGTCTTTTGGGTGGGTGCAGTGGCTCACGCCTGTAATCCCAGCACTTTGGGAGGCTGAGACAGGAGGATTGCCTGAGCCCAGGAGTTTGAGACCAGCCTGGCCAACATGGCAAGGCCACCATCTCTTAAAAATTTTTAAAAATTAGCCAAGCATGGTGGCATGCACCTGTGGTTCTACCTATTCGGGAGGCTGGGGCAGGAGGATTGCTTAAGCCCAGGAGGTTGAGGCTTCAGTCAGTCATGTTTGTGCCACTGCACTCCAGCTTTAGGGACAGAGAACTTCTCTCACAGAAAGAAAAAAAAAAGTGTTTTCTAAGGGCAAAATATGTCTTTTGTTTGAGTACATCTGATGTTGGAACATTTTCTTTGAATAGATATCGACAGATCTTCCCTGATTCTGCTACAGCCATATAAGTATCTTCAGAAGCCACAAGTATCTACTCTCTGAGCTGGGCTTTTGTTCTGTGAATTATGGTTATAACTTTGTTCTTCCTTCTCTATTGATCCCACAATCAAAAATCCCCAAGTTAAGATTTTATTTTCCTCTCAGGTGTGTCCAAATTTGTGCTAATAGCTATGTCATGTAGGTCAATTCAGCCATAAAGTATACCTAAAGTCAGTACCTTTTTATAAACTATCTTTTTTGTTTTTTTGTTTGCGTTTCCTTATTTATATGAAGTACCTTTTAACAATAACTAGTTTATTAGTAGATTAAAGAGTTGTTATTCTTCACCCTACTAATAGTAAAGAGAGATTCTGAAGTATAAGGCAATATCGTTGACTAGGAGTGGAGTCAGATGTGATATGAAATCTCTCCCAGAAATTATTAGACAGACCTGCCAGGTGTTCTACCCATTCAACATTTTTTTTCAATCTTAGGATAGATAATGAATAAAGGAATCAATGAATCTCTATACTTTATTGAGTAGGTAATACACACAGGCATTTTACTAGGTTCTTTCACGGACATTATTTCATGAACATTCACCTCACAACAACATTGTAAAGTAGTGAGGTGTTACTCTGAGCAAATGGGATCTTAGAGAGGGCAAGTGACCTAGCAAGACTGCAAAACTAGTAAGTGACAAAACTGAAATTTGAATACACATCATTTAATTTCAACATAGCCTACTTTCCTGGAAACATCATTTCCCCCAAATTATATGCTTTTTAAAATATATTCATTCCCCTAAAATTTAGTTGTATAACCAAAGAGGCAGTTATATAGACTTAGTTAAACAGCCACTCAAACTGAAGTTCCCTGCAAACTACCTTTTCTCTCTATGATTAAATATCATCTGCAAATTTAAATTGAGAGAAACTGACAAGGAGTGGCAGGGGTAAAAAGGTGTGGCAAACAAAACCAGAATAAGGGAAAATCTGGCTGACAGTCTTGTCCCTTGACTCCATAAAGTAGATGGCATTTCATTTATCTTTGGATCTCCTAGAGTACTTTGCATATTTAAATGATGAATTAAAAATTGACCCCCTGGTGCAGTCTTGGATAAATTAAGCAGTCTCTTTGGAAAAGATGGACCCAGGGGACCTGGCAGAGCTCTGACTCTGTGATCATCTGTGACTTCTGGGACCTCTCGTCAACTTGTATAGGGATTACATGAAGGACAAAGAACTTGTGGAGCCATGTGCTTAATTGCATGATGGTAAGACAATAAACTATTTTTCCAAAGACTAGCTGTCTGCTGGGAGTTTTTCTCTGGACCATACTTGTTTAGAAGTTGGNTTTTTTTGGCATAATAAGGGAGGAGCTACTCCAAGTCATGATTTGAGACGTTGGGACTTTGGGAAATTGTATTTTCAATTGAGGATTAGCCAATCTATGGTCTAAATTAACATCTAAGACTTTTTAACTTAAGTACTCTAATTAGCATGAGAGACAATTTACATTTTTAAGAACTTTGTGATCAGCCACAAGAAATATCTTGAAAATCGTATGCTTTCATTCCCCTAAATCATGCAAATCTCCCCACTATCCTATATCATCTCCATGTTTGTTTTGATATGAAATCATTCTCCAAATTTTTTCAAGTTAAATAGACCTTTTAAAAAAAGCTGTGCCATATTGATCCTGGAAGTTCACTTTCTCCCAAAGCACAGCTTTGTACCCTGTAAATTCTAGAATGTACATATTCTAGTTTACAAAGCAAGCATGGATCCAAATAACTGCCACCACCTGTCCAGATTTATGTAAAGATTGAAGTCAGCAAGCATGCTGCTATTTGCCTCCATGATGCCCAACATTTGGTTCAACAGTTTAGCATTATATGAATGAATAGCAAGCATTCTGGGCCATCTTTTGAAAGTCGTATCTAGTTGTCTTCTTTGCAATAAAAAAAAAATGCACTTCATATTATTCTAAGGTTGATATAGCTTCTAAATAGAGCCTAACTTATATCTACATCTTGTCACAATGGCAACAGCAACAATAACAAGCATCTCTTGTTTTTGCAATAAATTTTACCATAGACCTAAAAATGAAGATACTTCTTTTTTTTTTGGAGGGGAGGTTCTTTTAAGAACTACCTGGGGTAGGGTGGAAGGAAAGACCATAATATGATGAGTAGAAAACTTTTTAATAAAGAAATTAAAGGCCAAGAGCAGTGGCTCATGCCTGTAATCCCAGCACTTTGGGAGGCCAAAGCGGGTGGATCACTTGAGGTCAGGAGTTCAAGATCAGCCTGGCCAACATGGTGAAATCCCACCTCTACTAAAAATACAAAAATTAGCTAGGTGTGGTGGCAGACACCTGTAATCCCAGCTACTCAGGAGGCTGAGGCTGGAGAACCGCTCAAGCCTAGGAGGTGGAGGTTGCAGTGAGCAGAAATCGTGCCTCTGCACTCCAGCCTGGGTGACAGAGTGAGATTCCATCTCAGGAAAAAAAAGAAAAGAAATTAAGAGATTGGCTAGACCAAATAGTATAATGAATATTTTAGGGCTTGAATTTCTTATACAGCATTCTGGATTTCACAGTATTTCTCCAGATTTGATTTTCCCTTCTCTTCTCTAAACCTCGTTATACGTACAATAAAGCCAATGCAGACCCTGTACTGCATTGAGACACAAGTGCTTTGAGGAGATGAGGTTGATTTATGCCCAGAAGATAGGATGGACTTCATGAGTCTAAGGAGATTGAAAAGAACAAAAACAGAAGGCACCTATGGAACTTTTTATTTCTAGTGTCCTAATGAATTGAGTAATTCATTTTGTTTTGACTGTATAGGCGTGGTTCAGCCCCTAGCTACTGTCCTGGTTTTGGGACTAGACACTGAGCCACCAGAAAATAGTCACTTAAAACTGCAGGCACGTGTGAAAACTCTTAGGACTTCACACAGGACTTCAAGTCATGGGTCACAGAGGATTCAACCTTCTCTTTGTCCCCATTCCCTCACTTGTGAAGAAATGAATCAAACCACTTTCCCTCCATCTCCACTCAAAATATCACAGTTTTTAGCCAGACATTTTCCATCTGCTCCTTAGAAAAGAAAGAAAGTTCTCTCTGCTTCATTGCCAGGGGCAGCATTTACTAGATAGCCATAGTAAACATGTATTATAATTATGATTATAATTACATATCTCAACTCTGGAAATACTATAATCCAACATTTTCAGCCCTAGATCTTAGATGCTCTTTTTCCAGTAGATCATCTAGAGTTCTGAACTGTAATCAATTAATAGCAAAGCTACTTAGGAGATAGAAAGCATAGAGAGAGAAAGTAGGATATAAACTAAGGTTAAGCAAACGAGCACTATAATCAAATAGACTGTTCAAACCCTTGCTCTCCCACTCTCTAGCTATGTGAATTCAGAAAAATTTAAAATTTCTTTAAGCCTATGTATCTTCATCTGTTAAAACCCCTACTAACATGGTTTTATAGATTAAGTGGGAAAATGCATAATAAAGCACTTTCACCATGCCTTGCACTTAGCATGAAATAAATGATAATTTGTCATAAGACAGAGGTTCGGCCCCCATCCTTGGGGAGCATAAAATGTAATTGGGGACAGGACATGCAGATACAGTAAAAGACAATTTATTAGCACTAAACTCATAATACTGAGCAACATAAAATGTCAGAGAAAGGTAAGAGAGTGACCTAGGGAGATTTCATAAAAGAACAACATATCCTAGAATTTGAAAATTGGGGGGTAGGATTTGGATTAAGCAAAAGAGACGAGACAGTATTTCTAGTTGGAAGGAGAATGGAAGTATGAAGCAGGAAGGAGAATCTGAATAAGAGGCCAGTGAGTAGACCATGTGGTCTATAACAGGGATATTTAAGCTCCTAGCAGGATTAGTCTAAAAAAGCCAGCTCCAAGAGGGACTGGAATATAGGCAGAAGACTGTGAAGGTCGACATTCAAGCAATAGGAAGGCACGGCAAATTCCTAAGCATATGAGCAACATGATAATAGCAGGATGGATTGCAGGGGAAGGAGAAGGGGGAAGAGAAGGGGGATGGGAGAATAGATATCACAAGAATCCATGTTGGAAGATAACAGTGGAGAGAGCTGATTAAGGAAATGGGAAAGGAAGAAAGCAACAGATATGGGAGACCCTTTGAAAGATGAACTATCAGTATGTATGGACAAATCCAATAAATAAAAAAGTAAATCAATAAAATCTCTAGGTTTTGAGATATATTACAGAGTTTATGATGCAATTTCATAATGTGCCAGCAACACAATTTTCTTTAAATTACAACATACATCTGCCAATACAATCCTAAAATTTTTAATTTTTAGTCTTATACAATTAATCGATACCCCATTTTATAACATTTTGTAAATCTGAACTTTAAATTTACCTTATTCATTAATTTGTTTAGCAAATGCTTCTTGGAAACCCTATATAGTAGGCACTGCGCTAGGCACTGGAATTAAAATAAAGATCATCAGGCCAGGTGCAGTGGCTCACACCTGTAATCCCAGCACTTTGGGAGGCAGAGGCTGGCGGATCACCTGAGGTCAGGAGTTCGAGACCAGCCTGACCAACGTAGTGAAACCCCATCTCTACTAAAAATGCAAAAATTAGCCAGGCGTGGTGGCGCATGCCTGTAATTATGACTGTGATTATGTCTCTCAAGTCCAGAAATACCATAATCCAACATTTTCAGCTATTTGGGAGGCTGAGGCATGAGAATCACTTGAACCTGGGAGGCAGAGGTTGCTGTGAGTTAAGATCGTGCAACTGCACTCCAGCCTGGGTGACAGAGAGAGACTCCACCTCAAAAAATAAAATAAAATAGATCATCAAAGTCCCTGCCACTGAGGATTTTTGCAGTCTTTGGTACTTGGGAGGTAGGAGAGGAAAGATGAGGAGGTGGCAAATGTGTAAATTATAATGTTATATAATCTGCTATAAAATGAAAATATGCACATCATCCCTGAGGTTTCTCAGCAAGTGCCTGAATACTGAATGGAGAAGTTGGGAAAGCATCATATGAAACAAGAGATGGCTTGAGATTCATATCACCTTTCCTCTTAGGTCCAATACTCTACCCATGGAAGGACTAAATAAAACTGCAAACATGCAGTTTTTCTTTCGTCCATTCTCACCTGATCCTGAGGTCCAGATGCTGATTTTTGTGGCCCTCCTGATGATGTATCTGACCAGCCTCAGTGGAAATGCTACAATTGCAGTCATTGTTCAGGTCAAT
The DNA here is from genome assembly GCF_001604975.1 of Cebus imitator. NCBI lineage: Eukaryota > Metazoa > Chordata > Mammalia > Primates > Cebidae > Cebus > Cebus imitator. The sequence continues at coordinate 923,193 of NW_016107568.1, forward strand.
CATTCCCTCCACACCCCTATGTACTTTTTCCTGGCTAACCTGGCAGTTCTAGAAATCTTCTATACATCTTCCATTGCCCCATTGGCCTTGGCAAATCTTCTTTCAATAGGCAAAACTCCTATTTCCATCACGGGATGTGGCACCCAAATGTTCTTCTTTGTTTTCATGGGCGGGGCTGATTGTGTCCTGCTGGCAGTCATGGCTTATGACCGGTTTATAGCTATCTGTCACCCGCTGCGATACAGCCTCATCATGAGCTGGTCCTTGTGTGTGGAACTGCTGGTAAGCTCCCTGGTGCTGGGGTTCCTGCTGTCACTGCCACTCACCATTTTAATCTTCCGTCTGCCATTCTGCCACAATGATGAGATCTACCACTTCTACTGTGACATGCCTGCAGTCATGCACCTCGCTTGTGCAGACACACGTGTTCATAAGACTGCTCTGTATATCATCAGCTTCATCATCCTCAGCATCCCCCTCTCATTGATCTCCACCTCCTATGTCTTCATCGTGGTAGCCATTTTACGGATCCGGTCAGCAGAAGGGCGCCAGCGAGCCTTCTCTACCTGCTCTTCTCACATCTTCGTGGTCCTCCTGCAGTACGGCTGCACCAGCTTTATATACTTGTCCCCCAGTTCCAGTTACTCTCCTGAGACGGGCCGGGTGGTATCTGTGGTCTACACATTTATCACTCCCATTTTAAACCCCTTGATATATAGTATGAGGAACAAGGAACTAAAAGATGCCCTAAGAAAAGCACTGAGAAAGTTCTAGGTAGGATGATCCTATGATTTACTTAAATTGGGACACTTTTAAGAGTGAAATGGGATGCTACTAATAATTTTGCTGAAAGGACATACAGAAGCCAAGAATGTCCTCAGCAAACTAAGACACGTGGTCCATTGTTTTGGGAACTCCAGAGGAAATGAATGCTACTGTCTTGTTGAAAACAAAGCTATATCACATAGTGCAACACGCTGTCCTGGGCATGGATGAAGAGAGAAAAATCAACATTTATTGGAAAGCTACTATATGCTAGGTATTTTATATGAATATCTCACTTAACCCACAGTAAGTATCATTGTCTTCATTGCACAGAAAAGAAAACTAAACTCTTTCTGCAATAGGCCTGAGTGGTTGCTGTTGAAATGGGCAAGCTCATGAAACCTGGGAAAGTGGTGCTGGTCCTGGCCTAACACTACTCCTAACACAAAGCCATCATTGTGATGAACATTGTTGATGGCACCTCAGGTTGTCCCTAAAGCCTGGTGGCTAGAACTGTCCACTTTCCCTGCAAAGTGACAGCTGCCATGGGCAAGAAGAAGATTGCCAAGAGGTCAAAGATCAAGTCAAGTCTTTGTGAAAGTTTATAACTACAATCACCTAATGCCCACAAGGTACTCTGTGGTTATCCCCTTGGACAAAACTGTCATCATTAGGGGTATTTTCAGAGACCCTGCTCTTAAATGCAAGGTCCAAGGGGAGGCCAAATTCGAAGAGGTACAAGATGGGCAACAGGTCAAGCGTGGTGGCTCACGCCTGTAATCCCAACACATCGGGAGGCCAAGGCAGGCGGATCACCTGAGTTCAAGAGTTCGAGACCAGTCTGGCCAACATGGTGAAAACCCAACTCTACTAAAAATACAAAAATTAGCTGGGTGTGGTAGCAGGTGCCTGTAATCCCAGCTACTCAGGAGGCTGAGACAGGAGAATCACTTGAACCCGGGAGGCAGAGGGTGCAGAAG
>NW_016107568.1:924982-962563 GCF_001604975.1 Cebus imitator
AAAAAAAAAAAAAAAAAAAATTAAAAAAAGAAAACTAAAGCAGCTAACGAAAAACATATAGATGTTTATCACTATAAACTTCCCTTCTACTACTGCTTTTGCTGCATCTCGTAAGTTTTGGTACATTTTGTTTTCATATTGTCTCAAGATACTTTTTGCTAAGTTGTATTTTAATTTTCGCTGGTCTCAATATATTATTTAATTCCCTTTTCATTTCCCATTTGACCCAGTATTTGTTCAAGAGTATGTTAGTTTCCACATATTTGTGAATTTTCACATTTTATTGCTGTTACTGATTTCTAGTTTGATTCCATTGTTGTCACAAAAGATACTTAGTGTAATTATCTCCTTAAATACATTAAGGTTTGTTTGGGGACCTAACATATAATCTGTCCTGCAAAGGGTTCAATGTGTGCTTGAGAAGAATGTATGTTATATCTTTTTTTTTAAAGTTTTTTGTCTTTTAACTTTTATTTAGAATTAAGAGAGATTTACCATCATCATTATAGAGGTAAAATATACTGTTTTTTCCAGTGTTTACCTTTGCCAGTGAGTTTCATCTTTTTATTTCAACTTGAAAAATTCCCAATAGCATGTCCTGTAAGGCAGATATGATGATAAACTCCCTCAGCTTTTGATCATCTGAGGATGTCTTTATTTCTGTTTCATTTTTGACAGGCATGTTTGCCAGATATAGTATACGTGGTTGGTTTTTTTTTTTTCTTTCACATTATATATGTCATCCCATACTCTTCTGTCCTGCAAGGTTTTTGCTAAAAAAATCTGCTGATAGTCTCATGGAATTCCTTTGTACATAACAAGTCACTATTCTCTCAGTGCTTTCACGATTCTCGTGATATTTAACTGTTGGAAATTTGATTATAATATATCTCAATGTAAGCCTTTTTTGATTCGTTGTATTTGTTGTCCACTGGCTTCCTGGATCTGAATGTCTGTTTTATTCCCCAGCTTGGGAAATGTTTAGCCATTATTACTTTGAATAAGCTTACTATTCCTTTCTCTCTCACTTGTCCTTCAGGAACTTCCATAGTGCATATATTGAATTGCTTGATGATGTCCCATCAGTCCCTTAAGCTATCATCACTCTTTTTAATTCTTTTTACTTATCTGATTGGATGATTTCCAACTCTCTGTATTTGAGTTTGGTAATCTTTACTTGCACATAACCTAGTCTTCTATGGAAACCCTCTACTAAAATTTTGAGTTCAGTCATTATGGTCTTCAGTTCTATGGCTTCCCTTAGATTTGTTGTCGTTGTTGTTGTTGTTGTTGTTGTTGTTGTATGTCCTTTCACTTTGTTGAAGTTCTTACTTTGTTCATACATAGCTCTCCTATACCACCTTTTTGACCATTATTTTGAATAATCCTTTATTTCATATATATCTTACACATAACCTATATATCATCACATATCCTTTATTTCTGGAGACTTGTTTTGGTCTTTCGTTTGGAATGTATTTCCCTGTTTCTTCATTTTCCTTGATTCTTTATGTTGGTTTCTGCACATTAAATAAAACAACCATCTCTCCCAGTCTTAAAAGCCTGGTAAAGTCACAACATTATGTGTGCAGTCAAGACTTTTCTAGGGAGAAATTGTAAGCTGGGTGTTTTTGCCTGCTCACTCTGCATTAAGCCAGAAAGATTAGCTGCTGGAAGTACTCATACACTCTTTTAAAACCACCTCTTTTTCTCTGGCTATGAAGGATACACACATGCTAAACCCCATTAGTTCCCAGAATTAGGTGATATAAGAGCCAGTTTTTTGGGTGGGAGCTGTACAAGTTGTGCTAAATGTGTGGAAGAACTCCTTCCAGGGATAAGGTGGACACTTGATTTTATTGCTGTAGTAAGCCAGGGAAAGAAGACTCAGAAAGTGTTTTTAGCCTGGGCAACATGGTGAAACCCCATCTTCACACAAAAAAATACAAAAATTAGCCAGATGTAGTGGTGTGCACCTGTACTCAGGATGGGGAGGCTGAGGTGGGAAGATTTCTTGAACCCACAAGGTCGAGGCTGCAGTGAGCCAAGATTGTGCCACTGTACTCCATTCTAGGCAACAGAGAGAGACCCTGAGAAAGAAAAGAAAAGAGAAGGAAGGGAAGGAAGGAAAAGAGTTGAGATGGTATATGTCCTCCAGACCCTTTACTTCTCAGAGAGAATCTGGGAGTTTAGGATTCACTTGTAATTGCAAGGTATTGTGCCCAGGGTGAGGTTTGTGGCACAAGTGAATTTCAACTTTTCCCATACATTTTGATATTTCAGTTTTTCGGTGTGTAGGAGACTCTCAACTACTTTTTTTGTTTCTCTCAAAAGAAACTGATCTTGGTATAGCTGTTTACTCTAATGTGTCTGTGGAAAAAGCCAAAGTCAGAAGCCCCTTATTCCACCATCTCATTGACATCATGCTTATGAATTTTGATTTTGAATAACATAACAATGACATAGAGCAAAGAAATAGCATGATGATTAATTAATATTTTAATATAGGATGAATTAAAATACGGAGAGACTTTATGATTGTATTTAGAGGATCTACAATATAAATAGACATTATGCTGGATGCATTAAGTAAACAATAGCATTTTGTCCACCCAAAAGAGCTTAACTAATGTAAAAACAATTTGAGTACATCTGATATATGAGCATGGTACAAATTTGTGTGGAATACACAATAGATTAAAACAGAATATCCTCTATAATATTCTAGATCTTTTGTTTTTGTTTTTGTTTTTTTAGATGGAGTCTCACTCTGTCCCCCTGGCTGGAGTGCCACAGCGCAATCTCGGCTCACTGCAAACTCCACTTCCTGGGTTCAAGTCATTCTTGTGCCTCAGAGTCCCAAGTAACTGGGATTATAGGCATGTGCCACCACACCCAACTAATTTTTTATTTTTAGTAGAGATGGAGTTTCACTATGTTGGCCAGGCTGGTCTCGAACTCCTAGCCTCAAGTAATCCACCTGCCTAGGCCTCCCAAAGTGCTGAGATTATAGGCATGAGCCACCATGCCCAGCCTCTAGGCCATTCTATGGTGAATGATGTAATAAAATTCTCAATTTCTATGAGATTAGTTTTTTAGAGTCCACATATGAGGAAGATGATGTGCTATTTGTCTTTCTGTGCCTGGCTTATATTCCTTAACATAATGTCCCCCAGGTTCATACTTGTCACAAATAACTAGATTTTGTTCTTTTTATGGCGGACTAATATTCCATTTTGTATATATACCATATACTCTTTATCCATTCATCCACTAATGGATACTTAGGTTGATTCCACATCTTGGCTTTTGTGAATAGTGCTGTAATAATCAAGGGAGTACAGATGTCTCCTCAACACACTAATTTCATTTCCTTTAGAAATATACCCAGTAGTGAAACTGCTGGATCATATGATAGTTCTATTTATAATTTTTTGAGGAACCGCTATTCTGTTTTCCACAATGGCTATAATAATTTATATTCCCACTATGAGTTTGTAAAGCTTCCTTTTTATCTACATCTTCATCTTTTTTTTTTTATAATAGCCATTCTAAGGAGTGAGGTGATATTTCACTGTAGTTCTGATTTGCATTTAACTGATGACTAGTATGTTGAGCATTTTTTTTTTCATATATCTGTTGGCCATTTGTATGTCTCCTTTTGAGAAATGTCTATGCAGTTCTTTTGCCCATTTTTAAATTGGATTTTTTTTTTTGCTGTTGAGTTATTTAAGTTCCTTATATATTTTGGATATTAAGCCTTTATCAGATGTATACTTTGCAAATATATTCTCCCATTCTGTAGGTCGTGTCTTCACTCTTGAGTATTTCCTTTGCTATTTAGAAGCTTTTGTCATTTGCTGTGATCCTGTTTATCTATTTTTGCTTTTGTTGCCTGTGCTTTTGAGTTTTCTTAAAAAAAAAAAAAAAATTCTTGTCCAGACCAAGGTCATGAAGCTTTTCCCCTAGGCCTTCTTCTAATAACTTTATATTATCAGGACTAACATGGAACTCTTTAATCCATCTTGAGTTGACTTTTTATATGGTTAAGAGATAAGGGTCAATTTTCATACTTCTACATGTACATATTAAGTTTTCCCAGCACCATTTATTGAAGAGACTATCCTTTGCCCAAGGTGTGTTCTTGGCACCTTTGTTGGAAATCAGCTGGCTGCAAATCTGTGGATTTATTTCTGGGCCTCATTCTGTTCCATTGGTCTATGTGTCTGTTTATGTCAGTACCATGCTGTTTTGTTTACTATAGTTTTGTAGTATATTTTGAAGTCAGGCAGTATGATGCCTTCAAAACTTTGTCCTTTCTTCTCAGGGTTGATTTGGTTATTTGAAGCATTTTGTGGTTCCATAAAAATTTTAGAATTTTTTTTCCATTTCCATTAAGAATGTCATTGGTATTTTGATAGGAGTTACACCGAATTGGTAGATTGCTTTAGGTAGTAGAGACATGTTAACAATATTAATTCATCCAGTCCATAAAAATAAATGGAATATCTTTCTATTTATTCGTGCCTTCTTCAATTTCTTTCATCAGTGTTTTATAGTTTTCATTGTAGAGATGTTTCACCTCTTTGGCTAAACTTATTCCTAAATATTTTATTTTGTGTAGCTATTATTATTAGAATTGTTTTCTAGATTTCTGTTTCAGAGAGTTTTCCATTATCATACAGAAATAATACTAATTTTTATATGTTTATTTTGTACCCCACAACTTTACTGAATTTGTTTATTAGTTCTAATAGTTTTTTGGTGGAGTCTTTAGGTTTTTGTGTATATAAGATCACATCATCTGCAGACATGTAAAATCTCTGCAAATATGTAAAATCTAACTTCTTTATTCCTACTTTCGATGACTTTTATTTCTTTCTCATGCCAAACTGTTCTGGCTAAAACTTCCAGTACTATGTTGAATAGAAGTAATGAAAGTGGGCATCTTTGTCTTGTTCCAAAGCTTAAAGGAAAAGCTTTCAACTCTCCCCCCATTCAGTATGATGTTAGCTGTGAGTTTATCAAATATGGTCTTTATTGTGTTGAGCTATATGCTTTCTATACCTAATTTATTGAGAGTTTTTATCAGTAAGAGATGTTGGATTCCGTCAAATCTTTTCAGGCATCTGTTGAATTGGCCATATGGATTTTATTGTTCATTTTGTTACATTTATTGATTTGTATATATTGAACCATCCTTGCTCTCCTGGGATGTATCCCACTTGATCATAATGAATTTTTTTCACACCAATTTGTACTTTTATTTCTTATTCTTGAGGTTAGATTCGAAACCCTAAACATATCCAAACTAGCATTAGATCTACTTATCTATAGCCAGAGACAGCTTCTATCATGTTGTCCTTATCAGCCAAGGTTATCAAAATGTTTTTTCTCCAGGAAGATCCAATAAGAAAAAAAAAAAAAAGAAACCTCTCTGATTAGGCTCCAACCATATCCCATCCTCCATAAAATTGGCTGTATAGGCATGATGGAAACCAGAACATGTGATTTCCAAACAAAAAAAATCCTATGAAGGAGGGGAAGAAGGGAGAGGAAGGATTCAGTCAGTGCCCAGAGTGAAATTGAGTAATATCAATTTCACTCATCTTCATACATCTTCAGGTTGCATGTTCGTGGAGTAGTTTAGGAACAAATCCATGGTTTGTGGAGTACTAATACACCTAGTGGTCTGCTGTATTACATTATGGCTTTCCCCAGCAGTTTCCAAAGCAGCCTGCAAGTCACTGGCAGAATTTGGCTGGAATTGCAATCAGGACTGCAGAGATTCCAGAGATTCCTCTCCACAGTTATAGAAGGGATTGTTCCAGGCCTGATTGTTTCAGGACTGGGTGCACCAATTCTGAGTGTTCCAGGAGTGATTGCTCCAGGACTGGATATTCCGGGTCTGGTTGCTCCAGGGTGAATTGCTCCAGGTCTGGTTGCTCCACACTGAAATGTTCCCAGTTGTGTCCAGCAGGCATCCCTGGTGGTAGGAAGAGTAGAGGCTGGGGTAGGCAGGTGCTGAGGCCTTCTGAGTCACACCATTGCTGTTCTTTGGTCAGTTGTTTTAATGCCACCTCTTAGATTTCATTCTCTGGTTCTGGAACCAGGTCTTTGCCTGTTTGTAGCTAAGGTTCAGGCTGTTGGAAAGTTCTTGCATCTGCTAAAGGCTAAGGAATTTCTGTTTCTGAAATCTATCATTGAGTACACAAAGCTGGGTAAACGAGAACACAGTTCTGGTCTTCTATTTCTTGACTGCGACCTTGTCTTCCTTTTTTGTGGCGCAATTCTCTGCTGCAGTGGATTGTTTGCCTTTGGGACTGGTGGAAAAATCAGGGCTGTCCTGAATAAGCAGATCCATAGAGGAAGGAAAAGGAGAGACAGTCTCTGTGTGAGGCATCTCAGCAGATAACATTTGCAAGGATCCACAATGAATTATTTTTAATGTGTTGGATTTGTTTACCAGTATTTTGTTGAGGATTTTTGTATCGATTTTGATCAGGGTATTGGCCTGTAGTTTTTCGTTGTGTCCTCATCTGGTTTCATAATCAGGGTGATGTTGACTTCATAGAATGAATTTGAAAGAATTCCTTCCTCTTCAATTTTTTGAAATGGTTTCAGAATAATTTTACTAATTCTTCTTTAAATGCTGGTTGAATTCAGCAGTAAGGCCATCGGGTCTTGGACTGTTTTTGATAGGAGACTTTTTACGACTGATTCAGTCTCCTTATTCCATATTGTTCTATTCAGATTTTTTATTTTTTTTTTATAGTTCAATCTTGGTAAGCTGTATGTGCTGAGGAATGTATCCATTTTTCTAGGTTATCTAATTTATTAGCATATAGTTGTTAATATTCTCTTATAATTCTTTGTATTCTCTGGTATCAGGTGTAATTTCTCCTTTTTCACTTCTGATTTTATTTGAATCTTTTCTCTTTTTCTTAGTCTAGCTAAAGGTTTGTCAATTTTGTTCATCTTTTCAAAAAACATCTTTTGTATTTTTTAGTCTCTATTTCATCATTTCTGCTCTGATGTTTACTATATCCTTCCTTCTGTTCATTTTTTTTTCCTTCTACTCATTTTGTGTTTAGTTTGTTCTTTTCTAGTTCCTTGAGGTGCAACATTAGGATTATGCATGTAGTTGTGACATATATATATATATATATATATATATATATATATATTCAGCCACTTTATATGTTTTAATTGGATAATTTAATTCCTTTACATTCAGGTAATTATTGATAGGTAAGGACTTAACTACTGCCATTTTGTTAATCATTTTCTAGTTTGTGTTGCCTACTTTTTCTTTCTTCCTCTCTTACTGTCTTCCTTTGTCGTTAAGTGTTTTTCCCTGGCAGTCTGTTTTGATTCCTTTTAATTTGTACTGTATCAATCACAGGTTTTTGTTTTATGCTTACCATAAAGTTTACCAAAAAAATTTATGTCATATTAAACAGATAACTTTGATTACTGATGTCACAATTTACATAATTTTATATTGCATATCCCTTAAAAAGTATTGTAGTTATTATTATTATTGTTTTGAGACAAGGTCTCACTCTGTTGCCCAGACTATAGAGCAGTGGCACAATCTTGGCTCACTGCAATCTCTGCCTCCCAAGCTCAAGCGATCCTGCCACCTCTCCCTCCTGAGTAGCTGGGACTACAGGCATGTGCCACCATGCCCAGCTAATTTTTATGTTTATTATTTTTAATACTTTTTCCCTTAATAGTAAGGATGTAAGTAGTCCCTCCACCGTTATATTATTAGAACATTCTGAATTTTATTATATACTTACTTTTGCCAGTGAGTTTTGTACTTTTAGATGTTTTCAAGTTACTCATTGGCATCCTTTTATTTCAGCTTGAAGAATTCCCTTTAACAGTTTGTAAGGCAGACCTAGTGGTGATGAACTCCCTTAACTTTTGTTTGTTTGGGTAAGTATTTTCCTTCATTTCTGAAGGACAGCTTTGCCAGATACACTATTGTTGGTTGACAGGGTTTTTTTCTTTCCTTTAGTACTTTGAATATATCATCCTACTGTCTCCTGACCTACAAGGTGTCTGCTGAGAAGTCTGCTGCTAAGTGTATTGAAAAAGTCCCTTTTGTGTTATTTGTTATTTTCTCTTGCTGCTTTCAGCATCCTCTCTTTGACATTTACCTTTGACAATTCGATTATAATATGTCTTAGAGTGGTCTTAGTTGGATGAAATTTGATTGGTGGCCTATGACTTTCTTGTACCTGGATATTTGTATCTTTCTCCAGGTTTGGAAAGTCTTCTGTTATTATTTATTTAAATAAGTTTTCTATGCCTTTGTCTTTCTCTACTTCGTCTTGAACTCCAATGACCCATACATTTTCCCTTTTGATGTTATCCTATGAATCCCATAAGCTTTTTTCATTCCTTTTCATTATTATTATTTTTTTGTTTCTCCTCTGGCAGTATATTTTCAAATAACCTACCTTCAAGTTCACAGATTCTTTCCTCTGCTTGATTAATTCTGCTATGATACTCTCTTCATTATATTTTCCAGCTCCTAGATTTCTATGTTTTTTTTAACTGCAATATCTCTCTTAAATTTCTCTGATAAATTTTTGAATTGTTTCTCTGTGTTTTCTTGAAGTTCCCTTTAGGGTCAGTCACTGGCATCTCATTTTGTTTGGTGAGGTCAAATTTCCCTGCTTATTCTTGATGCTTGCAGATGTGCATCGATGTCTGTGTATTAGGTATTTATTCCAGTCTTTGCAGTCTGGCTTTCTTTGTGCCTGTTTTACTTCAATAGGCCTGTCTAGAAATTCTAGGCAGGCTGACTTGTGTTTCCTAAGCCTGTGAGTGTTGCAGCCACTTCAGCACTAGAGGGGGCCCTAAGTCCAGTTTCACCACAAGTTTTGCAAGGGCTTTTGAGGTTGACACAGCCCCCCAGCCAGGATGGACCTGAGGAAGATTGAAGGAAGGTACCTAGGCTATGTAGATAAGCTAGCCAGGTACCCAAGCCCAGAAGCCTGTCCCAGTGGCCTGGATAGACAACCCTCCCAGTAGTTCCCTGCACAGGCAGGACAATCCCCATATGTGGCAAGAAGAGTTGGAGCTGAGACTGGGCCCCCTCAGGGGTCCCCGTAGAACAGAGGTCAGCAAACCCATCCCATTGGCTTAGATGGGTGTGGGGCCAGACTTGAAACTGGGTCTCAGAATCTGCTGTTGGACAGAGGCTGGAAAGCCCATTGCAGAGGCTCAGCTGAACGGGTAACTCCTATGAGATATGGGCAAGTTTCCCTTTGGGAAGCAATTTCCCAGCAGCAAGCAGTATTAAACCAGGCCCACAGCTGAGGAGGGGTGGAGCTGAGCCAGAGGGCAACTTTCAGGTCCACTGCCAAGACCAATGTTGGCAGGCAGAGAAGTCTTCCCTGCTGAGGCACTGGTGTGCATGATTCTTCCTGAACACCCTGGCAGATGGTTTTAGTGGTAGCCTCAAGGCCAGCAGGGGCTACCACCAAGCCCTCTGGGGAATGAGGCCATTTCCCCAGGCTTGAGTCTGGAAGCACGATTGATGGGTCTGTCAACTGGTTATGGGTATGCACTCTAAAAATCACCCTCCTAGGTCTTGGGCTCCATCACACTTCCACAACCTTCTACCTGAATCCTGAGGCTTCCACAAAGAGACTTTTGTCTGGATGGGTGAAGGATTCTTATTGTTGGGGGATAAAAGCAGGTGACCTCCTATATTACCATCTTGCTGACATCGTTCCAACCCTGTAATCTATTTATCTGTCCAGAAAAATTTGCCATGATTAAAAGGTCTATTGTTTGTCTTCAAGTAGGCTGTGGTGGTTCTATAAAATAGGTCCACAAATTATTTGATACTCCTCCTTTTACATAGTGGAGCCTAATTCCTCTCCCTTTGAGTGTGGGCTGTACTTAGTAACATTTCTAGAATGTGGAAGAAGTGACCATGTGTGACTTCTGAGGGCGGTTCATAAAAGATATTGTGGCTTTAGCTTCTACCTCAGATTACGCACTCTAAAAGAAGCTACCATGTCCTGAGGACAATCAAGAAGCCCTATGAGATGTTAATGAAGCAATGTAGCAAGGAACTACGGTCTCCTATGAACAGCCAAGGAGGAACTGACATCTCTTGCCAACAGCCATGTAAGTGAACCATCTTGAGGACAGATCCTCCTATGCTAGTTAAGTCTTCAAGTGTCTGGAGCCCCCGCCAGCATTCTGACTGCAATCTCCTGAAACACCCTAAGCCAGAACCACCTCCCTAAGCTGCAGCCAAGTCCTGACCTCCAAAATCTACGTGAGATAATAAATTATTTTTAAGTGCTTGTATTAGTCCATTTTCACACTGCTATAAATAACTACCTGAGACTGGATAATTTATAAAGGAAAGAGGTTGAATTGATTCACTGTTCTGCATGGCTGGGCAGGCCTCAGGAAACTTACAATCATGGCAGAAGGCTAAGGGGGAAGCAAGGCGCCTTCTTCACAAAGTGGTGGGAGGGAAAATTAATGCAGGAGGAACTACCAAACATATAAAAACCATCAGATCTTGTGAGAACTCACTATCATGAGAACAGCATAGGGGAGACCACCCCCATTATTCGATTACCTCCAGCTGTCCTCTCCTTTGACATGTGGGGATTATGGGGATTAAAATTCAATATAAGATTTTGGGTGGGGACAGAGCTAAACCATAGCACTGCTAAATTTTAGGGTAGTTTTGTATGCAGCAATATATAACTAACAGCATGTTAGTGAACATAGCCCCAATTGTCTTGGGAGTTACTGAACACAGAAACCATGGACATGGTTCACCTAGTGAATCTTCATTTTTCATCTCTATGTAGCACATAAAACACAAACTTAAACTTTAAAATTTTTTCTCATTATACTACCAGAAATCATTTGTATACCCAATGACTTATACATACCACATGCCATAGGCTAAAAATGGGCTCCCCAAATATTTCCATGTCCTAATTCCCAGAAGCTGTGAATATATTATTTTACACGGTAAAAGGGATTTGGCAGGTATAATTAAATTAAGAATTCTGAGATGGGGGAGATTATCCTGTATTATCCAGGTGCACACAATGTTATCACAGGACCTTTGTAACAAGGGAGTAGGAGAATGAGAGAGGAAAATATGACAACAAAAGCAGAGAGAAAAAGAGTTTGGAAGATGTATGCTGCTGGCTTTGAAAATGGAGGATGGGGCCACAAGCCAAGGAATGCAAGTAGCCTCTGGAAGCTAAAAACAACAAAAAAACAAATTCTCCCCTAAAGCCTCAAGGAAGAAATGTAGTTCTGTAACCCATTTTAGACTTCTGACCTACGGAAATATAATTTTGTTACAGAAACAATAACAACCTAATACCTCATTTTATTATGCTTCACAGATAATTGTGCTGTTTACAAATTGAAAAATTTTGGCAACCCTACATTGAGCAAGTCTATCGGCACCATTTTCCCAACAGCGAGTCAAGTGTTGACCTCATATCCCTGTCTCATATTTTGGTAACTCTCACAATATTTCAAACTTTTTCATTATATCTATTATAGTGATCTGTGATCAGTAATCTTTAATGTTACTATTGTAATTGTTTTGGGACACCAGGAACTGCACCCTCACAAGATGGCGAACTTAGTAAGTGTTGTGTGTGTTCCACTGACTAGCTATTCCCTCATCTCCCTCCTTTTCTTTGGGCCTCCCTATTCCCTGAGATACAACAATATTGAAATTAGGCCAATTAATAGCCTTACAATCACCTTTAAGTATTCAAGTGAAAGAGTCACACATCTCTCACTTTAAATCCCTCACTGTAAAGCTAGAAATGATTACGCTTAGCGAGGAAGGCATGTCAAAAGCAAGATGGGCCAAAAACTAGGCCTTTGGGCCAAGAAGTTAGCCACGTTGTGAATGCAAAGGAAAAGCTCTAGAAAGGATTTAAAAATGCTACTCCAGTGAACACACAAATGGTAAGAAAGTAAAACTGTGTTATTGCTGTTACAGAGAAAGTTTTAGTGGTCTGGATAAAAGATCAAACCAGCCATAACATTCCCTTATGCCAGAGCCTTATCTAGACATGCTAACTCTCTCAATTCATCGAAGGTGGAGAGAGGTGAGGAAGCTGCAGAAGAAAAGTTTGAAGCTAGCAGAGCTGAAGAAGCCACCTCCATAACATAAAAGTAGAAAGTGAAGCAGCAAGTGCTGATGTAGAAGCTGCGGCAAGTCATCCAGAAGATCTAGCTAAGACCACTGATGAAGGTGGCTACATCGAACAACAGATTTTCAATGCAGACAAAATATTGCAAGAAGATGCCATCTAGGCCTTTCAATGCTTGGGTTCAAGGCTTCAAAGGGCAGGCTGACTCTCTTGTCACAGGCTAGTGCAGCTGGTGACTTTAAGTTGAAGCCATTGTTTATTTGTTATTCTAAAAAAAACTTAGGCCCCTTAAGAATTATGCTAAATCAACCCGGCCTGTGCTCTATAAATTAAACAGTAAAACTTGGCTAGCAACAGCATATCCATTTGTAGCGTAATTTACTGAATATTTTAAGCCTACTGTTGAAACCTACTACTCAACAACAACAACAAAAAAAAAAAAAAACAGGCTTATTTCAAAATATAACTGCTTATTGACAATGCAGCTGGTGGCCCAAGAACTCTGATGGAGAGGTACAAGATTAATATTGTTTTCATGCCTGCTAACACAGCATCCATTCTGCAGCCCACAGAGAAATTTCAACTTTCAAGTCTTATTATTTCAGAAATACATTTTGTAAGGCTATAGCTGCCATAGATAATGATTCCTCTGATGGATTTGGGCAAAGGAAATTGAAAACTTTCTAGCTGCTTCTGGATGACTAAAGGAAAAAAGAAAAAAAAAAACTGGAAAGGATTCACTATCCTAAATGCCATTAAGAACATTTGTGAGGCCGGATACGGGCAACATGGCGAAGCCCCGTCCCTACAAAAAATTAAAAAATTAGCCAGGCATGATGGCGCCCACTTATAGCCCCAGCTACTCAGGAGGCTGAGATGGGAGGATGGCTTGAGCCTAGGAGGTGGAGGTTGCAGTGAGTCAAGATTGTGCCATTGCACTTGTCTGCCCTGCCCGCCCCTCAACAAGAAAAGAACATTATGAGTCATAGAAAGGGATCAAAGTATCAACACTGTTGTGGTAAAACTCAAACTGTGTTTTCCTCTGCTCTCACACCACAACCAACACAGAATACTTCTGTGACCAAGTGTGTGGGGAATTTTCCACACCAACAAACAGTGGAGACCAGCTGGGTATCCTCCAATTCAATTCTGACACTACCTGGAAATAGTGTCAGTTCCCACAGTTTAAGGGCTCAGTTCCTAAGATTACTCCCTCCTCCCGCAAAACACCAATTGCAAGTCTGGAGCTCTGGAACTTCTGACCAACCAGCTTCAAGTTGGGTTCCCATGACCCCCTCTTTGGGTTCAATAATTTGCTGGAGTGGCTCACAGAACTAAGGAAACACTTACATTTATCAGTTTATTACAATATAAAGGTATCACGAAGGATACAGATGAAGACATACATAGGGAGAGGTACAGAGGAAAGGGCATAGAGCTCCCATGCCCTCCCCAGGTGGCCATCCCCCAGAAACCTCCACGTGTTCAGCTATCAGAAGGTCAAAGAGATTCTGTTTCCTGTATATGAAAACCTATATGTATATATAACATATTTCATAACACTACAAACATTAACAGGACTTTGGAAGAAGTTGATTCCAATCATGGATGACTTTGAGAGGTTCAAGACTTCAGTGGAGAAAGTCACTGCAGGTGTGGTGGAAATACCAAGAGAACTAGAATTAGAAGTGGAGCCTGAAGATGCGACTGAATTCCTGCAATCTCATTATTAAACTTTTAACAGGTAAGGAGGTGCTTCTTATGCATGAGAAAAGAGTTTCCTTAAGATAGAATCTTCTCCTGGTGAAGATGCTGTGAACGTTGCTCAAATAATAATAAAGGATTTAGAGAATTACACAAGCTTAGTTGATAAAGCAGCGTTTGAGAGAACTGCTCCAATTTTAAAAGTTCTACTTCGTGGGTAAAATGTTGTCAAACAGCATTGCATGCTACAGAGAAATCTTTTATGAATGAAAAGTTAATCGAGGTAGCTAACTTCCTTGTCTTATTTTAATAAATTGCCATAGCCACCCCAACCTTCAGCAACCACTTCCTTGACCAGTAAGCAGCCATCAACAACAAGGAAAGACCCTCCATCAGGGAAAAGATTAAGAATCACTGAAGGCTCACATGATCATTAGTATTTTTAACAACAAAGTATTTTTTAATTAAGGTATGTATATCAGGTTTTTTAAGACATAATGCTATTGCACAGTAGGCTATTAATATAAATATCACTTCTCACTCTTTTACTTAATACATTCTCAATAAATATGTATTGAATTGAATCCTCTGCAAAAAAAAAAAAGTTGAATAGTTTGTCAAAGTATAACTTTCAAAAAGTTAAAAAAATTCTCTTTCAATTATGTTATGAGCATGTGTCAAATATTTATTTATCTTATTAATGAAAAAGAAACAGCAAGGTGGTGAAGCTAATTCAAAGGAGGATACAAGAAACTATGAACTATATAGAGTGAGGAAAAATGCTGGATTAAGATTCAAAAGTTAAATATAATGTTGGTTAATGACCTGTGTGGCAATAAAACTGTCTCCTTTGAGATTATCCCACCAAAATGAAATTATCTCCACTGGACAAAAATAATTCGCAACTTGTTAATCTTCTACAAATTAATATCTAACTTTACTGAGTCTGGGATCTCATTAATAATAAACATTAAGTCAAACAAGGTTACCTCTCCGTAGAACTTTAAATGACCTTTACACAGGCTTGTTAGATAATGCTCTTATTACAACATTGCAAGGCACACAACAATTCCTTTTCCTTATTTCCAAGTTTTGTATAATTTTTCTAAACGGACATGTTCCCACTATTAGTGAGCAATAAACTACTCTAAAACTATGTGGCTGAAATGTACACATATATATATAGCCACATGTGGTGGCACATGCCTTCAGGCTTGGTTACTGGGGAGGCTGAGATGGGGGGATGGCTTAAGCCCAGGAGTTTGAGGTGGCAGTGGGCCATGATTGTACCATTGCACTGCAGCCTGTCTCAAAAAACAACAAACAAACAAAACAAATAAACCTTGTGGCTTAAAACTGCAATCACTTTATTATATATATCTACGTATCTATAAAATACTTTTATGGGCCAGGAATGTGGGAACAGCTTTGCTGAGTGATCCTTCTGCTCTCTATAGCACGGAATGGAGTCACAATGTTCAGTTGATAGCTGAGCAGGTGTGAAGAGTCCAAGACAGCTTCATTCACATACCTGGTGTCTTGACTGGGATGATTAGGTAAGCTAAATACAGCTGGACCTGCCTTCCTCTTCATGTAATTTCAGGGTCTTTCCATATGATCTCTTCAGCAAAGCAGCTGGGTATTTTACATGGACTTAAGACTGCCAAGATTCTTAAAGGTGATCCAGAAGTGGCAGAGCATCTCCACTCCCATATCTCATTAGTCAAAGCAGTCATAGTCCAGTCCAGATTCAAGGAGAAGGAAACAGACAGCCCACCTCTCAATGGGAGAAGTAGCAGGGTGTGGTGGTTTGCACCTGCAATCCCAGTTATTCAGGAGGCTGAGGCCAGGAGTTTGAGAACAGCCTGGGCAACATAGTGAGATCCTGTCTTTACAAAAATAAAAAATAAATAAGCTGGGTATAGTTGTGTGTGCCTGCAGCCCCAGCTATTCAGAAGGACGAGGTAGGAGGATCTCTTGGGCCCAGGGGTTTGAGGCTGCAGTGAACTGCAATCGCACCATTGCACTACAGCACTGCTACTCTAATCCTATTAGAGCGAGACCCCATCTCTGAAAAATAAATTACAAAAACCAATCAATTAATTATTAAATGGGAGAACTGTCAAAGAATTTGTGGCCATGTTTAGTCCATCAGAAATTTTGCCCTGTAAACAGTTACTTTTATTATATGGGTAATTCTTTTCCGCTAAGATCTGTTTTACTAAGGGTTCCCATTACTTTCTGGGAGGTTTGTCATGTTTTCACTACATGAGAAATGACCCTGGGTACAGCTCACTACTCTTTTCTCCCTGTATAACCATGCAAGTACTAATGGACAATGCAGGATTTCAAAATGTAGCACCGAACTAGTAGCATCTGCATAATCTGGGAACCTGTTACAAATGCAAATTCTCAGGCCTGACTTCCCACCTACTGAATCTGAAACTCTGGGGATGGGGCCCAGTAGCCTATGTTTTAACAAGCCATCTTGGCAATTCTAAATGTATGCTAAAGTTTGGAATCGGTGTTTTAGAGATTTAAGTTACTTGATGAAAATATCTGATACTAACCTCACAAGAAAGTAAATTTTATGTTGTGCTTTTTTTATGATTAGAAAAGAAACAGGCCAGGTGTGGTGGCTCATGCCTGCAATGCCAGCACTTTGGGAGGCTGAGACAGGAGCATCACTTGAGACCAGGAGGTTGAAGCTCAGTGAGCTATGATCATGCCACTGACTCTAGCCCAAATGACAGAGACCTTGTCTGACTACAAAAACAAAAACAGTAAAAAAGAAACAATGTATAGAGTCTGTAAATACTATACTGGCTTATTTACAGCACTTTCAGAAATCACAGATAATGCCAAAGAAAGCTGGTATGGTGGCTTTCTCTAACTGATGGCCTTCCTCAGCTGTCATTAACCTTTCCCATGTACTTGACATGCAGGAAAGACCTCCATTCTCCCACACACCAAAGGGACACTTCCCAGAGACATCACACCTTATGTCTAAAGAATCACTTGTGAAAAGAACTTGTACCTTCTCCATCTTAATAATGGGTCTATTAAGTAACTGTATATATATATATATATACCCTTTTTTTTTTTTTTTCTTTTTTAAGACACAGTCTTGCTCTATCACCCAGGCTGGAGTTCAGTGGTGTGATCTCAGCTTACCACAACCTCCGCCTCCTGGGTTCAAGTGATTAGTGATTCTCCTGCCTCAGCCTCCCACGTAGCTAGGACTACAAGCATTAGCCACTATGCCCAGCTAATTTTCGTATTTTTAGTAGAGACGGGGTTTCACTATGTCAGCCAGGCTGGTCTCAAACTCCTGACCTCGTGATCCACCCACCTCAGCCTCCCAAAGTGCTGGGATTACAGGCGTGAGCCACCATGCCTGGCCTAAAAATATATTATTCTTTCAAAAGGACTGTCAGTCCCCCTTACAGACAGGTGTTGTGTAAGAGAAAATGGGCAATTTTGTTGATCCTGTCTATGACACCTTGTTTTCTTTTTTTTTTTTTTTTTTTTGTTTTTGACACCTTGTTTTCTGATCCTTTAATTCCTACTCTGCAGCATTTCTTTCCTTGTACTTTCTTTGAGTTTATTCTATAGTTCATTTATATTCAGGCTTCCCTGTTTTTGTGCTCAGTCTCCCGCATAGCTGCAGGGACTACAGGCACAGGCGCACACCACCAGCACCAGAAATAATGCAGAGCAGCTAATAAAAAAATTAGCCCAGCTAATTTTTGTATTTTTTGTAAAGATGCGGTTTTGCCATGTTGCCTAGGCTGGTCTGGAACTCCTGAGCTAAAGCAATCCACCCACCACAGCCTCCCAAAGTGCTGGGATTACACATGTGAGCCACCACACACAGCCCCTATTTTCTTATATAAATACTGTTTTGGCAGTGTCCTAAAAGTTTTGATATATTAATACGTTTATCACTCCGTTTTAAGTATTTTCTGCTTTCCATTATTTTCTCTTATTGAAATATCTGAAAATATAAGACGTTTTTCCCAGTCTGCTTCTACTATTGATATCTTACATAATGACCAGAAAACATGATCTGCAAGATCAGGGATCAGCAAACCCTGTAAAGGGCCAAACAATAAATATGTTATGCTTTACAGGCCACATGAGATCCATCGTAACGATTCAACTCTGACTTTGTAACATTAAAGCAACCAAAGACAATATGTAAATAAATGAGGTTGGCTGTATTGCAATAAAGCTTCCTTTACAAAAAGAGGTTGCTGGCCAGATTCAGCTGTGGACCATAGTCTGCTAACCCTTGGTCTACATGGCACCAATTCTTTGGTAATTATTAAGATCTACTGTTACTTAGTACCTGATGTTTTATGTTCCACGCATGCTTGAAAACCAATAAAACATCTTGTCCCTGGCCTGCTCCACTTCTTTAAAGTTCAGGCCTGGCCCATGTCCACATTTGCTTTTGTTATTTTGACACAGTTATTAAGACACTGGGTTTTTAACAATCAGACAAAAAGCTCAGCTGCAAGTTTTGCCACTTGCTATTGGGTGGTTGGAGGCACACTAGTTAATGTCGCTAATCCTCAGGTTCCTCAACTACAAAGTGAGAAAATAACAGTACCTACCTCACGGGAAGCACATAAGGAAGGATTCAATGAGATAATCCATATAAAGAGCCTGGCAGAGTCCCCGGCGGCCTTCAATCGTTAGTAGTTGTGTTAGCATCATGAGGCAGGTGTAATTATACCCATTTTACAAGAAACTAAGGCTTAGAGAGGTTTAGGTAAGTTGCCCAAAGTTTCCCAGCCAGTAGCACCAGCTCCCACCGAGAACTTTTCCTTACAAATTCAACGTGTCTGCTACTCAAAATGATCCAGACACACTAACATTTAGGGAATTTACTGTATGCCATTCCGAGGCGAGGCTGCATTTTAAGACACCCGGAGAAGAAACGGATTGCGAAACCCATAAGAATTCATTTTTTGTGGTGCAAGTTTTGTCTGAAGGGAAAAAATACTGTTCCATGAGTTCAAACGGGCAAGGTCATGGAACGTGCTAGAGGTAAGAAACAATCTAACAGAATTCAGGAACCAGGGGGCCGAAGCTTCTAAGCAGGACACATTCCTTTCTGGGCTCGATTTTCTAAGGAAGTGGCGTCACCCAGCGGCGCACCCCGGTCCGAAGACCCTGCTGCTGCGTGGCCCGCGACCCACGGCCGTGGTGCCCTTCAAGGCTCCGCAACTCCTCGCGCCTCATGAGCCTAGCGCCTAAAAATACTACCCTAGTTAAACCTCCGGGAACCTGTATTCGGCATTTCAAAATAAATGGGCGCCATCATCACCTTGAGCCACATAAATCACAGCCCTGACCTGCTGTGAATTCAGCAGGCGACGAATTCAGCCGCTGAAAGTGGCGACGAAGTCCGCCCCTTTCGAAGACCAGCAACTTTCCATTCTTTTTGCCCTGCCGAAGGCGCAGATCGTAACGGTGAGACCCCCGAGCTGCCCGAAGAGTCGGACTTTGGAAAAACAGCCCGGGAATCTCCACGTCTCGCAGCCCAGGCTAAGCCCAGGAACCTTCAGAGCCATATCCTGTGACAATCACAAGGGTTTTCTCCGCCCCGTGGGTGACGGAAAACTCGTGACCGACCCCTCAGCTCCGAGCCGAGAGCCGGGCGGGCCAGGAGAAAAAGGGGGCGGAGTTGCAAGCCCTGATCGCCAGGCAGGCCACGACTGGTAGCGCGTGCGCAGTCTCTCGCCACGGGACCTCCTTCCCGCCCCCGAGACTAGGAAGCGGGACGCCAAATCTGTCCCAGCGCAGCCGCCGCCGCCAGGCGCAGAGCGGGGTGGCCGCCCTGCCTGAGGCGCGCCTGCGCACGTCCCCACGCACGCTCCGACGTACGGCGGCGGCCAGGGGTCGCGGCCGGTGGAGGACCCGCGCGCGGAGGAGCTCGAGGAGTCAGCGCTTCTTCCCTCCCTCCCCTACTCCCCTCCCCGCTCCCTGCCCCCCCCCTCCCCAAGAATGTTCCGCTACGAGGTGAGCTGTTGCGACCGGAAGTGACCCCTCCCTCCCTTCCGCGCCCCTTTCTCTTACTTACCCTCCGCGCGCCCAACCGGAGTTCTTACGGGGCAAGGGGCGGGCTGAGGGAGTCTCAGGATCTAGAGGGGCGCGACTGGCCTGGGGTCGCGGGTCTAATCCTAGGGCTGGAAGCTAGCTTCAGGGGTCGAGACAGTCCCATTAGTTGCCGATGGGGAAAGTTGGCCTCCGTTTTAGGGTTGGGAGGGCCCGTTAAGTGCTGTAACCAACCAGACCACACCCCCGCCCCCACCCCTAGAGGAGCCGTGGAAGGTAGAGCATTGCATCTACCAGGGAGCTTTTCTTAAGAGTCACTCGGGAATTCCCAGAGCCGAGTTTGCCGCCCTGGACCCGGAACCACCCCACCACCCACCCCCACTCAAATTACACCGACACACACCCTATTCACACAGGCTACCATCAGGTCAAGGGGTCCTGGGCTTGCCCTTGGACTAGGGCCCCAGCCCGTTTACTAAAGAGTGCTCGGAGTTGGGAGGGGGGCGTGTCCTGCCGAAGTTCCTTCGGGGCTAGTGCTGGGAGACGTGGGTTTGGTGAAGGTCCCAGGAATGTAGCAATAGCAGCAGACACCACTGACCCTGTCACCAACTCACTTTATGACCTTGAGCGACTCCCAATCTCTGGACGTAGACTTTCTGGATTTGTAGCTTGAAAGAAGTGATGTAAGTGATCCTTAAGAATTTTTAATTTTGAAAAGCAGTGATTTGGTTAAGAAGATCATTGTGATCTGGAAGGGAGTACTGCTGGAAGTTGCCTCTGATAAGGAGGCAGTTGCATGCCTGATTTGCATGAGTCTGGAAAGGCTCGGGGAATGAGAATAACACCCTTTGACCTCATCTGTCTTTTGTAAACAGGGTAGCTAAGAGGTAGCCTGACAAGGTATATCACAAAAGTACCCACTGATAGAATATGGAATTCTGATTCTGAATTCTTGAAAACTGAGGACAGGCATACTTGATAGGAATGATCCAAGACTAAACTGAAAGGAAAACTTGGAGAATAAATCAGTTGAGTAAAATTGAAGTGAGGGGGGGGAAATAGAAGACACCTAAGATGTGCTGACTTTGTTCGATCCGTAATCTTTGCCTGCTTTGATCATCACAACTCTCTGCCATAGCTGGTATTGTCTCTGCATTACATCGTAAGAGACTGAGCCTTACAGCATAGCACAGAGCCTTAGACACAATAGGTTCTTAAAAAGTATTTGACAAGTTAATTAGAAACTTTCTGAGTTGTCCGTGTTCACACTGATTGGAAGAATGGAGCCAGAACTTGAACTTGTATCACAGCTTTCCAGAGTTCATTGAATTGTAGTTGAAGACCTGGCTTTCTGTTTAATCACTGAAGTTTAGACCTATAGGAATGATAAGAAAGATGGAAAATGAAGACAAAGCTTTAAAAGGGACTAATAGTTGAAAAGATGGTATGAATATAATGAGAAAGATGAGAATTTTTCTGGAAAAGATACATAAAGATTCAAGAAAATAAAGGGTTCATTCTTAGTTGTCATCACTATTCCAACCAGTGATGTAAGGGAAGTTGTGTGCTTAATTTCTTGGTTGTGTTGAGCAACTGCTGTTGTTAGATTCTTAGAGAAGTGGAATGCTGTAGGGGCAGGCAAGAATTAAATGAAATAAGGAATAGGAAATAGAAAGTGAAAGAAAGATGATGAAATCTTCAAGTGTCAGGGAAATTGGGAAGTAGAAAAATGCCATCTTTACAGAAAGTCATAATGAAGCAATTATGTTCATTGAGAAGGTAAGATGAATAAGATGAACATTTTTAGAACCTTTTTAAAATGAGGGTGTGAATTTCATAAATAACTAATGTCTTTTCTCTTTTTTTAGTCTTTGGAGGATTGTCCTCTAGATGAAGATGAAGATGCATTTCAGGGACTTGGAGAAGAAGATGAAGAGATTGATCAATTCAATGATGATACATTTGGGTCAGGTGCAGTTGGTAAGTGACATCTTTCTCTTATAATATCATCTTGGTCTCTTGCTGTTTTCAAGTGCTGTCTTTTAGAATTGCTTTATCTTATTAGGGGTAACTTCATTCACTAATTTGGCAAGATACTCTTCTGTTCCTCATCTTAGAATAGTTCATTTTTCACTGGAAGCAGCATCTACCCTGCTCCTTTGGGACTCTTTTTGCCTCACCTATAAAATCAGGTATTCTGTAAGCCTTGCCCCTTCCAGCTATATGATCTATCACTACAGGTTGCGCCTATGAGGGATTCAAATATTTAAAGAAGTAAACATTTAAGAGACATTTAAACTAATCCTAGATGAGAGGAATTTTTATTTGTATAACATATAACTTTCTTTTTTTTTTTTTCTTTTACCTGCTTCCCTCCAATTCGTATAACATATAACTTAAGGAAAACTAGTGTACTAGTAGAAACTCAGACTCTAGTATGTGGGCATATGTGTTTTAAAATTTAGTCCGTCACTGGTATATAAGTTTGCAACTTACAGTATCTTCAACAAAATACAAAGCTTTTTATACCAAGAATTTTGGCGGAAGAAAGGCCTCATTGGTTAGAAAAGTATGCACAGATGAAATTTTGTCCATCCCTGGATACAGATACATATTTTTATTTATTTATTTATTTTCTTTTTCAAGATGGAGTCTTGCTCTGTCACCCAGGCTGGAGTGCAGTGGGGCAATCTCAGCTCACTGCAACCTCCACTTCCCATGTTCAAGCAGTTTTGCCTCAGGCTCCCAAGTAGCTGATATTATAGGCACCCACCACCACACCTAGCTAATTTTTGTATTTTTAGTAGAGACGGGGTTTTATCACATCAGTCAGGCTGGTCTCAAACTCCTGACCCTGTGATCTGCCTGCCTCAGCCTCCCAAAGTGCTGGAATTACAGGCCTGAGCCACTGTGCCTATCTATAGATACATATTTTAAGAGTTAAAAAAAATTTAAACACTAAAAAGCCAAACTAAGCTTACAGGCCACAGAGTTATAAATACCAAGATTGAAAATTTAGGAAGCAAGCTTATATGATAAAGTTTAAGGATACATGTTACTTAGAAGAGATGTAAAACAAGTGGAGTAATAAGTTAAAATTTAAACTTTTAAACTATATACCTATATATATTTTATATATATATTATATATAATATATTAATATATATAATATATATATTATAATATTATATGTATATTATATATAGTATATAATTATATATATATGTTATGTATAATGTATATATAAAATATATATTCTATATATATATTATGTATATATAAAATATATATATGCATAAATTTTTTTTTGGAGATAGAGTCTTGCTGTGTCACCTAAGCTGTAGTGCAGTACCATGATCTCCGCTCACTGCAGCCTCTGCCTCCTCAGTTCAAGCAGTTCTCCTGCCCCAGCCTCCCAAGTAGCTGAGAATACAGGCACCTAGCTAATTTTTGTATTTTTAGTAGAGATGGGGTTTTACGCTGTTGGCTAGAGTGGTCACAAACTCCTGACCTCAAGTGATCCTGCCTCGGCCTCCCCAGGTGCTGGGATTACAGGCATGAGCCACTGCACCTGGCCGAAACTATATTTTTAAGCAACTGAATAGGTAAGAGTCAATGCAGATGTGTTTGGTTAGACTTGGTGCTAAAAGCGGCAATAACAGTGTTTATGTTCAAATGTATAAATATGTATGATTCCTTTGAAGTTGCAGCACTTCTGTCTGTACAAGAAAACTCCAAGTTAAGTCATAAGGAAGAAGAGGAAAGTTAGCAATAGTTGGTAAACCCAAGCTGTTAAGTATCAAAAACAAATAAGAGGCTTTAAAGTATTATAATGGGCACTGGTTTTGCAGGGACCTAATAAATTTATTAAAGCTTATACTGAGTTGAATAAACTAGTAAAAATAAAGGTGTTTTAATATTGTCAGTCATTTGTAAAATTCAGTAACTAAAACTTTGTCATAATTCGAAGCAGCGAGAAAAGTGTTGAAAGTAGAAGCTAGATTCATATGGAAGGGAATCAAAGACCTTTTGTATTATAGCCATGGGTTAGGAGATGAGTTTGTTCAGAAGTAATCATGATCCAAGATGCTATTCTCTCCACGGAGATCACAGGCAAAGAGATGTAGAGTAGAATTTAAAAAGCAGGAAACTGATGTGAATTGCAAATTATATTTGGAAGATAGTTTAGTGACAGCCAGTAGAACACAGTAAGCTATTTGTGGTGGCTCAAGCCACGGCTCCCCAGCCCTTTGAGAGGCCAAGGCAGGAGGATCACTTGAGGACAGGAGCTCAAGACCATCCTGGACAACATAATAAGACTCTTTTGCCTTTTGCCACAAAATTTTTTTTGAAAAATAGCCAAGCATGGTGGTATGTGCCACTTAGGAGATTGAGGCAGGAAGATCCCTTGAGCCCACGAGTTCAGGGATACAGCAGCTATGATGGTGCCACTGCACTCCAGCCTGGGTAACAGAGTGAGACCTTGTCTCTAAAAAATTAATTATCAAATAATTTAAAAATAGAATACCATAGAAGCTACCAACATGTGCTCGTTACCATTTTTTCAACACATTCCTCAATATTAAAATGAATTAACCAGAATTGATTTATAGACATTATTAAAATGAGGTAGAATAATACCACATTCTCAGTTTTCAACCTGGACAAAAGGGGAGTCATGCCTTCTCATTGACTTCCAGAGTGCTATGGACAGTCTTTTTTTCCTGAGTTTCTATTTTTTCTCATAAGACGGGGATAATGTTGCCTTAAAAGGATGTTAGAGTGTGCAGGACTATATATGATGGGAAAGAAGAAAAGTTCACACATGCTGAAAAAGCCATTAGTTTTGCACAGTAAACGAACAAATAGTACAAAGTAAAGGCAGTGAAATGGCATATGATTAGCCCACTTTGTACCTTAGGGCCAAAGGATAATTAGAAAGTACTTCCGCCAAGAAAGTTTATAATGGAGAAAAGATTTCCAAAGGTGAGCCCTTTCCCTTGAGAGTGTAATGTACTTGAATTGCAAAGCGAAGATCTTAATTCCTCATAACTGCTTGATATAAATACTATAAAAAGAAAATTGTTTTCCAAGTCAACCTGTGACTTCTTTGATACTCCTCTGCAGCTTGATATAAGTTGGTATAGAGAGTTTAAATCAGGAGGTGAAATGTCATATCTTTGACATTTGTTTTGATTGTATGATTTTTAATTCATATAGTGGGCATCTTGAATAATACCTGCTAGTACAGTGGACGTTTTAGGTCACTAGCTACAAATGGTGACCTTTCCTTAAGAAACTAGTCACTGTCTTCTGCATGAAAAAATGTTTGCATCATCGTAGAGCAATAAATAGTGTTGCAGTAATCCCAACTCATTCTCTAAAAATAAAAGCTTACACTTACGTGGTGCTTATTATGTGCTAGGCACCATTCTAAATGTTTTACATATATTGTTAATCCTCACAGCAACCTTGTGAGATAGGTACTATTATTATCCTCATTTTAACAAATGAGGAAGAGTGATGGGTTGAGTGACTATAAATACAATTACTGTAAACTACCAGTTATGTTAAAATAGTTGTTGGGGAGTCTTTGGAAACCTCCTGCCTCCACTTGGAAGGAATCACCCTTCTTTCTACCTCCCTTTTATTGATAGCTACCATAGTCTTTAGAGATTGGGATTGTCTTAAATTAAGTCACTTCTACTTCCTTTTTATTTTGTTTTCTTTCAAAACTATCACTGAGACAGGCTTCAGGTGTTGTTATTACAAGTTTAAGTTTATAGAAGCAACCAGGAATTCAGTAACCCACATCAGGGTATAGGTTAGTTCCTTATTAAAGATAATCTCTTTCCCATCATTTCTCCGTTATTCTTTTGCCCACCTTTTATCATTTTGACCAGTAATGGATTCAGGTCAAGTATTGGCATATCTAAGTAACTATATTTTTCAGTCATTTGAAAAAGATACAGAGTGAAATATTCTTTCATAGTAAGGGCATAAGATCTCTGAGATACTACTTTAGATAATTTTCATGATGATGGTATTTTATGGCATAGATTCCTTTACTTACATGTTTGAAAATGTAACAATCAATTCACCACAGATCTATTCTCATAGAATATGGCTACTTAACCAATATTTTTAAAATTAAGGAGAAATAGATTATCCATATTTGATAGGATTTGGTAAAGTTAGCAAGCATGACCGTATGAAGTAGTGATGGAAAAGCATGCAAATTAGAGCTCTACTGCATTAGAACCAATCCACTAACAAATGAACTTAAATTTGGGAAATAAATGTTTTTACACATCCCTCAATTCCAGATGATAGATTCCCATTCTTATGTCATTGCTAAGTTGGTAAAATTGCAAAAAACAATTTATCCTGTCTCAGCTTACTATTCCTTACCAAGGATGACAGAAATATGAATGTCACAGTTGGTTTTTAATTACATTATTATTTAAATATTTTCTTTCAGTTGACTAGTCATTTAGATTAATACTGTAATTTTCATTTAAAGTGGATTTTTTTCATTTTTTGGAACACAAACAGGGTAGGCTTATCAGAGACCATCATCATAAAATGGCTACCTTAAATTCTTTTCTGTAAGATGACAGTTAAAGGAAGAGTGCTACCTGACTAGTCACTCAAGTTAAGAGGAAGCTGTTGGGTGGGAAACAAAATACCACATAATTAGAAAGAAAACCCATGTCCCAGAGGCTTAACTAAGGATATTTTTATAGCTTTTGCCCACAAACTTTATCCCAGTAATGGCAAAGTGATCCACAATTTAAGGAATCCCTTTACCACAACTAATAAATTCAATCTACCTCAGTGCCCCCAAACTAGGCAGTGAGTCCTGTGATACCAAAATTAAACATTTGAAAGCCCCACTTCCCTCACTCTTTGGGTCACTAGTGTTATGTGACACATCGTCGTATGGTAAAAAATAGCAAAATTTAACTGTTAATATAGTCTGATTCTAAAAGAAAATTCGTCTATTTAAATAGTCACATAAAATGTTAAGATATGTATGTTTATTACAGTATTAATTATCATATTGGAAAATTGTAAATAATCCAAATGTTTACCAGTAAGGGATAAATTACATTATAGTTTAGCAATAAAGTGAAATCTTATGTAGCTTTTAAAAAGAATGAGATAATATCAGTAGTTATACCTGTGTATGCGTGCATGAAAATATGTCCAAGACATATTGCTTAACTAAAAAGAATCAGGTTAACTTTATAAACTTCACAAAGCTTACAAGTGTTTAAAACTTAACACAGCTATGGAATTACAGGGGGGTTTCACATAAAACTATGAAAGTGTGTTTATGGCGTTTGAACTTTTTAACATGTATTTTGTTTGAAAGCCGAAAAAAGAAAGTCTCTGATTCTATGTTGGTTATAAAGGGAATTATCTGTTATCCCTGTCTGTTGAATTTTATAAAACATATAAAACATGTAACTAAAAAAAGAATGCCATATAACATATACAAAATAATACTTTTTGTGGGTTAGAAAGTAGTTGTTAAGATGAGGTAAAGGAAGGAATAAAATGAAAGGATTATTTAGGAGTAGATCCAATGAGGAGGAAGAATATTTGAATACCTGAAAAGAAAGGCCAATGCAGTGGCTTCCGCCTATAATCCTAGCAGTTTGGAAGGCCGTTGCGGGTGGATTGCTTGAGCCCAGGAGTTCAAGACCACTTTGGGCAACATAGGGAAACCCTGACTCTACAAAAAGTACAAAAATTAGCCTGGTGTGATAGTACACACCTGTAGTTCCAGTACTTGGGAGGCTGAGGTAGGGGGATTGCTTGAGCCCAGGAGGTTGAGACTACAGTGAGCCAGATCATGCCATTGCACTCCAGCCTGGGCGACAGAGTGAGACCCTGTCTCAAAAAATAAAAAGGATACTGAAAGGAGCAAAACTGAGTATAGCTTTCATGACGGAAGCAGAATGGAATGATAAGATTGGAGAAAACTGGAGTAAGATGTAGTGGAAGTAAGGTCTAGCTCCAGAGTGGCTGATAGAGGATTCTGAAGATTGTAATCTGTACTGTAATGGGATTAAAAAAAAAAAAAAAAGATGCCAACATGCCAAATGCAAAAACAACCTTAGTGTCAGTGCTACAGACTATATAGTAGTGTGCAGTAATAGCAGACATAGTTAAAATAAAAGAGGAACTACCCCTTCCTCTTGCTCAGCCTGTTTTCAGCACAGCAGCTAGAGTGATTCTTTTAAAAGTTAAGCCAAATGAAAACTTCCCTTGGCTTCTCATTTCAATCATAGCAGCCCAAAATGAACTCCCTCCACATGACTTTTTGACCTCATTTTCTTCTACTCTCCCTGCCTTCCTCATTCCATTCCAAACACAGTCTTCCTTGCCTTTTTCAAAACCATCAATCGCTCACCTTAAGGCCTTTATGCTGACTGTCCCTCTGCCTGGAACCCTCTTCTCCCAGATACCCAAATTGCTAACTCTCTTACTCTTTAGAATCTTTGCTCAAATGTCATCTTCTCAATGAGGCCTACCTCTGACCATCTATTTAAATTTCAATCTGCCTTTCTTCCTTTATATTCCTATAGCAATTTCATCTTAGAGTGTAATATCTAATCATTATGCTATTGTCTGTTATCTCTCTCTTTCCTACTTGCATGAAAATTTTACGAAGGCAGAATCTCTGTCTCTTTTTGCACATAGATATATCCCATGCATCTAAAACAGGGCTTGTCCCATAATAAATGCTTACCAAATATTAATTGAGTGGAATGAATGGATTTCAAAAGCATGTAAAGAAGATGGCACTTATAATCTAAAAGAAAGTTGTATGCTAATGTTA
Organism: Cebus imitator; assembly: GCF_001604975.1. Classification (NCBI taxonomy): domain Eukaryota; kingdom Metazoa; phylum Chordata; class Mammalia; order Primates; family Cebidae; genus Cebus; species Cebus imitator. Next base: position 953,783 of record NW_016107568.1, read on the forward strand.
CGAGTTTTAACTTCTCTAAGTTTTTGCTTGAAATAACATAGAATCTCAAAACCAATAAGTAGTAGTGTGTGTGTGTGTGTGTATATATATATATATATATATATATATATATATATATTACCAATTTAGGAAACAGTTTCAGAATATGGTTTGGACATAATTGAAAATGTTTTAAGCTATTAATCCACATGCTTGAATTTTATTCCTGGTATGACGTTATTTGCTTTTAATAGTAAAAAGCACACTTCATATGTCCCTTAGTTTAAACCTTATTTCCTGCTTCTTAGTGGAAACTTTACTTTCTGCCTATCTTCTGGAGTTATTCATTTGGTTAGCAAAAGAATTGTATAGGCTAGGCGGAGTAGCTCACGCCTATAATCCCAGCATTTTAGAAGGCCGAAGTGGGTGGATCATTTGAGGTCAGGAGTTCAAGACCAGCCTGGCCAACATGGTGAAACCCCACCTCTACTAAAATTACAAAAATTAGCCAGGCATGGTAGCAGGCACCTATAGTCCCAGGTACTTGGGAAGCTGAGGTAGGAGAATCACTTGAACCCAGGAGGTGGAGGAGGCAATAAGCTGAGATCACACCACTTCACTGCAGCCAGGGTGACAGAGTGAGGCTCTGTCTTAAAAAAAAAAAGAATTGTGTAAAACTTTTTTGTACCACTGTGAACTATTTCTTCCATGAACTGTGTTATTTTGTAGATGATGATTGGCAGGAAGCACATGAGCGCCTGGCTGAATTGGAAGAAAAGCTACCAGTGGCAGTTAATGAACAAACAGGCAATGGAGAGAGAGATGAAATGGATTTGTTGGGTGACCATGAGGAGAATCTGGCAGAAAGGCTCAGTAAGATGGTGATTGAAAATGAACTAGAAGATCCAGCTATCATGAGGGCAGTGCAGACCAGGCCAGTTTTACAAGTAAGTAAGTTACTCTGATTTGAGAACTATAGCAGACTAAAATTTAAAGTGAAGTAGTGAACTTTGCCATTTTATTTTGTCTACTCTAATGAGAGATTTTACATATGCCATAGAAAATTAATAACATATTTCCTGTTGATATCAGTTAAAGTTGGAGAATAATGTATATTCTGGAGCACTATAATTTCTTATTCTAAAGCAGCTTGAGGCTCTTTTGGAACCTTGCTCCCTAACAGCAGATAAGTCACTCAAAGAGTACACAACATTTCAGACTTTGTATGCATGTTTTCCTTTTTTGTTAGCCCCAACCAGGAAGTCTGAATTCTAGTATCTGGGATGGATCTGAAGTTCTGAGGCGAATCCGAGGACCGCTGCTTGCTCAGGTATTAAATACTTTCTCTTTATATAAAATTTCTAATACCCAAAAATTTTAAGTTGGTTTCTGTTGTCATCTTTTCCTTACTTGAAGGGGTTTGTAGGTCTTTCAGTTGCTAGAATTATGTTGACTACTGCATCCAATACTTAGCTATACCTTTCTTCAGCCTCCAGGGTAAAGGTTGCAAGGGAGCCATTAGAATTTAAATTTGTTAGTGTATGATTATGATTTGAATCACTTAAAAAGTCATTTCTGAGCCAGGCACAGTGGCTCATACCTGTAATCCTAGCACTTTGGGTGGCTGAGGCAAGTGGATCATTTGAGGTTTAGAGTTCAAGACTAGCCTGGCCAACAGGGCAAAACCCCGTTTCAACTAAAAATGCAGAAATTAGCCAGGTGTGGTGGTGGGTGCCTATAATCCCAGCTACTCAGGAGGTGGAAGGAGGAGAATCACTTGAATCTGGGAGGCAGAGGTTGCAGTGAGGCAAGATCACACTATCACACTCCAGCCTGGGTGATAAAGCGAGACTTCGTCTCAAAAAAAAAAAAAAGTCATTTCTATGCAAAACTATAGGGGTTGGGCATGGCAGAAGGGGTTAACTACAAAGGAACAATACAAAGAAATTTGGTTGGAATGATACAACTGTTCTCTCTCTTTTTTTTTGAGACTGGGTCTTGCTCTGTCACCCCGGCTGGAGTGCAGTGGTACAATCATAGCTCTCTGTAACCTTGAACTCCCAGGCTCAAGTGATCCTCCCACCTTGGCCTCTTGAGTAGCTGAGACTACAGGTGCATGCCATCATGCCTGGCTAAGTTTCTTATTTCTGTACAGATGAAGTCTTGCTATGTTGCCCAGGCTAGTCTCAAACTCCTGGCTTCAAGTGATCCTCCTACCTCAGCCTCCCAAAGCACTGGGATTTCAGGCATGAGCCACTTACCAACTCAGAGAACCATATACCAAAAAGTGAATTTTACTATATGTGAATTAAAAGTAAAAGTTTAAAAATAATTTCTTAAGATATTCTTGGCATCTGTAGAGATTACTAAAACATATCAAGTTAGTTAATTTCTATTTTATTTTACCACTTCTTCAATTAGGAAATGCCTACAGTGTCTGTATTAGAATATGCCTTGCCTCAGAGGCCCCCCCAGGGTCCAGAAGATGATCGGGACCTTTCTGAACGTGCATTACCAAGGCGGTCAACTTCACCTATCATTGGGAGTCCTCCTGTTAGAGCTGTCCCCATAGGCACCCCACCTAAGCAGATGGCTGTACCCAGCTTCACCCAACAGGTACCTCTCATTAACAGGCATCCAGCCCAGGATGTTGGGAATCTGGGCAAAATTATTGGGAAAATTGGTGATGTTGGGTGGAGGGTGGAAATTTTGGGTAGGCATTAGATTAGAAAGAAAAATAGCTAGTTAGAAGAGAAATTAGTACAAATAAGAGACACATTCCCTGATACCCTTCGATGATACTATTGCTGCTGACTTTTAATTGGGAGAGAAAAAAGAGTAGTTAGCCACATTTAGCACATATATCCTTTTTAAAGTGTTTTGCTGGCTGCCCAAAACATTGTCAGAGAGGTAACTGAAAGCTGGGGGGAGTGGGAACACACAGCATTGTCCACATCCCTTTTTACCTTTAAGATATCCCTGCTTTCCCTAGAGCCTGTGCAGTCCTGTTCCATAGACTTTCCTCCACCTGAAACCAGCAGCTGAAAAGGAAGGCCAATTTGGAAGGTATGGGGGGAGGGTGGTGTTGGTATGGCCTAGTTAGGCTCAACATCCTATGAAATGGTGGAGTCACAATGTATCACAAAAGTGCTGAGCATGGCGGCCATATCACAGGGGCTTCAGGATAGGACTTAGTTAATCCTCCAGCTTTCTTATCATTCCTTCTCCCTTGGTGCTACCAAAATATATCCTCTTGGAGAGAATTTGCAAGTCAGAATATCTGCTGGTACCTCCCTCAGACAGCATGGAAGGGTGGGGATAACTGGAGAATTAGCTAAATCTTCCTCAGTTGCTACTGACACTTTTCTTGATTTGTGAGAGAAAGTGGCCTAAGGTTCTGTATTTGAACCTGTAGCCATAGCCATTTGCTTAGAAGTAGGGCTTTGCATTGAGCTCTGTGTCTCTACCAGTACTTGAGGGGAGGGAGTGTAGGTGGAAGAAAAACTGATTTCATTGAGTGTAGTTGTATATATGTTTGTCCTGATAGATTCTGTGTCCGAAGCCTGTCCATGTTCGGCCCCCAATGCCACCGCGTTATCCTGCTCCCTATGGTGAGAGGATGTCTCCAAACCAGCTCTGCAGTGTCCCGGTATGTCACTGTAAGCCTAACAAAAGTGTGCAGTATGTATTTTTTGATCACTATTTGTATGATCACTGCCACTATTTAGATGTGCTGATATCTCCAAAATTGTACCTCTTTATAATCTCCTTACTTAAATTTCTGGATCTAATTGTCCCAGGTCAGATGACCGTTGTTTCTTCCATCAGCTCTTTTCCTATCTTTAAAAATCTAAACTCATTGTGATCATCTGGTTCTCTACTGTTTCAATTCCACATTCTACTGCTTTATTTTCATGTCACATGGTCATAGTGTTTTTATAATTTCTTTTATTATATTCCAGAGCTTGACTCTATAATTTGAGAGTTTTGTATCCAAGTTTATACTGCATTTCTGCTGAGTTTCCTTATTATATTGATGTACCCCCTGTTTTATAGTATATTCTTTTTTTGTTTTTTTTACCTTAGAACTCTTCCCTCCTGGGTCACCCTTTTCCTCCTAGTGTTCCTCCTGTTCTCAGCCCCCTTCAGAGAGCACAGCTTCTTGGAGGAGCACAGGTAAGCCTGTGATTAGCCCTGCCAATAAAGAACTTGCCTACTTTCCTAAAGTTTATTAGATGATAGCCCCTTTTTTCTGCTATTAATCACAATTATTTTTGCCTTTACTTTTTCAAACAAAGTTATTGATAGAAACGGTATTCACTTTTCTGTAGAGAAAAGCAGGGGGACTTGCTGATTGTCTGAATCTAAAATCTTGTTCCTCTTTGTAGCTACAGCCTGGACGGATGTCTCCCAGCCAGTTTGCACGAGTCCCTGGATTTGTTGGTAGTCCACTTGCTGCCATGAATCCCAAGTTGCTACAAGGGCGAGTTGGGCAGATGCTTCCCCCAGCACCAGGCTTCCGTGCCTTCTTTAGTGCTCCACCCTCTGCTACACCACCTCCACAGCAGCACCCTCCTGGTCCAGGACCTCACCTGCAAAACCTAAGGTATACAAAAATCAGTGCTGCTGCTTATTGATTGTCAGCCAAGTCTCTTGATTGTGGATGTGTAGTTTTGTAAGTCTCTTGATATTTGCTAACAAATTTTAAGATGTTATCAGATCCTCAAGTTAGCAAACATGTAAATGTTTGACAATCTCTTGGCTTTCTTGTGAATCACATTTTTCTCACATTACCAGAGGGTATAGAACCGAGAGATAGATGCTAAAAAGTCAGATAATCTTCATACTAGCTAAGTTATTTGCTTTTATCCTCTGATTTTATAACAACAGGGGTTCCAGTTCCTGCTTCAGTGAAGTTGTCTTTTATTACATATCGTATTGTAGCAGTCAGGATTTTTCAAGAGAAACACGAGAACCAGTAGAGGAAAGAGAGCAAGAATGTTCATGTGAGCAGGTTTTATTTTAAGAAATTGGCTCATGTGATTGTAGAGGCTGACAAGTTCGAAATCCGTAGGACAGACCAGCAGGCAAGAAACAGGTAAACGCTCAAGTTGCAGCCTTGAGCTTGAAATAAGTATGGCAGGTCAGCAGTCAAGACACTCAAGCAGGACTTCTGTGTTCTAGTCTTGAGGCAGAATTCCTTCTTCTGGGAAACTTTAGTTTTTGTTCTTAAGGCCTTCAGCTGACTAGATGAGGTCCACCCACATTATGAGGGGTAATCTCTTTTGTAAGGTAAACTGATTGTAAATGTTAAACACATCTATACAAAATATCCTCACAGCAACATCTAAACAGTGTTTGACCAAATAACTGGGTATTAAGGCCTAGCCAAGTTGACATGCAATATTAACTATCACACATGTATCTTTAATGACATTCCCACGTAGTTGAAGCTGAGTACATTAAATCTACTTAGACTTCTGTTAAACAGAAGCAAAAAGAAAAAAAATTCTACTGCTCTGCTGCTAATTCACTCAGATTTCATGAACATCCTTTTAGAATGTGGTCTTTGTGGAAGATATGTAAAAATAGGACTATCTTTTGCTTCTAAAAGGTCTCCTTAGAGTAGACTTTTTTTTGAGACAAAGTCTCACTCTGTCTCCCAGGCTGGAGTACAGCGATCCACGCAATCTCAGCTCACTACAAACCTCTCCCTCTCGGGCTCAAGTGATTCTACTGCTGCAGCCTCCCAAGTAGCTGGGACTACAGGCACCTGCTACCATGCCCAGCTAATTTTTTTTTTTTTTTTTTTGAGACAGAGTTTCACTCTTGTTACCCAGGCTGGAGTGCAATGGCGCGATCTCGGCTCACCACAACCTCCGCCTCCCGGGTTCAGGCAATTCTCCTGCCTCAGCCTCCCAAGCAGCTGGGACTACAGGCACGCGCCACCATGCCCAGCTAATTTTTTGTATTTTTAGTAGAGACGGGGTTTCATCATGTTGACCAGGATGGTCTCGATCTCTTGACCTCATGATCCACCCGCCTCAGCCTCCCAAAGTGCTGGGATTACAGGCTTGAGCCACCGCGCCCGGCCTTAATTTTTATATTTTTAGTAGAGACATGGTTTCACCATGTTGGCCAGGCCGGTCTCAAACTCCTGACCTCAAGTATTCCACCTGCCTTGGCCTGTCAGAGTGCTGGGATTACAGACGTGAGCCACCGCAACTGGGCCAAATAGACTTCTGTAGTCCCTTAACTTAAACTGTATGAAGTTATCCTGTACTGACACATTCTTTAAAATTTCAAATCATCGGGATGACAAAACTGAGAATCTCTTTTATGTTTTTCTTAGATCTCAGGCCCCAATGTTTAGACCAGACACAACTCACCTTCATCCACAGCACCGTCGACTCTTGCATCAGAGACAGCAACAGAATAGAAAGTAAGTACTTGTCCGACTCCTTTATGGCTTCTTAATTCAGCTTTTAATTTTGACAGTATAACAACATGCTATTTAGTTGTTTTTTTGTTTTTTTTTTTTTTTAGTAAGTTTGCTTCATATCCGTAAACCTGTATATATTATCCACATGTGTAAATATGAAAAGCTTAATATTGAGTAAAGCAGCAAGGATTAGAATTACATGTACCATTTATGTAAAACTAAAAAGGATACAGAATAATACTCTATAATATTTAAAGACAGATACACAAGTAATAAAATTATAAAAACATTTCATGGAGGATACCTACCACGGGCATAATAGTAGTTCCTCTATGAAGGAAGAGAAGCTGAAAACTGGGTCTGGAAGGGTACAACAGGAATCTGACTATCAGTGTAACACTGTGTTATTTTAATATTACTTTAAAATATTTGAAACAAATTTGACCAGATATATTTTTTTCTGTTAGCTCTAGGTGATGGGTAAATGGATATTTATTTTAGTATTTGCTGGGCTTTTTTTCTGCATTTGAAATATTTCATGATTTTCAATGAGTTAAAAAAATGTATGTAGACTTCAGAGCCAAATCAGCCTGTGTTCAAATCCCTTAGTCCACCACTAGCTGTATGGCTTTGGACAAGTTATTTGATCTCTCTTGGCATCTGTTTGTTGTCTTAAGTAGGGAAGAGAAGACTACCTATCTCACAGAGTTATTCTGGGGCTTATATAAAAGTATCTTAGCATATGGTAAGATACTCAGATCTTAGATTTATTTCTTGATTATTTATTGCATAGCTCTTTCCTCTTTATTAAGACTTGGTTCTTTTTCATTCCCCATTTAAGAAAAGCAAAGGGGAATCTTTTTTTTGAGGCGGAGTCTTGCTCTTGTTGCTCAGGCTGGAGTGTAGTGGTGCAATCTCGGCTCACTGCAACCTCTGCCTCCTGAGTTCAAGTGATTACAGGTGGGTGCCCAGCTAATTTTTGTATTTTTAGTAGAGACAGGGTTTCACCATGTTGGCCAGGCTGGTCTCGAACTCCTGACCTCAAGTGATCTGCCCAACTCAGCCTCCCAAAGTGCTGGGATTACAGGCATGAGCCACCATGCCTGGCCAGGGAATCTTTTTTTTTTTTTTTTGGAAAAAAAAAAAGGTGGCCTGGTTTATTCATCTGTTGTTAAAAATCATAATTAATTTGCCCACTTGGAGTGAATGTGGTGTATGTTTTTCAGTCAGCATCGGAATCTCAATGGTGCAGGAGATAGAGGAAGTCACCGGAGCAGTCATCAGGATCATCTCCGAAAGGATCCATATGCCAATCTCATGTTGCAGAGGGAAAAGGATTGGGTCTCTAAAATCCAGATGATGCAACTGCAAAGCACTGATCCCTACCTGGATGATTTTTATTACCAGGTAAATACTCTGTGCTAGTTTTGTGGATAATAGTTTGGTCCCTTACACTGGTAAGGATACGCATTTAAATATTGGTACAATTAAATATTTGTAAAATTTTCTTTTGAGGTACTTAGTCTCTTGTGCTATTCACTACAGCTTGCTTATATGCCTTTCACTTAGAGGCTCTCAGACTAATATTTTCAAATCCCTTTTGGCATCAATAGTATGTGTTTTTGGTTAGGGGTGGGATTGCGACAGGATCTCTGTTGCCAGGCTGGAGTGCAGTGGTCCAATTATAGCTCACTGCAGCCTCAAACTCTTGTTTGGGAGGCCCATTTGGGCAGATGACATGAGGTCAGGAGTTCGAGACCAACCTGGCCAACATGGGCTCAAACAGTTTTTCCACCTCAGCCTCCTGAGTAGTTAGGACTATGTGTGTGTACCACTACACTAATTATTTATTTTTATTTTTGTTTTTAGATAGGGTCTTCCTCTGTCACCCAGGTTGAAGTGCCATACTGCAGCCTCAACCTCCTGTACTCAAGTGACCCTCCCGCGTCAGCCTCCCCAAAGGGCTGGGGAGGCCCGCACCATCACACCCAGCTATTGTTTTTGTTTTTTGTAGACATGATGTCTCACCATGTTGCCCGAGCTGGTCTTGAACTCCTGGGCTGAAGTGATCCTCCCACCTCGGCCTCCTAAAGTACTGGAATTACAGGTGTGAGCCACCAATGCCCAGCTCAATTTTTTATTTTTTGTAGAGACAGGGTGTCACCATGTTGCCAGGGCTGGTCTCAAATTTCTGGCCTCAAGTGATCATTTTATCTCAGCCTCCCAAAGTGCTGGGATTAGATGCTTGAGTCTCACCCAGCCTGTTTTTTCAATTAAGAATATTGGCAGTCTGATGAAATTTCCATTGGTATTAACTAACTTGAAGCCTGGGCTTTTTTTTTTTTTTTTTTTTTTTTTTT
>NW_016107568.1:962588-966768 GCF_001604975.1 Cebus imitator
TTGATAAAGTAAATTTGTAGCAATCTAACAAAATTATAGATCAGTACATTTCTAGAGTTGAACTTGTGTTACTGTCACTGGTATAAATTATTTAATGGTAACAGTCATGTTCTATGCTTGTGTTAAAACTGAAATCATCTTCTCATGGTAGAATTACTTTGAAAAACTGGAGAAACTGTCAGCTGCTGAAGAAATACAAGGTGATGGCCCTAAAAAGGAGCGCACCAAGCTTATCACCCCTCAGGTGGCCAAACTAGAGCACGCCTATAAGCCAGGTAAGGTCCTCATAGGAAAAATGCCCATAATAAAAGCAATTTAAGAAGCTGCTGATGTGATTAAATATAGATATTTGTATAAGTGGAAGGATGTATAAAGATGTTTCAAAGTGATTTTAAAAGTACTGTTGTCCTTAATAAATACAAAAGTCAGCCTTTATTCAAGCCTGGACTGAATCTTTTTTTGAGAAAAGATTCTTACTCTGTCACTCAGGCAGGAGTGCATTGGCGCAATCTCAGCTCGCTGCAACCTCCGCCTCCTAGGCTTAAACGATTCTCATGTATCACCCTCCTGAGTAGCTGGGATTACAGGTGTGTGCCACCATATCCAGCTAATTTTTGTATTTTTAGTAGAGATGGGGTTTTGCCATGTTGGCCAGGCTGGTCTCAGACTCCTGGCCTCAAGTGATCCACCTGCCTCCACCTCCCAAAGTGCTGGGATAACAGGTGTGAGTCACCACACCCGGCCTAAATAATACATTGACTTTTGTTGTAAATTATTAGATTATGAATAAAGGACAGAGGAAGGTAAAGAACTTTGAACACTGCCTGCCTGCATTGATGACTTTTTATTTTGTTGGAACTTTTTTTTTTTTTTTTTTTTTTTTTTCTTTGCAGTACAATTTGAGGGCTCTTTGGGAAAGCTTACTGTTTCTAGTGTGAATAATCCCCGAAAAATGATTGATGCTGTTGTGACATCTCGGAGTGAGGATGATGTAAGTGTCAAACAATTGTCTGTTTAAGAACATGTGATTTGTGACCACTCTTTTAAGGTCACCATGGAATGAGATCAGGCATGGTAGAGTTGTTTGTTGTCTAACCTGGGTCCTCCCACCTTGTCATGAATTCTGGTTTTCCAGAGATATGCTGCGATATTAACACCTTCATTTCTAAGGTAGCCAGGCAGAGATTAGGGTGGCAGGAGTCTTTGGAATGGGTAGCTCTGGCTGCAAACAGCATGTATTTACTGCAGTTTGATGTTTAAAAAAATTATCATTTCCTATGTGTTTTAAGATTTTCAGGAAAAGGATCAGAAAAAAATAATTATGGGATTCTAGGTTTAGTACCTGAGTGATGAAATAATCTATACAACCCCTGTGACACGAGTCTACCTATTTAACATGTGCCCTATAACCTGCACTTGTACACTTGAACCTAAAATTAAAGTTTAAAAATAAAAAAGATTGTTATATTTCATATGATTTCTTTATCCAGATTACCCTTTGCCTATCTATGAATGTAATTTGATAGTTTGTAGATTGATTCAGTCAACTCTGATCTTTGTTCATAGGATTGTTTTAGATTATTAATTTTCAGAGAATCAATTATCTTCTCAAAGTATTGTCACAAATGAACCTACAGATGCACACCTGGTAAATTATTTTAACAGAGGTAAAGAAGTTGCATTGAAGAGTCTTGTCTTTTTTAGGAGACAAAAGAAAAACAAGTTCGAGACAAGAGGAGAAAAACCCTTGTCATAATTGAGAAAGTAAGTTTTAGAATTTGTTACTATAGTTTGTTTCAAATATGGAACTGTCAGATGTATGCATACACTAAAACTGAAAGCGTGAGCAATCAATCAGTATTCTTTGGTTTTAATTAATGAATATATTCCTGTAAGGGACTATTGTGTACCAGATCACTCTGAAAGGATTATGGTATGCTTCAACTGTTGGCATCATGGAAAGAGCACTGCAGTTGGAAGTATACGGGGTTTTTGTCGAAGCTTATTCAGTTAATAGCTGAATGTGTTTGGGCAAGTCACCTTTCTAAGCCTGGTAAAATGGGAATAAAAATTACATAGTCCTGCCTATGGATTAATTTAGTTCACAGATATTTATTGGGCACTCCCTGGTTACTGGGCTTTCCTTATCAAGAAGGATGCACGAGATGAAGTGACTATGCAAGACAGGACATCTTTCCTTTGAGTCTTTATAAGTGATAAGATTTCTAGAATCCAAACTTCTTTGGTGCTGAGGAAAATAATAGATATTGATAGTTGATTTGTAAAATGCCAATACCATGTTGTAAGCCATACATCATAGTGGTTAAAAGCATGGATTCTAGAACCAAGCTGTAAATCATACCTTTTCCATTTCTGAGTCTGTAACTTAGGGTAAGTTATTTAACCATTTTATGCTGTCCTCAGTTTCTTTATCTGTAAAGACAGAGATGATAGTAGTTTTCTCTTTGGATTGCTTTTATTATTTTTTTATTTTTTATTTTTTTTGAGACGAAGTCTCACTCTGTCTCCCAGGCTAGAGTGCAGTGTCATGATCTCAGCTCACTGCAACCTCTGCCTCCCAGGTTCAACCGATTCTCCTGCCTCAGCCTCCCGAGTAGCTGGGATTACAGGCTCAGGCCACCTCACCTGGCTAATTTTTTGTATTTTTAATGGAGATGGGGTTTTCCCATGTTGGCCAGGCTGGTCACAGAAAGTATAATTATTTTACTATCTTTGCCTGCTAGAATAGACGTCAGAGAGAGACAAAAAATGGTGATTTGAGGATTTTTTGATATTTTTTAGGAATTTTCATATGGTTTTCTGCATTTTTTTTTTTTTTTTTTTTTCGGAGTTTCGTTTTTGTTACCCAGGCTGGAGTGCAATGGCGCGATCTTGGCTCACCGCAACCTCCGCCTCCTAGGTTCAAGCAATTCTCCTGCCTCAGCCTCCCAAGTAGCTGGGACTACAGGCATGCGCCACCATGCCCAGCTAATTTTTTTGTATTTTTAGTAGAGACGGGATTTCACCATGTTGACCAGGATGGTCTCGATCTCTTGACCTCATGATCCACCCGCCTTGGCCTCCCAGAGTGCTGGGATTATAGGCGTGAGCCACCGTGCCCAGCCTCTGCATTTAAAAAAATAATCTCTGTCTTTCTATAATTTTCATTCTGTTGTCTTTAGTAGTTCTAAACCGTGAAATTGTTTAATTTACGCCCTGTGGTTCTGACCTAGCATGCTGTGGCCTGTTTTTGTCTCCTTTCTTAGACCTACAGTTTACTCCTTGATGTAGAGGACTATGAAAGACGTTATCTCCTAAGTCTAGAAGAAGAGCGACCTGCCCTAATGGATGAGAGAAAGCACAAAATTTGTAGCATGTATGACAACTTAAGGGGGAAATTGCCTGGACAAGAAAGGTAAGCATTGTACAGTTTGAGGAAAACATTAAACTAACTGGACTCTTTCCTCTGTAAAACTGGGCTTCATACCATTTCTGCCTTTTAGGTACCTTTCCCTACCATCTCTATAAGCTCAGAATCTATCCTTTTAACCTAACTCAAATGCCACTTCATTTAAAATATGAATGATCTTTTCCAGGGAGGAAAAAAAAAAAAAACCTCTTTATCCTGAATTTATTCATTCAACAAATACATATTCAGTATCTGCTAGGGACAATGGTAGACACTAGAGATACAATGGGTAACATTATTGGGTTTTTGTTTTTGTGCTTACAGATTGTACCTGATTTATGATTACAATTATTATCTTTAACCTTGTAATCTTTACATATTTCCTTTATTACTAAGATCAGATATACAAACATTTATACTTTCTGGTATTTCCACAGAATATTTATATCCTGTTGAAACAATTCAGTCTTATAATGGGGAATCCCTTTCGTACCCCATTATCTGCAGAAGAATCTTTCTAATGTTAAATGTTCCGTAAATCCTGAACTAGGACTTCTGATAAGGGTCTTTTCTTTTACCCATTCAAGAGAATTGCTGATCCTTCTAAGCCAGGACATATACAAAACCAAACATAAGAATAAGCGTTTTTCTGTAATCCCAGCACTGTGGGAGGCCGAGGCGGGTGGATCACGAGGTCAAGAGATCAAGACCATCCTGGTCAACATGGTGAAACCCCGTCTCTACTAAAAATACAAAAAATTAGCTGGGCAT
>NW_016107568.1:967188-987180 GCF_001604975.1 Cebus imitator
GAGATCGCGCCATTGCACTCCAGCCTGCGTAACAAGAGCAAAACTCCGTCTCAAAAAAAAAACAAATAAAAATAAAAATAAAAAATGTATGTAGTTGAAATGCATTTATTGATATGGAAACAAGAAGTTGTTGAGTGAAAAAAGTCAGGGTACAAAACAATATGAGTTCTATGGGCCCATTTTTTTATGAAAGAAAAAATATGTAATACACAACAAAATATTGTTTAAAATGGTAACACTAACTCTGAGTTGATGAATGTTTTTATCTTTGCCTTTTTTTTTTTTTTTAAGGTATTGCTCTGTTAACCATGTGGTGTTTGTGTGGTTACTTAAAAGCTGAGAAAGGAGGCTGGGCACTTTGGGAGGCTGAGGTGGGCAGATCACTGGAGGTCAGGAGTTCAGAGACCAGCCTGGCCAGCATGGTGAAATCCTGTCTCTACAAAAGTACAAAAATTAGCTGGTCATGGTGATGGGCGTCTATAATCCCAGCTGCTTGGGAGGCTGATGCAGGAGAATTACTTGAACCCAGCAGGTGGAGGCTGCAGTGAGCCAAAATCACGCCACTGCACTCTACTCTGGGTGACAGTGAGACTGTCTCAAAAAAAAAAAGTTAAGGAAATTAATGCGTATAGTTTGGCCAAGTTTTTTTAAAGCATATAATTTGTAAAATGATGATTTTTCTACATTTGTAAAACCTGCAAATTTACTTTTTATTTGGTTGAGATTTGAAGTAATTCTTACTGTTTTATAGTACAAATTATTATAGAATGAAAACGAATGTAGTATATTCATTCAGTAACATCTAAGAGGAAACAGTGAGGAATTCTTAATTGATCTTGCTAATTGACCTAAGTTGGCATTTTTCTTTCGTTGCAGGCCTAGCGATGACCACTTTGTACAGATCATGTGTATCCGAAAAGGGAAGAGAATGGTTGCCCGTATTCTTCCTTTCCTCTCCACAGAGCAAGCAGCTGACATTCTCATGACAACAGCCAGGAACCTCCCTTTCCTTATCAAGAAGGATGCACAAGATGAGGTGACCATGCAAGATGGGACATCTTTCCTTTGAGTCTTTCTAAGTGATAAGATTTCTAGAATACAAACTTTGTTTCCTCTCCTCTTCCCTTTTGTAGTTTTGTCTAATCTTTGGCTGTGTGATTTGATTATTTAAAACAAAACCTTTAGTATTTCAGGCCTATATTTTTAATCCCATATTTGGTCAAACAGACTATGTTTCTAAACATGAGAAAAGCAACTCTTAACTTGACATAGTTGTGAAGTTGTGGTCTGTATCAGAATTACTTGTGTAGATAATTCAGCTCCACTCCAACTGCCAAATCAGAATTTACAGAAGGATTTGGGCTTTTGTATCTTTGCCTCCAGCTGAATCTGATGTTCACTGAAGTTTGAAGACTTCTAGTATTGATTACTTGGCTAGATATAAAGTATCATTCATTGGTCTGTTATCAGTAGCTTAACATTGGCCTGTACATTTAGTTAAATGCTATCCCACAGCAATTGAGCTAGCCTTTTTTTTTTTGAGACAGAGTTTTTCTCTATCACACAGGCACCAGTACAAGTGCAATGGTACGATTTCTGGTCACTGCAACATCCGTGTCCCAGGCTCAGGTGATTCTCCCACCTCAGCCTCCCGAGTAGCTGGGACTACAGGTGTGTGCCACCACGTTTGGCTAATTTTTTTTTACTTTTTATAGAGATGGGATTTTGCCATGTTGCCTAGGCTGGTCTCAAACTCCTACACTCATGCAATCCTGTCTTCTTGCCTTGGCCTCCCAAAGTGCTGGCATTACAGGCTTGAGCCACTGTGCCAGCCTGAGACTAGCTCTTTAAATAATTGTTATCATGATCTAAACTAGGCTGGAATTTGAAACATGGCTATCACATATACAAGTTAATTCTTGGTTAGAGTTTATCTCTCCTTATCCTTGTCATAGCACACCTGAAAGATGATAAGAAGTTCAAAATAAGAAATTGATAAAAGTAGTACAAAGGATGAGTATTAGTGCAAGACTCAGAATAGTAAAATATATGGGAGTGAACCTGTTACAGACTACAAGTTGAGTAATAACCATCCGGGTAATGAGTCCCCAGAAAACACAGAATACCAGAATACCTTATAAATTGTATGCCATGAAAGGGAAATTCTTTCTTGATAGATCCTTGAAATGTTCATCTGCAGAAGAAATGAACGAGAAGTTTAGGTCTCATTGGAAAGAGTGAAGTGGGTTGGCACAAGTATTTATTTAAAAGAGTTAGCTGGGCACAGTGGCTTATGCCTATAATCCCAGCACTCTGGGAGGCCAAGGCAAGTGGATCACTTGAGGCCAAGAGTTTAAGACCAGCCTGGGCAACATGATGAAAACCTGTCTCTACTAAAAATAGAAAAAAACAAAAATGAGCCGGACAGAGTGGTGTGCACCTGTGGTCCCAGCTACTCAAAAGAAAAAAAAAAAGATTCCACAAATGAAAAATGATTAAATGATTTGGGAAAAGTTCCCATATTTGAGGTTTGTCCTAGAAAATAGAAGACCAAACTAAAAAGTAACAGCTACCGTAGAGCATATAAATTATAAGCGGTATAATGGGCACTCACTCATAATCCCACCAGAGCTCTTCTGTGGATACAAGTTTGGGAGAGCTTTATTTATTCAACAAATATTTGCTGAATAATTCTATGTGCCAGGCACATTTTACCTCCTAGAAATACAGCCCCTAGTTCTAGGTGCTAAAAGTTAAGAATACAAAAGTGCCTGCTTTCATGGAGCTTACCTGCTAGGGAGGAAAGCTTGGCTAAATATTGAGGCTGATTTTTACCTGTATGTTTCCAGGAGTAATAAACCACATCTCTAGCTACTAGAAAACGTTCTTGAAGTAATAGCTGGTTCTATGTCTGAACATGAAATGTACACAATATCCTGGAATATCTTATGCCAGAAAGCAAGGAAGCTAATGGATTACTAGGGTTCTGTCTGAAGGATGCACAGACCAACTTCAAGGGGCTCATATTGGCCAAAAGTAGAATAATATTCATGAGAAAGAACAATTACAGCAGTAGATTGAAATATATCAAATATATTTAATGAGTTAATAATGTTAACAAACATATGGATCACTTTTGAAGACTTTCGGCCATCAACTCATTATTCAGAAAATTGGTAAATAAAGGAAAAGAAAAGCATTTATCCTGCCTTTCCATTACAACCAAATGTCATGGTAATCGGACAGTTGATAATACAAAGTTACTCTTTGTAGAAGGATTTAAGCTAATAAATACAAAATAAATGATAACTGTTTTTATAAACCTCAATGGAAAAGATAATAGAAGATAACTGTTTTTATAAGCCTCAATGGAAAAGCGGTCAATCTAGACAGTGCTCATTACTGACTGCTAAAAGCATTAGGTAAAAAGTGGATGGGGATCTTTACAGTGGTTGAAACCACCTGGCAACACCTGAACCCACTGATGCACTCTTAACACACCACTAAGAGTGGGACAACCACGCACTGTGTGCTTTTAAAAAAAAAAAGGGAAACAGAATCTCCCTTTGTTGTCCAGGCTTGTCTCAAGCTCCTGGGCTCAAGCAGTCTTCCCCTCTCTGCTTCCTAAAATGCAGAGATTACAGGCATGACCCACCATACCTAGCCTTTCTTGACATAATGCAATGGAAAATACACAGTTCTATCCATGAAGTTTTCCCAGATGTCCCTCCCACACCCCACTGAACCTGAATCAAATAAACCTGTTATTCTGTCGGTTTAGAAAGGAAACAAAGGATATCAGAACCTGCTAAGTGACACTGCAGACATGCAGTTTGCCAAATTCAAACTATCAAACAAATGACCCCGTTGCTTTAACAGATAAATAGCAAGAGAAAAGTGCCAGTGGCGAAGGACCACTTAAAGAGATTTTTAAAACCTTACCTGGCAAATGCAATACATGGCTCTTGTTCGGATCATAATTAGCACAATAATGTTCTAATACAAAGTTCAGCTGCTAAAAGATATTTTTAAAGGCATTTGGAGGAATTTGAATTTGGAGCAGATACTAGATGATATTTTTAACTTATTTCCTGAGAAATGGTCTATGAAAGAAATTATTGTTTATTAGGTATGATATTGTGAGACAGAGTTCGTTGCAAATATAAACCAAAGGCCAGGTGCAGTGGCTCACGCCTGTAATCCCAGCACTTTGGGAGGCCGAGGCCAGGAGCTCACCATGTCAGGAGTTCAAGACCAGCCTGACCAATATGGTGAAACTCTGTCTCTACTAAAAATACAAAAGTTAGCCAGGTGTGGTGGTGTACATCTGTAATCCCAGCTACTCAGGAGGCTGAGGCAGGAGAATCACTTGAACCCAGGAGGCAGAGGTTGCAGTGAGCCAAGATCGCACCACTGCAGTCCAGCCTGGGCAACAGAGTGAGACTCCAACTCAGGAAATAAAAAAAAAAAAAAAAAAAAAAAAATACAAACTGAAGTATTTTAAGATGAAATGATACGATATAGGAGGAACATAGATTTAATAAGATTGGTAAAATGTTGATAGTTTGGTTGATGTTGAAATTGGGTGGTGAGCACATGAATGTCATTATGCTGTTTTTTGTATTTTTGTGTAATAAAATGACTGTAATAAAAGCTTTTTTTATTTATAGTAGTAGACCACAAAAAATATTTCCCCATTTGTGGGTGCCATTTAAAGTAAAACCAGCCATCACTTTATACCATGGGCATCAATTGTCTGGAAGCACACTCTTGATTTCCTTTGATTCGTTATAACCTAGTTATTTATATTAATAGTTCTGTAGTTCAGCTTTCCAGTTAGCTACATGACAAAAAGAAATGAATGTCTAGAAGGCTGGAATTCAACAGCCTTGGGTTCTGGCTCTAGATGCTGGCTATATAACTCCAAACACTGAGTTTCTGATCACGTCACTTACCTAAAAATCTGTAAAAATTGGCCAGTTATTTCTCTTCTTCCTCATTGAGCTTTTATTTAAAAAAAAAAAAGGAAAATACAGTTAAGTCTGAAAACACTTTTTTTGAGACAGGGTGGGTCTCACCGTGTCACCCAGGCTGGAATGCAGTGGTGCAATCATAGTTCAATGTAACCTTGAACTCCTGGGCTCAAGCAAACCTACATACCACCTCAGCCTACTCAGTAGCTGGGGATTACAGGCAAAATCTTTTTATTCGCTGTAGAGATGAGGTATTGCTACATTGTCCAGACTACTCTTGAACTCCTGGCCTGAAGTGATCTTCTGCTTGGCCTTTAACCTATGTTAGAGTGCTTCTCACAGTATATTGAAATTGCCAATTAACCCATGTCTTCCCCGCTATACTTTAGATCCCTGCAGTTCTGTGCCCTGTTTGCTATTTGTTCTTAGCCCATGGTTCCCAGCACCGTGTAAGCATTTAAATATTTATGGAATGAATTAAAATATTGATGTTTTAGCACGACCCTTGGTATGTATTTGGGAGTGGTTTTTTTTACACCCTTGGTTCAGAACAACACAAGTCATGGTGTTTCTAATGCAAATTGAGATGAAAAAGTTCTCAGTGGATAGCTTAGAATTCATTGTTAAGATTCTAGTCATATCTGCCAGACTTGTGCTGTAAGTGTTGAGTATACAAGTGAGCATTCCTCCATCCATGCCCCTGATGGAGGGTAACTGAAGTAATACATGCCAGGATATAATGCTTTTATTTATTTTTTGTAGGTGCTGCCATGCTTACTGAGTCCCTTCTCTCTCCTCCTCTACCATCTTCCATCAGTGACTATCACCAGCCTTTTGCAACAGCTAATGAACCTACCTCAAAGTGCAGCTACACCAGCACCCTCCAATCCTCACCTCACTGCTGTGCTCCAGAACAAGGTGATCTTGCCCTTTTATATCCTTGAACTTTGTGAAGTGTCTTTATTTGTGTTATGGATTAAAATAATGGCTGCTGTATCTCTAGCAACTCGTGAAAAAGGCTTCTTTCAGTCAAGAGTTACATTAAGCTGCCAGTAACAGAGGCTAGAAATAACAGCGTTTGCAACAAAATAGGATTTTATGTGTCTAGTGTGAAATAAATTTGCTATAGTAGCTCCATAGAATCATCAGGGATCCAGGCTTTTTCACTGTTTCTCTTCTGCCATTCTTAGCAGTGGCTTCCATGTTCATTATCCCTCATGGTCCAAGATGGCTGTGGAATTCAAGATTCGGCTTTACGTCAGGAAGGAGGGGTGGATGTGGAGGGCAAAAAGGTGTGGACCAGCTGCCCATCTTCCTTATTAAGGCCCTTTCCAGGAGTTCTAACCAAAAACTTCCACCTACTGTTAATGGCCAGGACATTGTTACATGGCCACACCTAACTGCAGGGAAGGCTGGAAAATATCTTTTAGTTCACAGCATTGTCATAACACATAAAATAACAGTTCTGATCATGGGTAGGAAGGCATATTAGGTAGGCAATTAGCAGTCTCTGTCATAACACTATCAATAGTAGAATCTTCCATTTCATATTTTATTTGCATCAGTTTAAAGATTCAGAGATTCCTAAGGGAAATAATAAGAAAGAAAGAATGTGAATTTTTAGTCTTTGCCTGCTACTGTCTAGTCTTGTGACCTTGGACAGATGATATCACATTGCTGAACCAGCTTCCTGGTCTATAAAATGGAGGTGATGATGTAGACTTCATAGAGTTGTCTTGGTACTTCAATGAGATAACAGTTGTAAGTGGTTCAGTGTAATGCCTGGTACATAGTTGTTACGTATTTGGGGCCATTCTATGTACAGTAGAGGTGAAAAAGTGGTCACAAGGCCTCTTGCTCCTTTGCACCTGAAAACCTGCCAAAGCATGACACTAAAGGACAGTATATTAGAGGCAGAAGAGGTGACAGTGCCTCTGGGGACATAAGACAGGGTTCATTGGTAATCAGGAATGTGCCTTTCTGTTATTTGGTTTCTTAGTTTTAATTTTATTAAAGACAGTAGTATTTTCTTTCTGAGAATAACATGAAAAGATATTTTTTATTTTTAAATCAGGGTCTGCTCTGTCACCCAGGTCAGAGTACAGTGGCAGGATCTTGGCTTACGGCAGTCTCTGCCTCCTAGACTCAAGCCATCCTCCCACCCCAGCATCCCAAGTAGCTGGGACTATAGGCACATGCCACCACACCCAACTAATTTGTGTATTTTTTTGTAGAGGTGGGGTTTCTCCATGTTGCCCAGGCTGGTCTCAGACTCCTGAGCTCAAGCAATTTACCCCCCTCAACCTCCCAAAATGTTGGGATTACAGGCATGAGCCACTGCAACCAGCCATGAAGGGAAATTTTGTGGAAAAGCAAGGTTATCTATCCTCTGTGAGTAAACTTAGAGAGTTGGGATGGAATCTCAAAGTACTGCCAGCCCTCCTTTTATGATCCATTTATAGCTATGATCATATCTTTAACCTAGACCTTCTTGTCCCTATTTGTATTTTCTTTTTTGAAATAGGATCTTACTCTGTCACCCAGGCGTCAGTGGCACATTCACAGCTTATTGCAACCTTAACTTTCTAGACTCAAAGCAATCCTCCCACCTCAGCCTCTTGAGTAGCATGTGCCACCATGCCCGATTGATTTTTTTTTTTTTTTTTGAGACAGTCTCGCTCTGTCACCCAGGCTGAAGTACAATGGTACCATCCTGGCTCACTGCAACCTCTGCCTCCCAAGTTCAAGCAATTCTCCTGCCTCAGCCCCTTGAGTAGCTGGGATTAGAGGCGCCTGCCACCATGCCTGGCTAGTTTTTGTACTTTTAGCAGAGATGGGATTTTCACCATGTTGGCCAGCCTGGTCTCAAACTCCTGACCTCAGGTGATCTGCCTGCCTCAGCCTTCCAAAGTGCTGGGATTATAGGCATGAGTCACTGTACACGGCCTCTAAATTATTTTTTATATTTTTTCCAGAGACAGGGTATCACCATGTTACTCAGGCTCGTCTCAAACTTCTGGACTCAAGCAGTCCTGCCTCCACCTCCTAAAGTGCTAGGACTACAGGAGTGAGCCACCATGTCCAGCCCCCGTTCATATTTTTATCCTGTGCCCCAAAGACTACAGTTCTTGATTTTACTGTCCACTAAATAAAACATATTTTTATATATTAGGTGGGGTTTTTTGTTTTTTTTTTTTGAGACAGAGTTTTACTCTTGTTGCCCAGGCTGGAGTGCAATGGCCTGATCTCAGCTCACTGCGGCCTCTGCCTCCCGGGTTCAAGCGATTCTCCTGCCTCAGCCTCTCAAGTAGCTGGCGATTATAGGTGTGTACCACCATGCCTGGCTAATTTTGTATTTTTAATAGAGGTGGGATTTCACCATGATGGCCAGGCTGGTTTTGAACTCATGACCTCAGGTGACCTACCCGCCTTAACCTCCCAAAGTACTGGGATTAAAGGCATGAGCCACCACACCTGACCATTTTTATATATTTCATACTCTAAAGCATGTTGCTGAATTTTAATTGTAGATACGGTATATACATATGTTTACCCTTTCTCTACTTTTATATTTTAGATTTTTATTAACATCCTGTCTACAACTTTATATTTCCAGATAGAGATGTGCTTTTTAATGAAAAGTTTCTCTTTATACCGTGATTATTTCAGTTGTCCTTATCTGTATATTTTTCTATAGTTAACTCCTTGTTTCTTAATTCAAAATATCTTTATGTAATGTTTTTTTCTTGTTTTTTCCCTATTTTAATTTCTGTATCAAAGTTGGTCTTCATTGACTTTCCTTTTTAGCCTATTTTGGTTCCCATAAATAGAAGCAAATGCAAATCCTACATTATCCATGGCAAGGAAGAATCATCTTTTAACCTCAGCATGGGGAACATAGAGGCATGTTGGACACCATGACTTTCCATTTCTGTTGGCTGTGCCTGGTCACTGCTGTGCCAGAATAAAGCGTGGAGAGAGATGTAGCTTTTCAACTCATGCTTGTCTGATCTTTGCCTGGTTTCACAGAAAAGCACAGTAGTGAGGTCATATTGATTTAGAGCTGTTCCCTATCTGATGCCAGGATCCCCTCAACAGTGGTGGAGGAGGTTTCAATGCAGTTTTAAGTTTGATTCCCTCTGTCTTCTCTCATAGTTTGGCCTGTCACTGCTCCTTGTCCTCCTGAGCCGCGGGGAAGACCTACAGAGTTCAGACCCTGCTACAGAACCAACACGAAATAATCAGTGGTCAGTGTGGACTGTTTCTTCTCTTATTTTACATTCTTTGAGGTAATATTTTTAATTTTTTTCTCATTATTATTATGGGTTTTCCCTATCAGGACGGAGGTGATGTTTATGGCAACACGAGAACTTCTACGGATTCCCCAAGCAGCCCTGGCCAAGCCAATCTCTATACCTACAAACCTAGTGTCCCTCTTTTCTCGCTATGTTGACCAGCAGAAACTGAACTTGCTGGAGACAAAACTGCAGTAAGTTTGAAACAGGAGAGTTTCACATCTCACTAAAGTTGGCACTTTAGAAGTTATGATTGGGAGGCTGGTGTGGTGGCTCACATCTGTAATCCCAGCACTTTAGGAGACCCAGCAGGGTAGATCGCTTGAGGCCAGGAGTTCCAGACCAGCCTTAACAACATGGTGAAACCCCATCTCTACTAAAAAATGTAAAACTTAGCCAGGTGTGGTGGCACATGTGTAATCCCAGCTATTCAAGAGGCTGAGGTATGAGAATCACTTGAACCCAGGAGGCAGAGATGGCAGTGAGCCGAGATCATGCCACCGCACTTCAGCTTGGGTGACGGAGCCAGACTCTTGTCTCAAAAAAATAAATAAATAAAAAGAAGTTATGATTGAGGTGGAGGGGGGCAATAAAACTGAATGTGGTAGAAGACGTTGGCTTTTTATTAACTATTTGTGTATCTATTAGATATAAAACACTGAACTAGGTACAACAGGGCCTTCATAGAAGATGACTAAATGCTGAGGGTAGAGAAGTATCTCAGGTGTTTTGTTAGAAGAAGTCTTACAAAGATGTAACTGTAATATGAAAGATTGCCTTCTGTTTCAGCTCCTTTATACAAACAGTTTTCCTTTCTCTCTTCTGTAACCCTAGGCTAGTTCAGGGGATACGATAGAAGATCTCCAGATGTGTCCTGTACCTCCTTTTGGCTGTCACCTGCACTGCTGCCATCACCAATGGAGTGTTTTTAATGAGGGAGGGAAGGTAGCTTATTCCCCAAAGCAAAGTCTTATGGGAGTGATTCCTGTTTACAGGGGTTGTCTCTAAATGTCAGATATTTCCCCACTGCTCTGTGAAATCTGGCTGGGTGATACTTCTGCTGGTTTCTTCTTTACCGTCTATGTTACAGTTCTGCATGTTCTACTTTTACTCAGTTCTTCTCAATTTCACATTTTCTTTGCCCTAGACACACAAATATAATCTCTCCCTTTATCCCACCACTACTCCAGCTCAGAGTAGATTGTAGCCTGCCAAAGGATTCCTTCCCTCATCCTATTGAAGTTGTTTTCTCATTGCCCCCTATTAATATGACTATAGGAGAGCCAGTTAAGTAGAAATCAAGAGATACACACATGTGTAGATACACACACACACACCCCATACATGTATTTTATGTGGTCTTCAGAGGGTCCTTAAAGAATGAACTTTAGACTGAAAAAAGTTGTCTCATTACCTCTAAAAACACAAACCAGCTGATGTGTTTTAATCTGTTTCTGTTCTATCTTGTAATTAATTTGGTGGGTTTTACTTGTTTTAACATAAATAAAGAATATGCAGCACGTTTAATAAAGTCAGAACTCTTAATTGGCTTCTGCCCAGGTCTAGGCTGAGAAGTCCTTTTTCTTCTTCCCACCTTTATTTCCTTAGTTTCTGTCCACCTTCATGGAAACAGCACATGGTTATGCCTTTTTCCTGCTACAACTGCTGTGTACTTGAGCCCTTCCCCTCAAGTGCTTTCGAAGTCACCCAGGATGATCCTCACTAGTAGCCAGCTTTGGCAGTGTGGCTTTTTGCACACTTGCCCTTTCTTCCTGAGACTACTTCAGTAAGCCATGCTTTACTTCTTTCTTCCCCAGTTTTATTTGGTGTGATGAATAGAAACTTCCAAATGTAACCGTGGAAGCCAAGTTTGGCCTGCTTTGCTTTTTAGACTCCACACCATGGGCAGAACTGCTGTCCTTGCTGCTTCATCTCACCCAAGTCCCATTCCCAGGCAGCCAGGGGCCTAGGCTTGAATAACTGCAGGGCCAGCCTGCCATGATCTTTCTCACTTACTCCTCTCTCATTCAGCAATCAACCAGACTAAGGGGTTTTGATCCCTAGTGACTACAGCCCTGAAGAAAATTAAATCTGAATTAATTTTACATGGCCTTCCTGATCTACTTTCTGCTGTTCTTACCTTTTCGAATGTAGTTGGGGGGTGGGGGGGATAGGTTATGATATTTAAAGAGAATAAACATTTTGCACATACATGTATTGTACAACAGTAAGATCCTCTGTTAAAACCAGCTGTCCTTGTTCTCCATCTCCATTTCTTCCCATGCTGTAGCCCCAGACTCCACCAGCTGTTCCCCTGACGTTACCTAGCTTCCCTCCAGCATTATCTACTGACCATTTCCACTACACGCCTTTCCTACCTTCCCTTCACAGCCAGTCAAGTGAATACTTGATTATT
Source organism: Cebus imitator (assembly GCF_001604975.1). Classification (NCBI taxonomy): domain Eukaryota; kingdom Metazoa; phylum Chordata; class Mammalia; order Primates; family Cebidae; genus Cebus; species Cebus imitator. The sequence continues at coordinate 978,873 of NW_016107568.1, forward strand.
ATCTCTTCCTTACTGTACTTTATCTTTTTTGTTTGGTTCTAATTAATGAAAATAAAAGTTTCTAAATTTACATTTTTATAGGGTATTGTAAATAAAAACAAATTGTATACTTAAAAACGAGTGCCTGCATTTCTACTTTGTTACTTCGGAATATGATTTTTATGTGTTTCCAGCATATTTAGATAGACTGGCAACCTCTTGATGTTGGGGATTAAAGATATTATTACCTATATTTTTACCTTTTTAATTTTGTTGCAAAGAAGACAGATAAATATCTTACTTTTATATAGTAACTTTTAAAATCTAAGATTCTTTTAGTTTTCCTTTCCCCCCATTTTAACTGTAAGACAAAATTATAAATTGTAGTAAGACAAAATTATAATTTGTAGTAGACAAAAATTATTCATTGTAATAGATAAACTATAGTTTGTCTTCATCCCGCCCATCTCTAGGCATTGAGGAATCTGCGCCTTTAAGTGACTCACATAGTTCAGTGAGGCATTCAGCTGCCTTCTTGGATAGTATTTGCTTAGTTCTGAGCATATTGTATTTCAAAATTAATCTCTTCAAAGGAGATGAGAAAAGTTTGGTCATTCTTTATAGTGAATTTATTTTCATTATTTCAGACTTGAGTCTGAAATCATTTTAATTCTAAAATGCTCGAGATAAAAGATTCAGCAAACATGTAGAGAAAAGCAAAAAAAAAATGTAGGATTTTGTTTTCAAGACAGGGTCACTGTCGCTCAGGCTGGAGTGAAGTGGCACAGTAGCCCAATCACAACTCACTGCAGCCTCGACCTCCCAGGCTGAAGCGATCCGCCTCAGCCTCCCAAGTAACTGGGACTACAGGTGTACACTACCGCACCTTGCCCAGCTAATTTTTATACTTTTTGTAGAGTTGGGATCTCTCTGTGTTGCTAGGCTGGTCTCGAACTCCCAGACTCAAGTGATAATCCTACCTTGACCCCCTAAAATGCTAAGAGTACAGGTGTGAATCACTGCACTAAGCTTAAAGTGCTTTTTTGTTTGTTTGTTTGTTTTGAGACGAGTTTCTCTGTCACCTAGGTTACAGTTCGGTGACAATCACGGCTCACTGCAGCCTCTACCTCCCAGACTCAAGCACTTCTCCCACTTCAGCCTCCCAAGTAGTTGGGACTACAGGTGGGTGCCATCATGCCCAGCTAATTTTTTTTTTTACTTTTAGTAAAGATGAGGTCTCGGTATGTTGCCCAGGCTGGGCTCGAACCCCTGGGCTCAAGGGATTCTCCTGCCTTGGCTTCTCAAAGTGCTGGATTACAGGCATAAGCCACCAAAGTTTTAAATGATAAAGAGACAGGAGATAATTTAACATTAGATGTGTACCTACTTACATAAAGCTTTTTTTTTTTTTCCTCATGAGGACATGGGTTCCTTGAGGTTCAGTAGTTTGTGGAGGTGGCACAGCTAATGGACAGCAGAGCAAGACACTCATACAGAATATTAATTGCTGTAAGGAAATAAAATTATCTTCCAGTAAAAGATTTATTCACACCTTTTAACACGAAACAACATAAGGTGTTATTAGCCCTGCTTTGTTAAACTGGCCCAAGGATGCCCCTACCTTCACAGAAGACTAGATTCCAAATGTCAGAAGTGAAGAAATCCCTAGAGATCATGTGGGCCAGCCCTCACAATTTGAGGAAGCCAAATCTCAGAGAGCAGTGACTTGCCAAAGGTGCCACAGCTGGCTAGTGGTAAAGCCAAGAAAAAAAACTCAGATGTGAGGCCAGGCACAGTGGCTCCCACTTGTAATCCCGGTACTTTGGGAGGCTGAGGCAGGTGGATCACCTGGGGTCAGGAGTTTGAGACCAGCCTGACCAACACGGTGAAAACCATCTTTACTAAAAATACAAAATTAGCTGGGCGTGGTGGTGCACGCCTGTAATCCCAGCTACTTGGGAGGCTTAGGCAAGAGAATTGCTTGAACCCAGGAGGCAGAAATTGCAGTGAGCCGAGATTGCACCACTGCACTGCAGCCTGGGCAACAAAAGCAAAACTCCGTCTCAAAAAAAAAAAAAAAAAAAAAAAAACTCAGGTGTGTTTACTCTCTGCTGCTCTTTACTATAGTTCTCCATCATAGTTTAATACTGGCCCTAGTCCAGATAATTTAGGTATTAGGTTTTTTAAAAAGTCATTTGTGGGCCAGGCACGGTGGCTCATGCCTGTAATCCCAGCACTTTGGGAGGCCGAGGTGGGCGGAGCACGAGGTCAAGAGTTGGAGAACAGCCTGCCCAACATGGTGAAACCCCATCTCTACTAAAGATATAAAAATTTAGCTGGACATGGTGGTGCATGCCTGTAGTCCCAGCTACTCTGGAGGCTGAGGCAGGAGAATTGCTTGAACCCAGGAGGCAGAGGTTGCAGTGAGCCAGGATCGTGCCACTGCATTCCAGCCTGGTGCCTGGTGACAGAGTGAGACTCTGTCTGCAAAAANAAATGCAGTGGCTCACGTCTGTAATCCCAGCACTTTGGGAGGCCAAGGTGGGTGGATCACCTGAGGTCAGGAGTTTGAGACCAGCCTGACCAACATGGAGAAACCCTGTCTCAAAAAAAAAAAAAGTCATTTGTGACCAGGCACAGTGGCTCATGCCTGTAATCCCAACACTTTGGGAAGTCAAGGCAGGAGAATCACTTGAACCCAGTAGTTCAAGACTAGCCTGGGCAACATGGTAAAATCCCAGCTACAATTTTTTTTTTAATTTCTTAAAACGTCATTTGTAAACCTCAGAGTAACTAGTGAGGACAATATTAACTTCAAAAAAAATTAGGTGATGCACTAAAATAATTTACAGGAATATGGCAGAGCTGAAAACTGACATTAATGCATGTAATCTTCTGTAATAAAAAGAAGATCCTGATAAATAATACATAGGTAATCAACCCTAATGGGTAATAGGTGACAGCCTTGTGAATAATAGTTCACAAAATAAAATGCAATGCAAGTGAATAATATTAAGAAGCTCACCCCCCCACTGGTAATCAAAGAAGTAAAAAGTAAATGTTTTTAACCTACCAAATTAATAAAAACTTTAAAAATAATGTTAGAATTTGGCGCTGCCACTCACTGGTGGGGGTAAATGTCCACCATTCTGGAAAGTACTTTCACGATGTGAAGCACTTCAAAGTGTTCTTAGCCTTTGAACAATTACTTTGGCTTTAGATATCTAAGAAAAGATAACAAAGCAATGGTACTTACCACAGCTTTACTTATTTTTATTTTTTGAAGACCAGTTCTTGCTCTGTTGCCCAAGTTTTACTGTAGTGGTGCAATCATAGCTCACTGCAGCCTTGAACTCCTGGCCTCAAGCAATCCTCTCCCATCTCAGCCTCACAGGTCACCTTGCCCAGCCAATTATGTTATTTTTTGTAGACACAGGGTCTTGCTCTGTTACCCAGGCTGGTCTCAAACTCCTGGGCTCAGGTGAGTCTCCCGCCTTGGCCTTCCAAATGATTCATTACAGGCATGAGCCATTTCACCCAGCCAGCTTTACTCATAATAGAAAAATTAGAAATAATCTAAATGTTCAACATTGCAATAATGGTTAAGTAAACAATGATGCATTTGTTGTGGATAATTAGAAAGGCAGAATATTGGACTAGGTGCAGTGGCTCATGCTTGTAATCCCAGCACTTTGGGAGGGAAGACTTTGCAAGGCTTTATCTCTGCAAAAAAATTTAAAACTTAGCCAGGCATGGTAGCATGTGCCTGTACTCCCAGCTTCTCAGGAGGCCGAGGCAGGAGGATTGCCTGAGCCCAGGAGTACAAGGCTGTAATGAGATCCAGCCTGGGAGACAGAGCAAGACAATGCCTAAAAAAATTTTAAAAGGCAGAATATTTAATCATGGAAAATATTTTATATAGTATGGTGAAAAACATATATGCTTTGAATCCAATTTTTAAGAAAAATGCATATATGATGAAAAAAGAATATTGGAAAGTTAAGATTACTGGTGTCTATTTGTAGGTAATGGGATTATGGAGAACTTTCTTTTCCTTTTGGCTTTTCAGTAATTTTCAAATTTTCTACAGAGAAAATGTATTGCTTAGGTTTTTAGAAGAAAAATATTTTTAAAGAAAATCAATTTTGAAGAATTTAGTTATATAGGAAAATAGAATATAATGTTAAGTAAAAAATAGGTTCTGTAATATGTACATGACAATCTCTGTGGAGTAAAAAATATTTGGGAGGCCGGGCATGGTGGCTTATGCCTGCAATCTTAGCACTTTGGGAGACTGAGGTGGGCAGATCACTTGAGGTGAGGAGTTCAAGCCCATTCTAGCCAATATGGCAAAACTTTGTCTCTACTAAAAATACAAAAATTAGCTGGCCGTGGTGATGTGCATCTTTAATCACAGCTACTCAGGAGGCTGAGGCTGGATAATAGCTTGAACCCAGGAGGTGGAGGTTGCAGTGCAAGAGTGATACTCCATCTCAAAAAAAAAAAAAATATATATATATATATACACACACACATTTTTTTTACTTTGTGTGTGTGTGTGTGTGTGTGTGTGTGTGTCTGTGTGTGTGTATAAAGAGTGAAGTCAAGGATGACCAAATAGTGGTTGCCTTTAAGAGAAAGAGCTGTGGAAGATTTTGTGTATAGGTGATTGTTCCTGATTTTTAAATTTTCCCAATTTGTCTTCACTGAGCATGTATTATAACCTTAAAAGGCAGATATTATCTTAAAACTGCTAAACATAGTAGCTATTTCCAGTGAAAAAACTAAGTTCTACTTTTTAATGATCACCATTCTGACTGGCATGAGATGGTAGCTCATTGCGGTTTTTATTTGCATTTCTCTGATGACCAGTGATGATTAGCTTTTTTTCAAGTTTGTTTGGCCACATAAGTGTCTTCTTTTGAGAAGCACCTTTTCAAAACAAACAACCCACCCCACTTTTTGATGGGGTTGTTTGTTTTTCTTGTAATTTGTTTAAGTTCCTTGTAGATTCTGGATATTAGATCTTTGTCAGATGGGTAGATTGCAAAAATTTTCTCCCATTCTGTAGGTTGCCTGATCACTCTGATGCTAGTTTTTATTTGTTTGTTTGGTTTTGTTTTTTGCTGTGCAGAAGCTCTTTAGTTTAATTAGATTCCATTTGTCAGTTTTGGCTTTTTTTTGCCATTACTTTGGTTGTTTTAATCATGAAGTCTTTGCCCATTCCTATGTCCTCAGTGGTATTGCCTAGTTTTCTTCTAGAGTTTTTATGGTTTGCGGTTTTACATTTAAGTCTTCAATCCATCTTGAAATAATTTTTGTATAAAGTATAAGGAAAAAGTCAGGAAACAATAGATGCTGGTGAGGCTGTGGAGAAATAGGAATGCTTTTACACTGTTGGTGGGAGTATAAATTAGTTCAACCATTGTGAAAGACAGTGGGGCAACTCCTCAAGAATCTAGAACTGGAAATACCATTTGACCCAGCAATGCCGTTACTGGGTATATACCCAAAGGATTATAAATCATTCTATAAAGACACCTGCACACATATGTTTACTGCAGCACTATTTACAATAGCAAAGAATTGGAACCAACCCAAATACCCATCAATGATAGACTGGATAAAGAAAATGTGGCACATTTACACCATGGAATACTATGCAACCATAAATAAGAATGAGATCCTGTCCTTTGCAGGGACATGGATGAAGCTGGAAGCCATCATTCTCAGCAAACTGACACAGGAACAGAAAACTAAACACCACATGTTCTCACTTATAAGTAGGAGTTAAAAAGTGAGAACTCATGGACACAGGGAGGGGAACAACACACACTGGGGCCTGTTGGGGGGTCAGGAGCAAGGGGAGGGAGAGCATTAGGACAAATACCTAGTGCATGCAGGGCTTAAAACCTATGATGATGGGTGCAGCAAACCATCATGGCACATGTATACTTGTGTAACAAACCTGCACATTCTGCACATGTATCCTGGAACTCAAAGTAAAATAAAAAAAAAATAAAATAAGTTCTACCAAGGCAAAAGTGTCTAATCTAGTTGTGCTTGACTTCAGAGCCAAGGAATTTGACTGCATAGCAGGTAAATGTGCTGGAAGTCTGGAAAAGTCATCTGAAAGCAAGGCAATCATCTTGAGATGCAATCAGTTATTCTACTGTAAACATTTAAGGTGATATACCAAGTGTGGGATCAAAGAACCACTTTAACAAATCCCCAAACTATGGCTGTTAAATCACCCAAGTTGCCCTGCTAACCATTACAAAGGACAAGACATGGCTTTCTGGTTTTTTTTTTTTTTTTTTTTTTTTTTTTTTTTTTTTTTTTTTTTTTTTTTTTTTTTTTTTCTTTTTTTGAGACAGAGTCTTGCTTTGTTGCCCAGGATGGAGTGCAATGGCACAATCTCGGCTCACTGCAGCCTCTGCCTCCTGGGCTCAAGCAATTCTCCTGCCTCAGCCTCTCGAGTAACTGGGATTACAGGTGCCTACCACCATGCCCAGCTAATTTTTGCATTTTTAGTAAAGATGGGGTTTCACCATATTGGCCAGGCTGGTTTCAAAGTCCTGACCTCAAGTGATCCTCCTCCCAAAATGCTAGGATTACAGGCATGACCCACTGCACCTGGCCGACTTTCTGAATTTTACAGCCAACTACTTTTGGGGGGCAGTGAAGTCCATTGTGTGAGAAACAGAAGTAGGGAAATTGAAGGGGCCTTATACTTTTCCACTTTTCCCAGCTATGCTTAAGTATATTTAATATTGTGGCCCCTGAGAACTCAGTAGGAAACAAGTCTTAGTCTGGGAATTCAGTATCTTAAAATCACCTAATAGCATTTTGGCCTTCTTCTTGCATCAGAGGCACAGTTGTGAACAGACTGCACGTCTCATGACAGCCTCTGCTTTGCTTCTTATTTTGCAAATGTTGCATGTAAGGCTGTTCTGAGGAGCTTGTTTATTATTCAACATGACTCTCCAAGTCCCCAATTTAACCAAGTTCATTCTTCAAAGCAATATTAACCAAAATCAGACTTGAGATACACGAAATATCTAGCAAGGAGCTAGGTAATCAGTGACACATGTTCTTTGCCAGTTAGGAATGTAAAATTTCTTCAATTGCTTAGATTGCACTAATCTAACAAATGAGAAACAAATCTGCATATAACTAACAAAAAGAAGAATCTCAAATTTGACCCCCCAGTAAAACCACTGCTAACAGTTTAGTGTATCGTCCTCCAAGTGATGTCTGCATACAAATGCATACATAGATAGAATTATAGTTTTACTTTTTTTCTCTCTTAATATATCATCATGGGCATCTTTCTGTGTTAGTATATGGAGAGCTACCCTGTTATTGTTATTATTTTTTTTTGAGGCAGGGTCTTGCTCTGTTGCCCAGGCTGGAGTGCAGTGATGTGATTATGTCTCACTAGAGCCCCAACCTCCTGGGCTCAAGGAATCCTCCACCTCAGCCTCCTGAATAGCTGGGACAACTCTACAATGCCTAGCTAATTATTTTATTTGTTGCAGAGACAGGGTCTTGCTTGTTGGCCAGGCTGGTCTCAAACTCCTGGGCTTGTTCAATCCTCCCATCTTGGCCTCCCAAAGTGCTGGGATTACAGGCATGAGCCACTGTACCGGGCCCCCTGTTCTTTTTTGATAGTTGTATAGTATTCCACGATGTGCCATTGTGCCATCATTTATCTAATTGTTCTCCTATTAATAGAATTCGGTCTTCGAATACTTTTCATCATCACTGTCATTCATTCAACAGTGACAAAGGTAAACTCACAATGTCACATTTCTATAGCTATTTTATAGTGTACAAAGAACATATTCGTATTCCAATTTAGTCTTCTCTATAACCTTTTGAAATAGGATGGGCAACTATAATTGTACAGTACCAAAACTAGATTAGGAAGACCTTCCAGCTGGTAAGATCTAAAACTGGGATTTAAACCTTAAGTTTTGAGCTCAATTTCTAGTGTCTTGGCTGCAAGATGGCTCCTATTCCTGGACCCATGCTTCAGAGGGGCAGCAGAAAAGCTGCAAGGTTTTAACACTGCATCTACAAACTCTTCTGATTGGATTTCAGTGCCTTCATTTTCAGTAGACAAGTTAAGCATTGTCTCTCAGTAATGTCAAAAAGGGAGTGATTCAGGTTGTAATTATCAGGATCACCTGCAATATACAAGGATCAGAGTCACAGCGATGCAGCTGTCAGGAATTTCTATGGCCTTTTTGATGTAAACATCATCTAGGGAGGGGAAAAAAGAAAAAGACTCCTTGCTTCCACTCTTCCTCATTCCCAGTATTTT
>NW_016107568.1:992261-993283 GCF_001604975.1 Cebus imitator
GCTGTACTACAAAGCCCAGCACAGAATCAACACCTAGCAGGCATCCAACAAATACATGGTCATGAAGTAGTTTTGCTGTTAAGAAACACAGCTGGCCAGGTGCAGTGGCTCACACCTGTAATCCCAAGCACTTTGGGAGGCCAAGGCGGGCAGATCACTTGAGGTCAGGAGTTTCAGACTGCCCTGGAAAATATGGTGAAACCCTGTCTCTACTAAAAATACAAAAATTAGCCAGGTGTGGTGGCTCACACCTGTAGTCCCAGCTACCTGGAAGACTGGGGCAGGAGAATTATTTGAATCTGAGAGGCAGAGGCGGCAGTGAGCTGAGATCGCGCCACTGCACTCTAGCCTGGGTGACAGAGCAAGACCCCATCTCAAAAATAAAAAGAAGAAGAGGAAAACAAAGTTTAGCTGGGTGCAATAGCTTACCCCTGTAATCCCAGCAGTTTGGGAGGTTGAGGCAGGAGGATCGCTTGAGCCCAGGAGTTGAAGACCAGCCTGGTCAACATAATGAGACCCCCATCTCTACAAAAAAACTTTTAAAATTAGTCAAGCATGGTGATGCATGCCTGTAGTCCCAACTACTTAGGAGGCTGAGGTGGGAGGATCATTTGAGCCCAGGAGATTGAGGCTGCAGGGAGCTGTGATTGCTTCACTGCACTCCAGCTGACAAATGAGACCCTATCTTACAAAAACAAAGGAAGGAAGGGAGGAAGGGAAGGGGAGCAGAGGAGAGGGAGGAGGAAAGAATGCTGGGCACGGTGGCTCCAGTCTGTAATTCCAGCACTTTGGGAGGCTGAGGCATGTGGATCATCTGAGGTTAGGAGTTTGAGACCAGCCTGCCAACATGGTGAAAACCCGTCTCTACTAAAAAGATAAAAATTAGCTGGGCACAGTGGCAACACCTGTAATCCCAGCTACTCGGGAGGCTGAGGCAGGAGAATCACTTGAGCCTGGGAGGCAGACATTGCAGAGAGACAAGATCATGCTACTGCACTCCAGCCTGGGTGACAGAGGGAGAC
>NW_016107568.1:994630-997101 GCF_001604975.1 Cebus imitator
AAAAAAAAAAAAAAAAAAAATCACTCTGCTGTATGGAGATGGAAATAGACAAAAGAAGGGAGCACTTATCAGAGGGCTTCATATTAGTATCACTGGTCCACAGGATAAGTCTGGGACTTTAAAAGGCAAAGTGAGGGAATAATTTTTTTAAACATAAATTTCGCAGCAAGCAAAAAACAAACATTCCAATTTAAAAATGGGCAAAGGACATGAACAGACACTTCTCAAAAGAAGACAGAAAAATGGCCAACAAACATGAAAAAATGCTCATCATCACTAATCATCAGAGAAATGCAAATCAAAACCACAATAAGGTAGTATCTCACACCAGTCAAAATGGCTATTATAAAAAAGTGAAAAATTACAGATGCTGGTGAGGCTGTGGAGAAAAGGGAATGCTTATATCTGCTGGTAAGAGTGTGAATTAGTTCAGCCACTGTGGAATACAGTTTGGAGATTTCTCAAAGAACTTAAAACAGAATTACTATCTGACCCAGCAATTCCATTACTGGATATATATCCAAAGTAATATAAATCATTCTACCAAAAAGATACATGCACACATATGTTTATTTCAGCACTATTCACAACAGCAAAGGCATGGAATCAACCTAGGTGCCCATCAATGACGGATTGGATAAAGAAAATGTGCTACATATACACCATGGAATACTACACAGCCATAAAAAAGAACGATATGATATCCTTTGCAGGAACATGGATGCAGCTAGAGGCCATTGTCCTAAGTGAATTAATAAAGGAAGAGAAAACCAAATACTCCATGTTCTCGCTTATAAGTGGCAGCTACAATGCGTACACATGGATATAAAATGGGAACAATAGACATTGGGGACTTCCAAAAGTGGGGAGACGGCTGATAAACTACTGGATACTATGCTTGGCTGGGCATGATGACTCACACCTGTAATCCCAGCACTTTGGGAGGCCAAGGCAGGCGGATCACCTGAGTTCAGGAGTTTGAGATCAGCCTGTCCAACATGGTGAAATACCATCTCTACTAAAGATACAAAAATTATCTGGGCTTGATGGCAGGTGCCTATAATCCCACCTACTCAGGAGGCTGAGGCAGGAGAATCACTTTGACCCAGGAAGTGGAGGTTGTGGTGAGCCAAGATTGCGCCATTGCACTCCAGACTGGGCAACAAGAGCAAAAAACTCTATCTCAAAAAAAACAAAACAAAACAAAAAAACTATTGGATATTATGCTTACTACCTGGGTGACAGGATCATCTATACCCCAGACCTCAACATCACACAATACACTGTAACAAACCTGCATATGTGCCCTCTGAATCCAAAATGAAAGTTAGAAAAAAATAGATTTAAGACAACAGTTAGTTTGGAAGTGTTTAGGGGAGTGGGATTGGGATAGGATGTAGAAAACTGGTCATTTTGTATTTCTTATGTTGAGTATTGGATTGAGAAGTATTCATTTGACTATTATGCTTTTTAACTTTCACATATCATATGTATCCCGTGTATGTTACAGGATAAATTGTGTCCACCCCCAAAACTCTTATGTTGACATCCTAACCCCCCATACCCCAGAATATCACTCTATTTGAAAATAGGAATTAAGTTAAAATGTAATAGGTTTGTGTTTGTAGGAAGTAAGAAACGAAGAGAGAGAGAGCATGGACTTGACTTGTCCAAGATTGCAGAGAGTGAGTGGCAGACAAAGAAAACCTGATTACAATCACTTTCCATCACTTCTCTATCCCAAAAAGAATAAGTAGACATGTTGTGTGTGACTTCCAAAAATGCTCCCTAAGGGGAAGGCACTACACTTTTGTGTTCTTTCCTTCCCTCCTCTTGCCACTTAGGATGCAGTTGTAATGACTGAAGCTCTAGTGGTCACCTTGAGGCAAAACGTAATAACAGAAATAACATACAATGGAGGAGAAAGAAGTCTGTGTCTGGCCAGGCATGGTGGCTCAGGCCTGTGGATCCCGGCACCTGGGCTCCAGTGATCCAAAGTAGGCAGATCACTGGAGCCCAGGAGTTCAGGACAAGCCTGGGTAACATAGCAAGACCCCATCTCTACTAAAAATACAAAAATAAAAATAAAAATAAATAGCCATGAGACTGAGGTGGGAGGATCCCTTGAGACTGGGAGGTTGACACTGCAGTGAGCCAAGATCGAAACACTGCACTCCAGCCTGAGCCACAGAGTGAGAACCTGTCTCCAAAAAAGAAAAAAATAATAGTGTGTCTTTGAAGGCTTCAGTGAGCCACCATTCCAACCTTGAGCTTCCCCTGGGATTTCTTTCATGTGTGAAAATAGGCTATTATGTGTTTAAATCAATGTAAATCGGGCCTCTGCAACTTGCAGATAAACCTAATCCCAATTATTATGAAGGACTTTTTCAATCATTTGGTACAGGTTGAGCATCTCTAATCTGAAAACCTGAAATCCAAAATCCTCCAAAATTGGAAACTTTTTTTTTTTT
>NW_016107568.1:997771-1003176 GCF_001604975.1 Cebus imitator
TTTTTTGAGATGGAGTCTCACTCTGTTGCCCAGGCTGGAGTGCAATGGTGTGATCTCAGCTCACTACAACCTCCGCCTCCCGGGTCCAAGTGATTCTCCTGCCTCAGCCTCCTGGGTAGCTGGGATTACAGGTGCCCGCCACTGTACCGGCTAATTTTTGTATTTTTTTTTCCTTTTTTTTTAAGTTGATCAAATTCAGATGGGATGACAATTTTTGTATTTTTAGTAGAGATGGGGTTTCACTATGTTAGAGATGGGGTTTCACTATGTTGGCCAGGCTGGTCTCAAACTCCTGACCTCAGGTGATCCGCCTGCCTCGGTCTCCCAAAGTGCTGGGATTACAGGTATAAGCCACTATACCTGGCCTAATTTTTGTATTTTTAGTAGAGACACGATTTCACCACATTGGCCGGGCTGGTCTTGAACTCCTGACCTTAGGTGATCTACCCACCTCAGTTTCCTAAAGTGCTGGAATTACAAATGTGAGACACTGGGCCCAGCCTTGAATTTTAGGTTATTACAAATTCTAGGGAATTCTAGATGCTCTAGCAGCCATCTTAGGGCAAAAGGTAATAATAGAAATAATATACAAAGGAGGAGAAAGAAGTCTGTGTCTGGCCGGACACGGTGGCTCAGGCCTGTGGTCCCAGCATTTTCTCTGTGAATTGCAAAGCATGATTATCTGCTGTGAAACAGGAGCCTTTGTGTGACATTTGGTTTAATTTTGATGACAGAAAATATAGTACATGTTGACTTCTAACTTAACTATTTGAATTGTTTTGTTTGTTTTGAGGAGGTCTCACCCTGTCGCCCAGGCTAGAGTGCAGTGGTGCGATCTCAGCTTACTATAGCCTCCATCTCCCCAGCTCAAGAGAGCCTCCCCTAGCCTCCTGGGTAGCTGGGACCACAGATGGAAGCTACCACACCCGGCTAATTTTTTGTATATTTGGTAGAGACGAAGTTTTGCCATGTTACCCAGGCTGAGCTCACGTGATCTGCCTACCTCAGCCTCCCAAAATTCTGGGATTATAGGTGTGAGACATTGCACCTGGCCCTTCAAATTGTTTGTTGTTTTTTGTTTTGTTTTGTTTTAAATAAGATTCCAAGGCACAAGTAATATCAGAAACTATGGCCCTATTCATATCTGTTTTTGAGTAACAGCTTTACCTTTGCAAATTATTTTATTCAGGAATCTCAGTTTCCCTCCCTGTAAAAGGGGTGGTAGAACAAGTGGGATTGTGATTAAAAAAAAAATCAATGATATTTGTGAAAGTGCTTAATACTCAAAAAAAAACTGGTATCCCTTCATGATATGAATCCATTTATACCTCATATAAAGTCCCAGTATTTCCAGGTTTTTCTGTGATATGTCTAATACTCTCAAGAAAGACATGTGGGTCCCTTTAGGGTTAGTTATGCTGTGCTGCAAAGATAGTCTTGCATAATTAGTAATTACAGTCAGCATTTATTATTTACCATATGCCAGACACATTTCATGCATTTTTATTTACTCCTTCCCCCAAAGCTTGAGAAACAGATGCTGTTGGTATGGTCATAGGAAACTGGTGAGGGTTAAGTCAACAGCCCAAGATTGCTTCACTTAGCCAAAACAGGATCTGAAGCAGGTCAAGATCTGTGGTACATCTATATAATGAAATACATAGAGGAAACTTAAATGCATACCACTAAGTGAAAGAAGCCAATTTTAAAAAGGCTTCTTTTCAAACTGCAGTCAGCCCTCCATATCTGTGAGTTCTGCCTCCACAAATTCAACCAATCAAAAATATTCTACCAAAAAGAGATGCTGTGTCTGTACTGAACATGTACAGACTTTTTTCTTGTCATTCCCTAAACAATACAGGATAACAACTTTTACACAGCATTTACATTGTATTGGGTATTAGATGTAAGCTAGAGATAATTTAAAGTATAAGAGAAGATGCATATAGATTATATGCAAATACTATACCATTTTGTATAACAGACTTGACCATCTGTGAATTTTGATATTTGCAGAGGATCTTGGAATCAATTACCCGTGGATACTGAAGGACAACTGTATGTGTGTGATTCACACTATGACATTCTGGAAAAGGCATAACTGTGGAGAGAGTAGAAAGATCACTGGTTGCCAAGAGGTAAGGAAAAAGGAGGAACGAATAGGTGGAGCAGAGAGGTTTTTTAGGACAATAAAACTAATCTGTATGATACTATAATGCTGGATAAATGTCATTATACATTGTCAAAACCCATAGAATGTACAATGCCAAATAAATGCTAATGTAAACTATGGGCTTTGGGTGGATAATGATGTGTCAGTGTAGATTCATCAATTGTAACAGCTGTACCACTCTGGATGTTGATGGTGGGAGAGGCTGTGCATGGAACTCTCTGTAATTTCAGCTCAATTTTTCTGTGAATCTACAGCTGCTCTAAAAAAATAGTCTATGTAAAAAAAAAATAAAAAATGAAAGCAAAAGTGTCCAATATATTGAGTTTGGCAGGTTAAACAGTATTGACTAAAGAGAGCAGTAAAAAGTGAGATGGGAAAGCAAGATTAGGACCTGATAGGGAAGGGCCTTAGATGGCAAAGTAAACTATCAGGATGCTATCTTATAGACCACAGTGGGGCCATTGAGGATTACAGAGCGAGAAACTCAGGTGAAGAACAGATTAAGATTCTGGCCGGGCTTGGTAGCTCACGCTTTTAATGCCAGCACTTTGGGAGGGTGAGGTGGGCTTGAGCTTAGGAGTTCGAGACCAGCCTGGGCAACATGGCAAAAACCCGTCTCTACAAAAAATACAAACATTAGTGGGGCGTGGTGGCATGCAGCTGTGGTCTCAGCTACTTGGAAGGATGAGGCTCATAAATCACTTGAACCCAAAAGGCAGAGGTTGGGCAGCCTAGGCAACAGAGAGAGACCCTGTCTCACACAAAAAAAGAAAAGATCCCTCTGGCAGTTGTGAGGAGAATTCTGGAAGACAGACTAGAAGCAAATAAATGAGTTTAAAAATGAGAAGAAAGCACAAGAATCTAGGCCAGTAAAGAAAGGGTGCATAAAAGATCACCCAGTCTTTGTTACTGACTGGGTATAGGGATGAGGACAGTGACTTCATGAGAAAAATACAATGCCAATTTGTTGTAATTATTTCACATATTAAGCATCAACTGAATCACTGTCTTGTGCCTGGTCCTATCAGTTATATCTCCAAATATATCTGGAATATATTCACTTCTTTCCATCCCTGTTTCCACCACATTCAACCAAGTCATCAATATTTTTCTTTTAAAAGATGGTAGAAGGCCGGGTGTGGAGGCTCATCCCTCTAATCCCAACACTTTGGGAGGCTGAGATGGGCAGATCATAAGGTCAGGAGTTCAAGACCAGCTTGACCAACATAGTGAAACCCCGCCTCGACTAAAAATACAAAAAAAATTAGCCAGGTGTAATGGTGGGCATCTGTAATCCCAGCTACTCAGGAGGCTGAGGCAGGAGAATCACTTGAACCTGGGAGGTGGAGATTGCAGTGAGCTGAGATGGTGCCACTGTACTCCAGCCCAGGCGACAGTGTGAGACTCCATCTTAAAAAAAAAGATGGTCGGAATTTTCTCATTGCTGTCCCTCTCCACTCCTGTGATTCCACACATCAGCCGGTGATAATTTTAAACAAGAATTGAGGCCAGGCATGGTGGCTCCACTCCCAACACTTTGGGAGGCTGAGGTGGGAGGATCAGTTGAGGCCAAGAGTTTGAGAGCAGCCTGGGTAACATAGCAAGACCCTGTCTCTACAAAAATTTAAAATTACCTAGGCATGGTGATACATGCCTGTAGCCCTAACTATTTGGGAGGCTGAGGCAAGTGGATTACTTAAGCCTAGGAGTTTGCAGTGAACTATAATTACACCATTATACTCTAGCCTAGATGACAGAGCAAGGCCCTGCCCCCCCCAAAAAAAAAATATGGACAGGGAGAGAGAAAGGAAAGAAGGAATGGAGAGACAAGAAAGAAAGAGAGAGAGAGAGAAAGAAAGAAAGAGTGAGAGAGAAAAGGAAGGAAGAAAGGGGAAAAGAATGAATTGGAGTCACTTACTCTAATTCCTTCAGTTGCTTCCTGTTGCACTGAGAATAAAAGTTGAACTCCTTTTGAGGTCTGATGGCCCTTTGGGATTTTCAGTCTCCGTGGCTTATGGACCCACCTCGGGTACTGCCTCTCTTTCCCTCCTCAGGCCTTCACACAAAAATGACTGAGGAAAAAAGAAAAGAAAGGAAAAAGAAAAAGAATGACTGATTTGTTTCCTTTGCTTACTCCTCCCCAGTCCCTAGAGGGCAGCTTAAACAGAGTTTATCTCTCTTTGACAGGTTACACCTGTTATTCTTTCATAGCCTTCTTGTCCTCCATATTACTGTACATATGCGAATAATTACTGTATATATTTTTTCACTACAAATACTGTGTATATCCCTAAGATTCTTTACATTTCACAAGGAGCCAGAGCCTATTCATATATTCACTACTTTGTCCCCCAAGAATTGGCTCAGGCCTGAAGATATATAATAGATACTTGATAAATATTTGTTAAATAGATGAGTATGCTAGGTTGTGTGCTGTGATGGGGGAACCATGGATGAAATACATACAGATTATACATTAGAGAAACTGACCCTCTAGTAGGGGAGATATGACTGAAACATACATAATTATCAGGCAAGACAATTAACATTACAGGAAACTCTGCAAGTCCTGAGGATGGGGCATTACTTTTAGCCAAAAAAATCAGAGGAAATTCTGTGTAGGGAGTTCACTGGGCATTTAATGGAGGGAAAGCATACACAAAGGCATCAGTTTGAGAATGTGGAAAAAGATGTGTGGGTCAATTTAACTGGAGCACAGAGTACACCAATGCAAAACAGAGACGCCAGGCGTGAGCCACCAGAGACCAGCCCAGCCAACATGGTGAAACCCCAACTCTACTAAAAATAAAAAAATTAGCCAGGCATGGTGTTGCACGCCTGTAATCCCAGCTACTCTGGAGGCTGAGGCAGGAGAATCACTTGAAACTGGAACTTGGGAGGCAGAGGTTGCAGTGAGCTGAGACTGTGCCACTGTACTCCAGCCTAGGTGACAGAACAAGACTCCATCTCAAAAAAAAAAAAGAGAGAGGGCTGGAAAGGAGAGGTGACATCAGATTGTCATGGGCCTCATTTGCCAGGCCAAAAATTCTGGTCTGTATTCTGGAGGCAGTGTTGGGTAACAACAGTAGCTCAAACTAGTCTTTCAAAACCTTTTTTAAAAAAATACAGAGGATTGGATCCAAGATGGCTGTTTAGGAACAGCTCAGGATTGCAGCTCCCAGTGAAAGCTCAGAGGCTGCTGCAGGTGATCCCCAGGCAAGCAGGGCCTGGA
>NW_016107568.1:1008348-1032462 GCF_001604975.1 Cebus imitator
ATGCCAGATGTAGGTGATGGGGAGGAAGGCAGCAAATCACACTGCCACGTGTGTACCTATGCAACAATCTTGCATGTTCTTCACATGTACCCCAAAACCTAAAGTGCAATAAAATAAATAAACGGGAAAAAATACAATAAAATTAAAAATAATAGTACAGTAAACACCTATACACTTACCACATAGATTTAACAATTAATATTTTGCCATAGCATGTTTGCTTGATAGGTAGGTAGGTTGGAGGGTAGACAGACAGACAGACAGATAGATGTGTGTTTGCATTTCAAAATATGTATCTTTCCTTGGCGCTGTGTGTGTGTGTGAGATTGGGCCTCCCTCTGTCACCCAGGCCGGAGTACAGTGGCGCGATTACAGCTCACTGCAGCCTCAACCTCCTGGGCTCAATCAATCCTCCCACCTCAGCCTCCTAAGTACCTGGGACTACAGGTTCATGCCACCATGCCCAGCTAATTTTGCTGTTTTGTTTTTGGTAGAGACAGAGGTTTACCTATGTTGCTCAGATTGGTCTCTTTCTTTTTTGCTGAACCATTTTAAAGAGAGTTACAGATATCATAACTCTTCATTCCTATGTTTCTCCAAGTTGTAAAGATGTTTCCCCCATACAGCATACCATTATTACAATGAACAAATGTAATAACTAACATCTAATACCAGTCCATTTTTAAATTTCCCCAATTGTCTCAAAAATGTCTAAAAGGCTTCTTTTCTAGAACCAGAATCCAGTCAAGCATTTGATTGTGTCTAAGTTTTTTCAAATTTAGAACAATCACCTCTGACCATTTTTATGACATTGATTTTCTTTGATCTTTATATTTTATCTTCTATAAAGTAGTTGTCTTATAGAATGCTTCCAGTTCTTGATTTATCCGATTATCTACTTGGGGATATTGTTTAACTGGTTCCTCCAGGCCTTGTAAACTGGAGCTTAGATCCAAAGCCTTGATTGGATTCATTTTCAGTATTTTTGGCAAGAATAAACAGCATTAAGTAATGCTGTATAGTTCATGCTGCAGCACACTGGGAATCTCATAAAAATGTTGGTTGTCTAAAGGTTACTGATATTAAACTGGATAATTGAGTTAAGCTGGGGACTGCCAGATCTCCCTGTTGCAAAGGTACATTTCTCCTTTGTGATGGCAAGTAACCTGTGAGATGTGTTTGGCAGCACAACTCACATGTTTGTAGCTATTTGCAGTTTATCAAACACATTCAAACACACTTAATCACAACCGCATTCCTGCGAGGTTTTATTCCTGTTTAACAGAAGTGAAAACTGAGACTGGGAGTGCTTAAACAATTTTCTAAAAGTCACAGAGCCAGTAAGCAGCAAAAGCAGGACTCAAGCCTAAATGGATTAACTCTAGTTTAGTTTTAAAAAAAATTAATCCCAAATAGCCTACATCTAACAGATTTTATTTTGCTCTATACATTCAGAGAAATTCACTAGTAATAAGCTATAGAAATGATCCCTGATAGTAAAAATGGCAGATTGTTTAATTTTTATTTTATTATTTTTTTTTTGAGACAGAGTCTCACTGTGTTGCCAGGCTAAAGTGCAGTGGCATTATCTTGGCTCACTGCAACATCTGCCTCCCAGGTTCAAGTGATTCTCCTGCCTCAGCCTCCGGAGTAGCTGGGACTACCAGTGGGCACCACCACACCCAGCTAATTTTTGTATTTTTAGTAGAGACGGGGTTTCACCATGTTGGCCAGGATGGTCTCAATAGTTGACTTCGTGATTCACCCGCCTCAGCCTCCCAAAGTGCTGGGATTACAGGCGTCAGCCACTGCGCCTCGCCCTAAAAATGGCAGATTTTTAAGAGTATTCTCTCTCCAGAATTCAATAAATACTTCTCTTCTTTTGAAACCACTTTCTAAAAAAAGATACTTTAATTTATTGACACTGGGAAGCATATTGCCAAAGAAATTCAATTTCTTTTACAGTATCTAACAGCTATTTCTATTGCCTGTTCAAACTAGAAAAATGTAGCAGATGCTGGATTCCCCAAAGTACAGCGCTTTGGGCTACATTTGCAACAATAGCTTACATTTAAATGTTACATTAGTTACTGGATTTGTAATCTTCACAAATGTGTGAATAGTCAGTTGATCAAAAATAACAATTTTCTGCTACAAGAGAACTCATAGCAGAAAATGTTCCTAACACAAAGATAATGTTTGAGATGATGGCTATCTCAATTACACTGATTTGATCATCATACATTGAATACATATATCAAAATATCAGATGTATCCCTGAAAATATGTACAACTGTATCAGTTTCAAGATACAAAAAAATAATTTTCTGTCCAAAGTTAAGCATATACAGGGCATCTGTGATGCTAGAGCCAAGGGCCTTTTGGCCTGGAAGAGACACATAAGTCAGGTCCCCATTCTGAAGGGGACAGAATTAGTAGAGGCATATGACATTCCAGAATCAAAAAACAAGGGGTGTGGAGCGACAAAGAGCAAACCAGGGAAGGGAACGAGGGGACCACGGATCCAGGAAGGGACTGGAGAAGCTACTTCTGGACACCCCTGGAATCTCGGTATCCAGCTTTGAGTTCGAAGGGGGGGGTCCTTCAAGGGAGCCTCAGGCGGGGGCTGATTATCGAGAGTTACTCTGTCTGCCAGGCTCTTCCTAAAAAGAAACTATGAAGGTCTTAATTCAGAAAAGGGAACACGACATCACACCCACGTCACACAAAAAAAAAGCTTTT
The DNA here is from genome assembly GCF_001604975.1 of Cebus imitator. NCBI lineage: Eukaryota > Metazoa > Chordata > Mammalia > Primates > Cebidae > Cebus > Cebus imitator. The sequence continues at coordinate 1,011,091 of NW_016107568.1, forward strand.
AAGAGGCCGAGTCACTTTCACCTCCCACCAGCTTCCCAAATGCTGGAAGCAGCGAACACGCCCCCAGCTGGTCTTCTCGGATTTCATTGGTTGCCCCGGCCTGCCCCTCTCATATTACTTCTCTCTCATTGGTCAGCAATGCCGCTTTCACAGCCAATTCTCAGAACCAATCATCTCCAACTATTGCCCCGCCTCTCCACCACGTGAGTGGCATAGGTGCCTACCAATAAAAAAAAGAAAATGTGGATGCGAAGACGAGATTCCTTCCCTTTTTCCTCAACTCGTTCAGTAAATGGTAGAAAAGGTGGAGCAGCTGATACCGTGAACCACCAATCCTTAAGGGCGGAAAAGGATGATGAGAAGAGTGATGGGAGGGGGTGACGTGGCAGTGACAGAAGCATAAACTGAAATGAGTGGCGGAAACACCAGCCAATCGGTAATCAGACTGGTCGGGCACCCCGCATTCTCCCGTCCTCCCTGAGCGCTGGAAACTTCAGGAAAGCACCAATGAGCTTCTTCATATGTCTGATTGGCTTTTATCTGAACCAATCAACGGTGGGACTGGCGGACGCGTCCCACCCCAGGCTCTCACTGGGCGCTGTAGAATGACAGGCCCGAGAGAAATGCCAATGTCCGCGGGGTCTTCCGCAAGTGACATTCAGCAGCACCAATCGACGTCCTCCTTCCCGGCGGCCGAGCCCTCCTCCCCGCGGCTGGCCTGGCGGGGCGGGGACGCTGCGCAGCGGTGGCTGATGCGCTAGCCTTGTGGGGCGCTCCGGGCGGCGACGGCGGGTCTCGTAGGCGGTTCCGGTCCTGTATCTCCAGGCGGCGGCGGCTCATGGCGGCGACGGAGCTGAGAGGGGTGGTGGGGCCAGGCCCGGCAGCCATTGCAGCACTTGGCGGCGGCGGCGCCGGTCCCCCAGTGGTGGGAGCAGGCGGCGGCCGCGGAGACGCGGGGCCAGGCTCCGGGGCCGCGTCAGGGACGGTAGCCGCGGCGGCGACGGGAGGCCCGGGCCCCGGGGCCGGGGGAGTGGCGGCGGCTGGCTCGGCCCCTGCGCCGCCGACTGGGGGCTCGGGCGCTGGGGGTTCGGGCTCGGCTCGAGAGGGCTGGCTCTTCAAATGGACCAATTATATCAAAGGCTACCAGCGGCGGTGGTTCGTGCTGAGCAACGGGCTCCTGAGCTACTACAGGTAACTGCTTCCGGGGCGCCGTCGCTCACCTTGCCTCCACCATCGCTGCCGACAGTCCCGGTGCCGTCATTCCCGCCAGCTGGCACCGCAGCCAGGGTCGCCCCAGGCCCCTTTTCGTCATATGTGCAGATTGACCCCGGGGCCGGAGCCCACTGTCACGAAAGTGAAAAGCCCCTGGACGCACACCCGCCCTCCCCTCCTCTCGCGTTACCTACCCTTGGTGCCATATCTTCCCCTTGCTCCCGGCCTTTCCAATCAGCATTTGTTTGGAGAGCGTCTGTTCTTCCATTGTATTTCCACCAGCACACGGGTGCAATTATTAATTCTGTAAGCAAGGTACTGGTGTAGGCAGTAAGGGAACACATACAAGCAGAGCAAACCCGAGACACTCCTCCCTAGGAACTTACAGTGGAAGTCCCAAGTTGTACCTGTCAGTGCCCAGTCTCCAAAACTCAAGGTTATTCGTAGCTCTTGATGTGCCCGTCCTTGCTCCCTTCACATTCAGACACAATGGCATCACACACGTTGGCTTTGGTGTTCTGTCCCCTTTCTGCCTTGTCTCTTCCAAGACTTTGCCTACGCCCTCGCCTCCGGACAGCCCAGAATGGAGATGTGCACCCCAGTGCTACTTTTATTTTTGTTTGTCCCACCACCTCCCGTGGAAATGATTAAGTGTTTTGTCCAATATTTCTGTGATTTTCGGATAGTTAGGATTAACTTTTATTAAAAGAAGGATCCATGTCTTTGGTATGATGACTTCTGTTCAACAAGGTTTATTTTTGACCGTTTAATATGTATTTATGGTGACTCGTAACCTGGCCATCACATAGCATGCTTTTGGGCTAAAAAGGATAGAGGAGTTAAAGATAGGTGATTTGGGGATGGGGGTAAACATTTCCTGAGGGCTGGACAATGTGTCTGGGTGTTTTATATACAGTATTTCATTACAGTATTTTGTTGATTCCCAGCAACAACCCTAAGAGTTGGGAAATATTCCCATCTTACTGATGAGGAAAGCAGACTTAGCATGGGCAACTTTCTCAAGGTTTTGGAGGAGTTGGGATTTGAAATTACTTCTGTTCACACCAATCTAACCTAAAACTCAGGTTAGTGTTAAATGAATCAGTCGGTTACAGAGATAATTGCTTATCAATAGCAGGTAATTTTATGGATCATGCTCACTGTGTGTATTTTATACAAAAAGTATAAAAGTCTTCCTTAAGGGATATTTTGCCTAATGATATTCCAATTGAAATATTTTTTTTCTGAAGAGCATCCTCTTTGAGACCAAAAAAACACTGATGCTGAGGAGTAGCTCACTATATTTCTTTTCCTTTGCCAGGAATCATTCTGCTACCCGGAGAGTTAGGCTAAACAAGTCTTCTTTCCATCAACTCCACTGTGTTGGCTCTTAGAGAATTTTGAGGGGAAATTGAAGGTGGAAGTTGGAGGTTGTTGGCAGGAACACATTCTCACCTGTCCTCTTACAGTGGAAAATGCCTCACTGCTTAATCAACAGTTGTGAATAATTGTGTATTTCATTTGCGTTACTGTATTCAGAGCTGATTTTAATTATAACCCTTTTAAACTACTTATCCAGGACTATCAATTTAAACTTAAATTACAAATCTAAAATTTTAATTTCCCCAGATTTTTCTCTCATTCAAGTTTGTGTTTTCCCGTTATTATTCACCATCATTTTAATGTTTAATTGATTTATATCCTGACTTGGGTCTCAAGTCAATACTGATTTTGCATTTTCAAAAATTGTGTATCATTTCATGGCCTTCATATGTGGTCATTTCTCATCCAAGTTCTTACCAGATCCACTTTCCAGGCCAATTGATTCTTTGATCAGTACTAGTGTTGACCAGTAGTGATCTTAGACACTAATAACTTATATGTTGTCTTCAAGTATTTGTTATCCCTTTTAACTTCTCCCTTACAAGAGCTAGTGGTACCTGTCTGACTAGAGATAAAACTCCTTCCAAAACATACCAACTACATATTGGGAAATACGCGGTAGGCCTGCCCTAAACAACTTAGGTTGGTCCCACCCACAAACAAACCAAGCAGCAGGATCCAGAGAGTTATCAATCTGTGTGCTACCCTCAAAATTGCACTGAAATACTTCCTATCAAGTATACTGGCAGTTTATTTTTTCCTGCAGGGTTCTTCTGCTTTTCATCTTCTGTGTAAACAACTATTTAGACAAGTTGTCATTCCTCCTGCTTTTCATAGCTCTAAAACCTGCAGTTTCTTATGTATGCTGTTTCCAAAATACTGTTTTCCTTTTAAGTGGGATTGTGTACTTCCTAGACCCATCCTCTGATGAGATATCCTAATAGGCCTTGGCAAACCACTTCCTTCTTTTTACCTATCCTGTGCTTCCTTACCGACCCAGCTACTTAGATGTCCCGTTACTTAAAACCTTACATAGAATCATAGCTCTTCCAGAAACATTGTGACAGGCCATAGTATTGGTTTTCCTGGCTAGATTCTAGAGATTGAATTACTATTTCAGCTAGCCTTTTAAGGGGAGAACTTTCTGGCCAGAAAATACCACCTAATATTGTAGTGCCTGAAGAGCCTATCTTGTACCCTGAGATTCATGTCTTTCCAGCTTCTACACTAATCATTTATAATCACAGGTGTATCTGCCCAAACCCAAGAGCTCGGAGATCAAGCCTGTCTTACTCCCAGAGTTCCTTGATATTTTTTAAACTGCTTACAGACCTTTTGAAATTTGAGAAACTTCCTTAGTTTACAATGATGACCCAGGCAGAAGAGATTCCTGAGAAGTGGTTTGTGAAAAGCTCCAGTAAGGAGGAATGTGGAAGAAGGTCCAAGTAGTACCCCTGGAGTAGAAAACATGGGTGAGCAGGCCTGTCAGCTGTGCATCTGTAATTCAGCCTGCATTATTCATAATGTAACTGAAGCTTGGGGGTGGGGAGGTAAGAACAGAGAAAACAGGGACTCATGTTACATTGTGGCAGGTGCAGGAGATAGAAAATGGCCCAGTCCATTGAGACCCCTCTGGCCTTCTCATACTACTCATGCGTGCATTTGAGGAAGGAAGAACAGTTCATGTGAGAAATTGATTAACAGCAAACCTGTCTTCCTAAGTGCAGTAAACAGACTTTTTCAAACATACCAAATCTTATGGGGTGTGTGCCATTTCTGGCATGCAGGAATTCTGGATGTGCCAGGTGTGTTGGCTGCTTGACTCCACTGAAAGGGAAATGGCTCTGCTTTGTACGGTGGCAGTTGGCAAAGGACTTTGATCTCTGTGTTCCAATTTGGACAGGGAAAACTGCAGTCTCAACATGCAGGTTCCTGGGCATAACCAGTGGGTGGTAGGGAAATGACACAGTTTGTGCTAGGCACTCAACAGTGCTAGAATCTTGATATTTTATATGAAGCTTGGTATTTTATGTGAAGTATCTTATAGCTTGTTGTCACCAAGTAATGCTGTAAAGTTCAAAAGTTAGTCTATTAATAGAACTGTCAGTCACTAGAGATCGGGAAAATTTTTACACCCAGTCCTCTGAGAACAGATCTGCTGAATCTTTCCTAGCTATTAATAGACAGCTTAGGAGTTCCCACCAGTAGAGTTTGGTGGACGTTAGGAATGAACGTATTCCTGAAAGATTAAAACACTTGGTGATTCTTTTGTACCTCCCCAGAAAGCTTGCTATTCTTATTTCATATCGTTTGAACCATAGCCAATATTTCATGCTCGAAACATTTAAATGTGCTCTTTTACACTTCTGAAATATAATTCTAAGCATGATATAACAGTTCTCATTTGGGCTGAGTTATAGCGAGACGGCTTGGCATGTATAAAATGGAGCTATTCTTAGGAAATGAGACTGTTGTACAAGGTTATAGGGCAATTTATAACTTGCTAAGTAAAAGATAATTCCTGACTGCCAAAGGGCATGAGGCAACTTACTGAGATGATAGAAATGTTCTACATCTGGATTGTGGTAGTGGTTACACAGTTGGGTATATTTGTCAAAACTAATTCAGTTGTACGCTTAAAATTGCTGAATTAACATTGCATGTAGTTATACCTCAGTAAAGCCTATTTCTTTTTTTTTTTTTTTTTTTTTTTTTTTTTTTTTTTTTTTTTTTTTTTTTTTTTTTTTTTTTTTTTTTTTTTTTTTTTTTTTTTTTTTTTTTTTTTTTTTTTTTTTTTTTTTTTTTCACTCTTGTTGCCCAAGCTGGAGTACAATGACATGATCTTGGCTCTCTGCCTCCCGGGTTCCAGCAATTCTCCTGCCTCAGCCTCCCAAGTAGCTGGGCTTTCAGGCACATGCCACTATGCCCGGTTAATTTTTTGTATTTTTAGTAGAAATGGTGTTTCACCATTTTAGCCAGGCTGATCTGGAACTCCTGACCTCAGGTGATCTGCCCACCTTGGCCTCCCAAAGTGCTGGGATTACAGGCGTGAACCACCGCGCCTGGCCTATAAAGCCTATTTCTAAAAAGCAAATGGTAAGAGGCAAACAAAGCAAAAAAAAAAAAAAAAGACTCAGAAACAACACTTACAGGCTCTGAAAGGAAATCCCTACTGATTGTTTCTTGAATTTTAGGGAGCTGTTTGAGGGACTAGAACTTGCTGATTCCTCAGACTATTATATTTTCAGGGAGATCAGAGTTATGAAAAGAAATGGAATGTGATAAAGGATAAACCATCCATCAACTTTCTGTTTAACTTGTCTTTGTTTTGTTATTGTAGATCAAAGGCAGAAATGAGACATACCTGCCGTGGCACCATCAACCTCGCCACAGCCAACATCACCGTAGAGGACTCCTGCAACTTCATCATTTCCAATGGGGGCGCTCAGACCTACCATCTGAAAGCTAGCTCAGAAGTTGAGCGGCAGCGCTGGGTGACAGCCCTGGAACTGGCCAAGGCCAAAGCTGTGAAGATGCTGGCAGAATCAGGTCAGGAGCAAAGAGCGCCATGCCTGGGGACCTTTCTGTTTAACCCTTTTATGCACACATTTTTTTTTTTTTTGTCGTCATTATGCTGTGTCATTTGATTATCACCTATTTCCTAGATGTCTCAAGCGTCTCGTCATCATGCAGTCTTTCTGCTGGAGTGATGGTTCTCAACCGGGGTTGATTCTGCCTCCCCAGCGGACATTTGGCAATGTCTGGAGACATTTTTGGCTGTCACAGCTGAAGGGAGGAAGGTGCTATGGCATCTAGAGAGTAGAGGCCTGGGATGCTGCTGAACCTCCTATAATATACCCAACAGCTGCCAAAACAAATAATTATTTGGCCAAGGTTGAAAAATTCTGTACTAGAGGCATAACAGTTGTTCTTTTGCCTTTAAGGCCAATCGACTCTCTTAAAATTTTGAGACATAATTGTTTTATTGCTGGGTCAGTCTTAGGAGTATTACACCTCACAATTTGGATCTATTCATACTTTTTTCTCCTGATATCTTCCTACTTAACTCTCAGTTAAGTTGAAACAGTTTTAGTAGACTGCCAAAAACTGTGTATGTGATATTTTCTATGAAAAATCTTCATTTTGCTGTACTAATTAACTAAAAAAAGCAATCAAGTTATGTTTTTATTATGCTTCAAGGAAAATGGTAGGATTTTCCCCTGATATGTTGATAGTTTAATCATACTGAGCTTGTTTACCTAGAACTGACTGAGATGGTCACCTGCTGACTTTGTCTGTTATCTTATCCCCTGCCATTTCCTGTACTGTATTTAATGTCCATTAAGCAGGGAAAGAAGAATTTACTGCTTTGTAAATTTTTTGGTAGTAAGTTATATTTTGACTTTGGCCCTGTCTGTCTGTCTAGCAGAAAGCACAGGTCTTTTCTCCCTCTTTTTTTTTTTTTTCTTGCTTGCTTTGATTTTAGTGCTGATGTTAGCTCCTCCAAAGGAAGTGACGCTGCTAGGAAAGCACTTTGCAGTTACAAAGTGTTGAGTACAGAAATGATAGTGAGATGTACAACATAGCTTCTCTACTTGACTTATTATTGGAGAGCTGTTTAAAGTAAGTTTTTGCATTGTTTTCATGGTGGCTTTAGTCATGAAGTTTCTATGCTGTCCTTCAGAAGACAAATTAATGGACTTTTTTGTGATGTGGACTTTGTCTACAAAGACTGTGATTCTCAACTCATTTAGTACAGATCCCATCAGTCACCTATCAGATGACAGTGGATTTGCAATAATAGTTGGCTTGGACTAGATAGGAATCCTCAGGCCAGAGTTAAAGAGCTCAGTAATTAATTACCAATTCCAAGAGCCTTTCAGCTTTTCCATCCTGTCCTGTAGTCAGTAGTTTTCAAACTTCAGTGTGTTTCAGTTACCTGGGCAGCTTACTAGAAAGGCAGGTTCCTGGGATTTGCCTCACACCAGTTTAATAAAAATATTTACGGGTGGGCCTAAAGACTCTGCCCCTTTAAGAAGCACCTGGGGTGTTTGTTGTACAGGTGATCTGTGGACCACACTGTAGAGAAACCATCTGGTAATGGCAAGTTTTCAGTCAGTCAGAATGCACACAGCATGAGAAGTGTTGGTTTGTTTCTGGACAGTGTAGGTAGGGTTCCAAATCTCACTCCTGGTGCTGGAATCATATAACATTTCTTTTCATTCCTACAGATGAGTCAGGAGATGAAGAGTCTGTCTCACAAACTGACAAGACTGAGCTGCAGAATACCCTTCGTACCCTCTCCAGCAAAGTAGAGGACTTGAGCACGTGCAATGACTTGATAGCTAAGCACGGCACAGCTCTGCAGCGTTCACTCAGTGAGCTGGAGTCCCTGAAGTTGCCTGCTGAGAGCAATGAAAAGATCAAACAAGTCAACGAACGAGCCACACTCTTTAGGATAACATCCAATGCCATGATCAATGTGAGTGCAGATGGTGTCTGTGTTGCTTTTTGATTCATTCCTTCTTTGAAATGTAATTCTCCCTAAATGCCTAAAAGTTGTCATTGGTAAAGCACAGAACATTAAGGCCTGCTTCACTGCTCAAGGGCTTTAAGTTACATTGTTTACTGCATGAAATAGAACAGGCTGCACAGATTGAATGACTTTCATGCTCTGCTCAAGTAATCAGGAGGTCTTTGCTTCAGCTGGAATCTGGAGTCCAAGGTTCCTGCACCAACTACTCTGTAACTACCAGGACAGCTGAACAATATTAGCCAAGTCCCTTAATTTCTCTCGGTTGTGATTTTATTTATTTATTTTTGTCTCACTTCATCTGTTGGAACTAAAAGACCTCCCTGAGTCCCTTCTACTCTCATGTTATTTGAGCTTTATGTTGGAGTCATCTCTTTACTAATGCATTCAGGCATAAAGGGTGGTTAAGTGGAGGCTAGATCAGGTACTAGTAAGAACCTTATAATACTAGTTATTTCCATCTTTAGTCCTTGAATTCAAGGATGATTTTGTTGATAAGACAAAATATTCAACTTTGGGCACCTTTCTTTAAAAAGAGTGGCAACACTTCAGCCTCCTTATGACTCCTAACTTGGGTGGCCGTTGTTGGTTTACAGAATATTTTAGCTGCTTGGGTGCAAGACTCTGAGTAAACAGAGCACCCATGGCATTACTGATGTATTGATAGGTATGAAATGAATACATGGTTTATATAGTGCTGCTTTTCATCTACTGGTAAATGATTCTTGCCTGGCAGGTTTAGTTACCTTTTGCATAAAAACACTCAAAGGCATTTCATAACTGTGAAGAATACTCTGTGAGAAGTTTTTTTTTTCCTAATTAAATGGGATGAAATTACCTCTCTAGTGCCAGATTTTGTTTTGTTTAGGGTGCTATAGTAAGACATGTCTTCTGCTTTGAAATAGTGTAGGTCATGTCACCTCTAAACGTCAAAGATGTTTTCCCATGACCATGGGAAAATATTGTTTTTCTCATTTAACCCCTTTCTTACTTAATAGAAAGTTTTGATAACCTTTATTTTAACATCATCATTTTTCTAATGTGTTTAACACTTTGTTCAGTGCTCTGATTCACACAAAGTAAAAAGAAAAATTATATTCTCCACTTAGGGACTGGAGGAAGATTATCTCCTGGGACAGACCAGTCAGCCAATCAGTATTAATGCTTGCTTTTCTGATGTCTGGTCATGTGTTCCTAGCGACTGTGTGCCTGGTTTTCCAGTCCCCTTGTGATCAGGAAAACCTAATAAGCCATACAGTCAATTAAATAGTAAATAAGTATACTTTTTTTTTTTTTTCTTGAGATGAAGTCGTGCTCTGTCACCCAGGCTGGAGTACTGTGTTGCAATCTTGGCTCACTGCAGTTTCTGCCTCCCGGGTTCAAGCAATTCTCTTGCCTCAGCCTCCCGAGTAGCTGGGACTATAGATGCTTGCCACTACGCCCAACTAATTTTTTGTATTTTTAGTAGAGACAGGATTTCACTGCGTTAGCCAGGATTATCTCAATCTCCTGACCTCATGATCTGGCTGCCTTCGCCTCCCAAGGTGCTGGGATTACAGGTGTGAGCCACCATGACTGGCCTGTAAATACGTATATGTTTTAAAACAAATTAGCACAATGGTCTCCTGAGAGTGAATGCCACCTTTTATGCAAATCAGGTGAACACCCCTCTTCATAATTTTTTTTCTACTCTGATATAAAAATTTTGCTAAGTAAAACACCCCTTTATAAAAGTAAAACTTTAGTTTCAATTTTTCTCTTGAAAATGTACTCATCTTTGTTCCTTGGGGAAATTCTTCCCTAAGTTCTAAGTGTCCAGAATTTGTGTTAAAGGGAATGATCTCTTGGAAGTCAGAGGTGAGTCCTGTTTTCATTCTTTACTCTCTTGCTGCACTGCCTATGCCCTTTTCCTAGCCAGTTGTTGCTTAAAATACTCTTTTTATCCCTGTGTTGTTTCCTTTATACCCATTAGATGATACTAGCAAGGCCTTAAGTATAATATGCATGTTAAAAATTAACATGCTAGAGCATCACAGCTCTGAATGGGCAAAGTTATATCAAGGGAAGAATATATTTCTCTCAATTTTTTAAAAATTAATTTAATTTTTGATTCAAGGGGCACGTGTGCACGTTTATTGCATGGGTATATTGTGTGATGCTGAGGTTTGGCTTCTAATGATCCCATTGCCCAAGTAGTGAATGTAGTACCCAAAGTAGTTTTTCAGCCTTTGGTGCTCTTCCTCCCCACTCTTGGAATCCTCAGTGTTTATTATTTCTGTCTTTGCATTGGTGTGTACCCAATATTTAGCTCCCACTTATAAGTGAAAACACATTTTTTTTCTGTGTCTGCATTAATTCACTTAGGATATTGGCCTCCAGCTACATTCATGTTGCTGCAAAGGATGTGATATTGTTCTTTTTTTGTGGCCGCTTCAGTTTCTTGACTGCTTAGGATACAGCTTTTCTAACTATCAAAGAGAATGTAACCAGGGAAGTAAATTTGACACTTTTAGGATATTCATCTGCCATCTGTTGAACATGAGCTGTGTTCTAGGAACTGTGCTAGTGGATATCCCTGAAGACAGATATGGCCCCTGTCCTTAGGGAGATCGCTATTTAGTGAGGGGTGGAGAATTAAAGGGATCATTATTGACTACATTAAGTGACTTGATAGAAATGAGCACAGGCCACTGTGGTGTAGCACATTGGAAGTATTTGGCTCAGAGTAGGACATTTCTCTAATTTCCTCAACTAAACTCTGAAGGAGCAGTGAGAGTCTTCCTGTGAAGAAAGGCAAGCTAGAGCTTGAGGCCTGGAGTCCAGCTGCCTCCGCGACCTGTCTATATAACTTGGGGCAATCTGCATCCTGTCCAACAGCCTCCATGACCTATCTGTATAACTTGGGGCAACCTGCATCCTCTGTGAACTCAATTCCTTATCTGTAAATGGTAATGATACTAGTAGATACTTCAAAGGCTTGTTGAAAGTCTTTTGTCAGATAATTGATGTAAAGTGCTTAGCAAAGTGCCTGACATATGATTGTCTCTGGCAAATTTTATAGTGAGTATTACTAAAAGGGAATGAGGCCAGGCCCAGTGGCTCAGACCTGTAATCCCAGCACTTTGTGAGGCCAAGTCAGGTGGATCACCTGAGGTCAGGAGTTCAAGACCAGCCTGGCCAACATGGTGAAACCCCATCTCTACTAAAAGAAATACAAAAATCAGCCAGACATGGTGACTGAGGCACAAGAATCCCTTGAACCCAGGAGGCGGAGGTTACAGTGAACCAAGATCATGCCATTGTACTCTATAGCCTGTGCAACAAAGTGAGACTCTTGTCTCAAAAATAAATAAATAAATAAATATTAAAAAAATAATAATAAAAGGGAATGAGGGAGAAACTTTGATTCAGGTAGTGGTGTGGCATATTCAGATCCATCCTTCTCCCTAAAGTCTGGGAGCTGCTGGTAATTGACTATTAGTCAAGCTGGGATATAGCTAGCATGAGGCTTGGGAGGAGTTAATTGTGGGATAGAGGAGTGGGTTCAGATCATACTAAATAGGCTTGGTAGTAGTAGATTAGAAGATGAGACCAATTTTGATGCAATCATAATTTTTGTCTTTTCTTTTTTTCTGAGATGGAGTCTTGCTTTGTCATCCAGGCTGGAGTACAGTGGGGGATCTCAGCTCACTGCAGCCTCTACCTCCCGGGTGCAAGCAATTCTCCTGCCTCATCCTCCCAAGTAGCTGGGATTACATGCACGTGCCACCACACCCAGCTAATTTTTGTATTTTTAGTAGAGATGGAGTTTCACCATCTTGGCCAGGCTGGTCTTGAACTCGTGACCTCATGATCCACCTGCCTCAGCCTCCCAGACTGCTGAGATTACAGATTTGAGCCACCACACCCAGTCCCCTCCCCTTTTTTTAAGATGGAGTCTCGCTCTGTTGCCCAGGCTGGTATGCAGTGGCGCAGTCTCAGCTCACTGCAACGCCCGTTTCCCAGGTTCAAGCAGTTCTCCTGCTCAGCCTCCTGAGTAGCTGGGATTACAGGCATGCGCCACCACACTCAACTTTTTTTTTTATTATTATTATTTTTATTTTTGAGACAGAGTCTCTCTCTGTCGCCCAGGCTAGAGTACAGTGAGCAATCTCAGCTCACTGTACCCTGTGCCTCCTGGGTTCAAGCGATTCTCCTGCCTCATCCTCCAAGTAGCTGGGACTATAGGCGTGCACCACTATGCCTGGCTAATTTTTGTATTTTTAGTTAGAGTCAGGGTTTCACTGTGTTGTCCAGGCTGGTCTTGAACACCCGACCTAAGGTGATCTGCCTACCTCAGCCTCCCAAAGTGCTGGGATTAAAGGCGTGAGCCACTTTATTCAGGCTATTTTTTTGTTTTTAATTTTTATACAGAGATGGGGTCTTGTATGTTGGTCAAGCTGGTCTCAAACTCTTGGCCTTAGGCACTCCTGTCTTGGTCTTCCAAAGTGTTAGGATTACATACGTGAACTACTATGCCCAGCTTATAATTATAGTAACTAACACCTTATTTAATGTTTAGTGTGAGCCTAATATGGTTCTAAGTGCATATATGTAAAACAACAACCCTTTGAGGTAGTTATTCTATTATTATATTTGCTTATGGAAAAGGAAGATGAGGCACAGAGAGATTAAATAACCTGTCTATATTTGTACAGCTAGATAGTGGGATGGATCAGTGATTTGAGCTCCACCAGTCCAGCTCCAGAGTGTGTACTCTACTGTTTCTGAGTATGAAAGGATGGAAAGACATGTACATATTTCTTTTTAATATTGTTAACAATCAATAGGACTTGATAACTGGATGTGAGGAAGGAAGCAAAAGTAAGAGAAGGATGCCTCTTAATTTTCTGGCTTGGACAACTGGGAGGGCCCTGAAACGGGTTGGGGAACATCAAAGGGAAAAGCACAGGAAAGTGATGAGGCTGGGTGTGGTGCCTTATACCTGTCATCCCTGGTGTGGATCACTTGAGCCTGGGAGTTGAAAGACTAGCCTGAGCAACGTGGCAAAATCCCATTTCTGCAGAAACTACAAAAATTAGCTGGGCATCATGGCTCATGCCTGTAGTCCCAGCTACATGGGAGGCTTAGGTAGGAGGATCACTTGAACTTGGGAGGTTGAGGCTGCAGTGAGCCATGATCGTGCCACTGCACTCCAGCCTTGGTGACAGAGCAAGACCATGTCTAAAAACAAACAAACAAACAGAAAGTGATGAGTTCACTTTAGGATTCATTAATTTTGAACTTATTTTGAGCCATCGAATAGGAAGGTGGATATTCTATTCTGAATCTCATTGAGTGCTGGGCTAGAATTACTGTGAGTAGCCATTAGCCTATAGGCAATGGTTGAAACCACAGGAGTAGATACTTTTTACTTTTTAGATACTGTTTACTTTTTAGCTTCTTTATAACAGGAAATATACTTTTAAGCTTACATTGCTTGCTTCCTTCCTTTATTTATTTATTAAGCAAACTTTATCAGGTTCCTGTTATGTACAGAGCAACTAAATTTGGAGCTGGAGATCTATATATGAATAAGCTGTAAAATGTGTTTTTAAAATGCATGCGATCCATCTGGAGAGATAGAAAATCAGTCACGATACTGCTGTGCATGTGTAAAATAGAAGTTTGTGCAAAGTGCAATGGAAATGTAGAGAAGAGACTGGCTGCTTATGAGACTGATGGGGAGGTGTCACAGACAAAGTAGTAACATTTGCCATAGATCTTAAAGAAAGATTTCCCCTTTCTTAGAAACAGGATAGGGATGGGCATTCTAGGTAGAGTCAATAGCATATGCTGAGGTAGGCAGGCCTGAAAGAACTCTGTGTCCAGGGCCGGGCACAGTGGCTCATGCCTATAATCTCAACACTTTGGTAGGCCGAGGCGGGTGGATCACTTGAGTCCATGAGTTTGTTGCCAGCCTGGGTAACATGGCAAAACACCATCTCTACAAAAAATACAAAAATTAGCCAGGCATGGTGGTATATACCTGTAGTCCCAGCTGCCAGGGGGGATGGGGCAGGGATGGGTAGATGGGTACAGTGCTAAGTACACCTGCCTGACGAGGAGAATACAAAGCAGGTGTTGGTTGTATTGTGAAGGGTCCTATATGTTCATAACCAGTAGTTAGTATTTGATCCTAATGTTAGTGGGGAGCCAGTGGAGGGACTTGATATAATCATATTCGTAATTTTTCTCTAAATCCCTTCTTTGATTTTTCAAGTAGGCTTCTAATTGTTTTCTTTTTAACCCTTCTTCCTGCACACTGAAGGCTTCTAATTTTTAAGGTCAGTTGTTTCTCTTAGTGACCAAAATAAAAACAAAATAAGTTTCCCCATACTTGGTCTACTTCAGTGTAGATACTCTGTTCTTAGTGTCTGAACTCAGTTACTTGAGTTTAGACAAGAATTTGTTGAAAGCAGTTACCCTGTGTGTGTTCTCCTCCTTCCTTCAGTCAGCAGTTCTCTTTCTTTGGTGAAGTTCACTTACCTGCTCTTTTTGACATTGCCACAAATACTTTGTCTAGGTTTACTGCTCACTTGGCATTTGTTTGGTTCTCATGACCAGGAAGGTTTAAAAGAACCGTGACAACCATGTTTACTTTTTCTCTGGGTTTGACCTTGATTTCAGCATGGAGCTAGCTGTCCCTGATACCTTGGTATAAAAGGGAAAATCTTTCATTTTAATTGGCTGATTAAAAGTTCCCAGAATAAAGTTACTCAATGGGCTTGCAGAAACCTGAGGGGAAACTCTGACTAGTTGAGGTGACACAGTCAACGCTTTCTCCATACAGGCCTGCAGAGATTTCCTCATGTTAGCCCAGACCCATAGTAAAAAATGGCAAAAGTCACTACAGTATGAAAGAGACCAGCGTATCCGACTGGAAGAGACCCTTGAGCAGCTGGCGAAGCAGCATAATCACCTGGAAAGGGCCTTCCGAGGAGCCACGGTGCTGCCGGCAAACACTCCTGGCAGCGTGGGTTCTGGTAAAGGTAAGATGCCTAGTTCTCAGGTAGCCTGGTTTGAGGTGAGCCAAATGGTTTTCTGCAGTTGATAGAAGAACTTGAAACTCTCCACAGTCAGTGACTCGTGTGAAATGGAATTGGAACCATTGATTTATTCCAGATTTCCACTGCTTTTTTGCCAGTTTTTGCTGTGTTTATGGTTAGTATTTAAAAGAACTTGCTATATTAGACATTTGGTAAAGATAACCAAAGCCAACAAATGGGGCTTTTCTTCTTGTAGATCAGTGCTGCTCTGGCAAAGGAGACATGAGTGATGAAGATGATGAGAATGAATTTTTTGATGCACCTGAGATCATCACCATGCCTGAAAATTTGGGCCACAAGTAAGTTATCCTTGATTATTGAAGAAAATAAACATATCTGGCCATCAAAAGGTTAGAAACATTTCAGTGAGAGTATTATTATTGTCAGTACTCAATCTGGGCCCTTTTCTCCTTTTTTTTTTTCTTTTTTATCTCAAGATCTGTTTGTAGAATGGGCCCTTTTTTTTAAGTAAGTGAACAAGTGTCAGCTTTTTTACATGAACAAATTCTCCAGAATATTTAAATTCATTCATATTCTAAACCTGGTCATTTGATCACCCATCAATAAGTTTATACAGTGTACTTGGCATTCTGCTTTGTAAAGAAATGTCCAGAACCAAACTCTAGTTCTGGCATTTGTTCTAATTCTCCTGTGTTTCTCATCCGTACAGACGTACTGGCAGCAATATCAGCGGAGCCAGCAGTGACATTAGCCTTGATGAACAGGTAACTCTTATATGGGAGTTATCAGAGGTGAGGGACGTGGGTTATGATTCCCAAGGATTTTTTTTTTTTTTTTTTTGTGAAGTGCTAAGAGAAACTGATTTTTTTTTTTCTTTTTTTAGCACGGGGGAAGGGAAGGTTATAAATACCAGGTTTTCTGTTCTTTGCGGGTGGTTGAATGGCTTTGTTTTTGCTTTCAGTACAAGCATCAGCTGGAGGAGACCAAAAAGGAAAAGAGAACCAGAATACCATACAAGCCAAACTATAGCCTCAATTTATGGAGCATCATGAAGAACTGCATTGGAAAAGAACTCTCTAAGATCCCCATGCCGGTAAGGTTCTTGCATACTGGGGCTGCTGCCAGAAGTTCCTCTCAAGCCTCAGTGGGACAAGTGCTGATATGACAGCCCCACCCACTTGTGTGGCATTTTGTGTCTTTTTTACCTTTATAGTCATAAAATGTTCCTTAAATTTAGCTGCTTTAATTTTGGCTCTGGATCTGATACATTCCCAGATCACCTAGAATCAGATGTACATATTCAGTAACAGTTATTTGTGAGCAAATCCTATGCTAGATGCACTGGGATGATAAATACATCATAGTTTTTGTTTTCAAGAAGCATGTAGTTTAAAAGAGACAGACATGAAAACAGGTAGAAAACATTATTTTCTGTGACAGTGTTATAGAAAATACTACACAGACAAAGGCTTAGGGAGCACAGAAGCAAAAATCGTTCATTCAAACCGAAAGATGAGGACCATCTTTATGGCAAAGATGGTGTTTGGGCTGACCTCTCCACCCCGAGTCATGTCTTCCTCCAGTCTGTCCACACTGTTGTGAAAGTAATTTTTGAAAAATGGCAAATGTAGACATGTCAGTCCTCAGCTTAAAATCCTTTACTGGATCTTCACTGCTTTGAGCATAGTCCAGATTCCTTAGAGGGCTTGATACTTCCTCCCCATGGGCAAGGCTACACCTGTACACATCCTGAGTTCTAGTATAAGGATTACCTTCAGGCATCCTGTCTTTTTCTTCAGGACATTTGTACACACTGCTCTTACTGCCTGGACTTTCGTCAGTCCCTGTCAATGCGTGCCACTTTTTTTCTGCTGTAGCTAATATCCTTTTCTTCAGGATGTAGCTATCATGTGTCTTTTTCAGCAAACTTCTTCCAGTGTATCCTGTCAGGATGAAATGTCTCTCCTTTGTGTACCAACAAGTTCCACTGTTTATGTCTGGGCATGGACAGTATGTATCACTGCTTGTTCATTTCACAGGCATTTTCTGGGTGCCACTGTTTGGCTGGTGTTGCACTAGTTTTCAGTTAGGTATAGAAGATAATAGGTTTAATTTATTAAAGAAACAAATTCATGGGGCCAGCTCTGGGGTAGGGAGGGCAAAAATAAAAATCAAATTCAAAACATGTTAGTTTAAGCCAGGGATCCACACACTAAGGCCCTCAGGCCAACTCTGGCTACCATCTAAGAAGCATAATAGTTTGTGATGTGAAAATTAGATGAAATTCAAATGTTAACATCCATGAAGTTTTATAGGAACAGTGGCGATACTCTTTCACTTACATATCATCTGCGGCTGCTTTCATCCTACAGCAGCAGTGTTGAGTGGTTGTGACAGAGACCATATGGCCCTCAAAGCCTAAATATTTACTATCTAGCCCTTTTCAGAAAAAGCTGTCAACCTCTGCCTTAAACAAATGTTGGCTTAATTCATTATTATGTTCAAGCCCAGAAGTAGGTGGTGCAGGGATAGTACCATACTCTGTGGTGTCAGGACCAGGCTTCTTTCTGTCCTGGTGCTCTGCTGCCTGTGGCCTCAGTCCACCAGTCCAAAGTGGTTGCCCCAGCTTGAGTCATCAGAGCCTCATTCCAGCCAGTTGGAAAATGGAAAAAGAGGAAGGGCTCTACCTTTTAAGGGTGCTTCCTGGCTGGGTGCAGTGGATCATGCTTGTAATCCTAGCACTTTGGGAGGCCGAGGCAGGGGATAACTTGAGGTCAGGAGTTCAAGACGGGCCTGGGAAAAATGGTGAAACCCTGTCTCTACTAAAAATACAAAAATTAACTGGGCATGGTGTTTTGCACGCCTGTAGTTCCATGTGCTTGGGAGGGTGACGCCGGAGAATCGCTTCAACTCAGGAGGCAGAGGTTGCAGTGAGCTGAGAAGGCACCACTGCACTCCAGCCTGGGAGTGGGTGACTGAGCCACACTCTGTCTCAAAAAAAAAAAAAAAAAGATGCTTCCTGGAAGTGGTATAGATCACTATCACTTAAATCTGTGTGGCTAAAACTTAGCTATATGGCCACAGCTAGCTGGAAAAAAGGCTAGAAATGAAGACTTCTGTTCTGGATGGCATGATCTTGTGAAAAATTACGAGTTCTGTCAGCTGTAGAAGAAGGGAAGAGTGGATAGTGGGGATGGGCAAGTCGCTACAGGTTTTGTCCACAGCCAGCTACTTAGCATACAGAAATACAGAAAGCATTCTCCCTACCCCGTTGAAGCTGTGATCCAGTGTGTGGTTTCTTCATAGACTGTGTTCTTGTGATCAGGGACTATGTCTTGATGGTCTTTATATTCTTAATGCTTAGCCCTGTGCCTGGCATGTATAAATCATTCAGCAAATGTTGAAGTAATTAATTAAATGGGTCTCAGAAAACAAATACGTTTATGTATAAGTATGTAGGTTTTTTTTGTTAGAAAAGAGTTGGGCTGGATACAGCCCAACACTTGGGAGGCTGAGGCAGGAGGATTGCTTGAGCCCAGGACTTGAAGACCAGTCTGGGCGACATGAGGAGACCTTACCTCTACAAATAATAAAAAATTTGGCTGGGCACAGTGGCTCATGCCTGTAATCCTAGCCCTTTGGGAGGCCAAAGTGGGTGAATTAACTGAGCTCAGGAGTTCAAGACCAGCCTGGGCAACATGATGAAACCCTGTCTCTACTAAAATGCAAAAAGCTAGTGGGGCACGGTGGTGTGTGCCTGTAGTCCCAGCTACTCGGGATGCTGTGGCATGAGAACGGCTTGAACCCTGGAGGCAGAGGTTGCAGTAGTTGGAGATGGTGCCACTGCGTTCCAGCCTTGACAACAAAGTGAGATTCTGTCTCAAAAATAATAATAATAATAATAATAATAATAATAATAATAATAATAGCAATAAGTTAGCCAGGCATGATGGTACGTGCCTGTAGTCCCAACTGTTTGGGAGGCTGAGGTGGGAGGATCACTTGAACCCAGGAGGTCGAGGCTACAGTGAGCCATGATCGCACCACTGCACTCCAGCCTGGGTGACAGAGTGAGACCCTGTCTCAAAAAAAAAATAATGATAATCTTCAGATAACAAAAGGCCTTAGGATAAACCTAAAATATTAAAAGTTAGTGGGGGCTTGAAAAGAAACCCTGCTTGCCTAGAGTATTAGGTGCCTTGAAGGGAATAGTAGGAAAGTAGACTGGAAAGGCATGTCAGCAGTCTCAGAAATTTAGTTTCTGCTTAGAAATAGCTTCTGGTGCCAGGTGTGGTGGCTCATGCCTATAATCCCAGCACTTTGGGAGGTCAAGGCAGGCAGATCACTTGAGGTCAGGAGTTCGAGACCAGCCTGGCCAACATGGTGAAACCCTGTCTCTACTAAAAATACAAAAATTAGCCGGTTGTGGTGGTGCGCACCTATAATCCTAGCTACTCAGGAGGCTGAGGCAGGAGAATTGTTTGAACCAGGAGGTGGAGGTTGCAGTGAGCTGAGATCGTACCACTGCACTCCAGCCTGGACAACAGAGTGAGACTTCATCTCAAGAAAAAAAAAAAAAGTTTCTGGGTCTAGGTGACTTCTCTGTCCTCCTTTACCCAAGTGCCTTCTTGATTCATACAGTCCTGTACCTGTTTGCCCACAGATCAAGTCCTCACCCTTCCCCTACTCTGGGCTGTGACACAGGAAAACTAATCTTTCTAGGCAGTGTTTTTTCAGGTTTTCATGGCTGCTGGAGTCTGGCTGGGCTTCACTAATGTAAGACACCAGCAAGAGGTTGTAGCCATGGGAAGTCTCTCCTTCTATGCCCTCTTGAGTGGTGCTCTGACAGCATTTGTGTGGCTCTAGTTTTCACTGGACAGGCCTCCCCCACTTTCATGTTTTACATTCTCCTGATCCTCCCCTCTCGGACCTCTCCCTCTGTGCTGTAGTAATATCACTGCTTCTCCCCACCTCTTCAACCTACCAGTGGTTATGGCTTCCTTCTGCTGCTAATCTCTGGGTTGTCTTTTTTTTTTTGGCTGCCCAATTCTTCATCAGCTGTAGAATTCCCTGCTTTCTTCCACTTTAAATATTCAGATTTATTTGTTTCCCTGCTTGGCTTTTGACTAATAAAATCATCATTATAAAAAGTTTGTTACTTTTGGACAAACGGGTTGTTGGTGGGCAAGGCTGTGTGTGTGTGAAAAGCAGTGACAGTTTAGCAATGAGCTGATTCTAGTCCCACACACTGCTGGTATGTCTAGTAGCCACCAATGGAGTACACTGTCCGTCCCGTTTTCTGCAAAATGTATGGAAATGTTACTTCATGTTGCCTGAAATTCTGCCATTGAGAGATTTTGTTGGGTGTAGTTCATAAGTTCTGTCTTTAAAAAGACACGAGGATTAGGGCTTTATCAGCCTGCCACCGCTCTGTGTGCATTCATGTCATCATACGCCTTGTCTCTCAGTGTAGAGAAGAGGACTCTGGAGTGCAGCACACTGTTTTGGTAGGTCCTGTTTCTCAAAGGATGAGTGTTCTAATGTTGGTCCTGTGGCTCTGTGTTCACTAGAAAATGTTCACAGAGAAACATTTGGGGTATTTCTCAGAGGAAAAAGCAGCCTCTAGTTTATTAGTCTCAGCTTGAGGTAGGGTTTTGCTCTGTTGCCCAGGCCGGAGTACAGTGGCATGATCTTGGCTCACTGCAACCTCTGCCTCCTGGGCCCAAACCATCATCACACCTCAGCTTTCCAAGTAGCTGGGACTACGGGTGCACGCCACCACACCCTGCTAATTTTTGTATTTTTTGGAGATACGGGGTTTTGCCATGTTGCCAAGGCTAGTCTCAAACTCCTGAGCTCAAGCAATCCACTTGCCTCAGCCTCCCAAAGTGCTGGGATTATAAGCATGAACCACCACTCCTGGCCAAGTTTATTATTTTTAAAAATGTATGAATGCATAGAAACAAAAAATGTTAATAGTGGTGATCTCATTTCAAGAAAATTTTTTCTTGAAATAAAATAAAATCTTTTGTGAACAAGCAAGCACTCAGAGATTTCATCACCACCAGGCCTGCTTTACAAGAGCTTCTGAAAGAACCACTACAAATAGAAAGGAACAACCAGTATCAGCCTTTCTAAAAAATACCAAAAAATAAAGAACATCAACATATTTAAGAAATTGCATCAACTAATGGG
>NW_016107568.1:1033257-1037033 GCF_001604975.1 Cebus imitator
TCCTTGATATTTTGTTTTCAGAGGTTTTTATAGATAAAAATTATACGATGTTAATTTCACAACTGAGGGAGAATAGCAAATATTAAGGTAATATGTAGCTCAGAGATTGGTGGGTAGGAGGGTGAACAAAAATGCCAGAAGAGGTGGGCTATCAGAAAGAAAAATGTTGTTTTTGTTTGTTTCTTTAACTAAAGTATTGCTTAAGACGAGAGCATTCACTACAAAGGATTTTTTTTTTCTTTCTTCTTTTGTTATCTGGACTTAGAACTCAGGTTAATAATTGTTAGACTTGTTCATCTATATCGTTGATTAAATAAGCTTCATGGACTAAAGCTTGATGGAAGCTGACTTGTTTTATAGCAAATTTTTAACATAGCAAAATCAATCAAAATGTCAAATAGTTGGCCAGGCGTGGTGGCTCATGCCTGTAATCCCAGCACTTTGGGAGGCCAAGGCGGGCAGATCATGAGGTTGGTAGATCGAGACCATCCTGGCTAACACGGTAAAACCCTGTCTCTACTAAAAAATACCCAAAAAACTAGTCAGACCTGGTGGCATGTGCCTGTAGTCCCAGCTACTCTGGAGGCTGAGGCAGGAGAATTGCTTGAATCTGAGAGGCGAAGGTTGTGGTGAGCCGAGATTGTGCCACTGCACTCCAGCGTGAGTGACAGAGTGAGACTTGTGTTTCTCGCTCTCTACCCCTCCACTCCCCAAAATAGTCAGCTTCTCTTGTTCACTTCTCTGTACCCAGTGGGTAGCAAAGGGTCTGGTACACATGGGTACTCCATAAATATATGTGGAATGAGTAAGTGAATAAATGAATCAATGAATGTCTCCCCCAACAGCAGCCCCCAACCCTCCCCCTCCTACACACACATATACACACATAGGCTTGCTTCGTCCAGTACTTGTTTGCCCGAAGCTGGCTTCAAAATTGGAAAGGTAAGAGCATGCACAGCCCCTTCACAACCCCCATCATAAGCACTTCACTTCCAGAAACACAATTATCCACCCTCAGAGAAGAAATCAGAATCCTGGCCTGATGGAGAACTGAACTTGGCAGTTGCTTTGTCCAGGGAGGAAGCCAACTTTTATAACTAGTCAGGATACAGCTGTACTTATAATTTACTACTGTTTATTTCATTCTTCAAGAATTTTAAATACCTGACTTCCTCTCTGGGTAACTTGTGCTAAAATATGTTACATTTCTTTTCTTTTTTTTTTTTTTTTTTTTTTTTTTTTTTTTTTTTTTTTTTTTTTTTTTTTTTTTTTTTTTTTTTTTTTTTTTTTTTTTTTTTTTTTTTAATTTAATTTTATTTTATTTGATACAGAGTTTCGCTCTTGTTACCCAGGCTGGAGTGCAATGGCACGATCTTGGCTCACCGCAACCTCCACCTCCTGGGTTCAAGCAATTCTGCCTCAGCCTCCCGAGTAGCTGGTACTACAGGTGTGCACCACCATGCCCAGCTAATTTTTGTATTTTTAGTAGAAACGAAGTTTCAACATGTTGACCAGGATGGTCTCGATCTCTTGATCTCGTAATCCACCCACCTTGGCCTCCCAAAGTGCTGGGATTACAGGCATGAGCCACCGTGAAGGCCATATTTTTTTTTTTTTTTAACTTATTTATCCAACACCTATTTGATGATGGTCTTCTGTGGGCCAGGCACTGATGCATCTTGGGTACGTAGCTCTCAACAGAAGGGACATGGTTTCCATCTCAAAGAGCTTACAGTTAGTGAAATGAAAACAGTGATTTCTGCCACTCAGCAGACATGAACAGTTGACAAGGAAAATGGGTTGCTTGTGGGTTAAATATTAGAGCTGCTCAACTGAGCAAAGTCCTCTTTTCCCAGTGATTTATTTCCTCAACTGCAAAAAAATTAAACTGTCTCTTACAGATGAGTGGGCAGAGTTTTTATGTCTGTTCTTTTCCTTACAGGTGAACTTTAATGAGCCCTTGTCCATGCTTCAGCGCCTTACTGAAGATCTGGAATACCATGAGCTGTTAGACCGAGCTGCCAAATGTGAGAATTCTGTAGAACAGCTTTGTTATGTTGCAGCTTTCACCGTGTCCTCCTACTCCACTACTGTCTTCCGCACCAGTAAGCCATTCAACCCACTGCTTGGAGAGACCTTTGAGCTGGACCGATTAGAGGAAAATGGGTACCGATCTCTCTGTGAGCAGGTAAAGGAACCTCAGGACCATAACAAATTTTCTTTCTGAAGAAAGAGATGATTTTTGTTTAATGTCCTGGGTCTTAACGTTTGCGGAAATTCTAGTCCCTGTCATCTCAGGTTTCATTCTTTTTCTTCAGAACTTCGGCATTGGAGACCCTGAAGGTTCTGGGATTCGCCTTCTGTTGTGGGTGTAAAAATGTCAAGTGTGAATTTTGGGTGTTTCTCACCAATTAATAGGCAGTATCTTTTCCTTCTCCTTTCTGCCCTCTTAATTTGAACCTGATTTCTTCAAGGTGAGTCATCATCCCCCTGCTGCCGCACACCATGCTGAGTCCAAAAATGGCTGGACATTGCGTCAGGAAATCAAAATCACCAGCAAGTTTCGAGGCAAATACCTCTCCATTATGCCCCTCGGTAAGGCTACCATCTTTGTCAGAATTAATGCTCCTGGAATGAAAGGTTTTCTGGCATGATGGAGGAGGTCACTGGCTCTCGAGTCAGGAGACAGGAGGTCTGATTTGGGCACTGACCCTCACTAACTGACTTGGGGCAGGTGTTTAACTCTTCAGCTATCAAATAAGCGTGGAGGCTAGAACCTCTTTAAGGAGCCATCTAGTCATAAATTCTTTATCCTCTTAGCTATGATTAATGCATCTTTAAGTACTATTAAGAACACAAATTCTAGCATGCATTTGAAAAAAATTCTATCTTTTAACTGCTGGTGTTTTCCTCCTTACTGTAGCAAGCAGGTTCTCTGTGTAAATCAGAACTTATGATTGCAAGGTTAGGTTTCTCAGCTAATCCCTCCCCTTTCTTCTCTCCTTCCTCCCTTCTCTCTTCCTCTACCTGATGGGTTAGGTATCATTTATGTAATGGCTGAATTCTAGGTAAGTGAAACTTTATTTTTAAAAGATCTTATTTGGGGCCAGGCATGGTGGCTCACGCCTGTAATCCTAGCACTTTGGGAGGTCAAGGCAGGCAGATTGCCTGAGCTCAAGAGTTCAAGACCAGCCTGGGCAACATGGTGAAACCCCATCTCTACTAAGAATACAAAAAGTTAGCTGGGCATAGTGGCACGCATCTGTAGTCTCAGCTACTCACGAGGCTGAGGCACAAGAATTGCTTAAACCTGGGAGGTGGAGGTTGCAGTGAGCCAAGATCATGCCATGGTACTGCAGCCTTGGCTATAGGGTGAAACTCTGTCTCAAAAAAAAAAAAAAAAACAAAGACTGTTATTGTATTGCAAGTTAATTTTGTTTTAGGATCAGTCCTGGAAATGAAATCCTAATATGCAGTATGTTAGAGATCCTATATCTTAGAAGAAATCCGATTATTCAGAAAGCGTAGTAGAGTTTCTCACTGGTTTCTTGAACTAGAGCAACCATGTTTGGCCTGTGTACTGAAGAGTAAAAGCTGCTCTAGAGAGAGATCAAAGCACAAAGCAGTTAGAGAAACCGAATAGCTCCCAAAAGACAGAGCTGACAATAATTCCCTGAGCTCCTGGTGGCCTTCCATTTCCAGGGTCTAGTCTTTCACGAGCCATGGCTATAGTTTTTTTTTTTTTTTTTTTTTTTTTTTTTTTTTTTTTTTTTTTT
>NW_016107568.1:1037218-1041656 GCF_001604975.1 Cebus imitator
ACGGGGTTTCACCGTGTTGACCAGGATGGTCTCGATCTCTTGACCTCGTGATCCACCCGCCTCGGCCTCCCAAAGTGCTGGGATTACAGGCTTGAGCCACCGCGCCCGGCCTACAGTTCTTTAATACTGCAATATAGGCTGCTTCTTTAATGAATTCACCCCCACTCAGAAATACAAAATGCAGCAAACATAGTGCAAACTAGAAATTAGCCAGAAAAAAAAATCCAGAAATGTTTTGTAACATGTAAAAGGAGAAAAGAAACTGCAGTGTTACCTCTAATTTCATGATTAATATGCAGAAAGTCCTTAAATGAAAAGGAGACTGAGTGATACATCAGTATTGATCTTTACCAAGGACCTTTAAAAAGCTTCTACATGCTTGTCTTTGCAGCTAACAAATTCAGAAGTACTAGATTAAGAGTAGTAAATGCCTGGGATGTTCACCTTTGATTTGCAGAATTTGGGTGTCAGTGGCCATATTGCAGTGTGACATTTCACCATGGAGAACAGTTTCAGAGCCCCTTTGAGGATCTCTAAAGTGATGAATTATATTTCATTCCATGTATGGTTATGTATAATCAGCCCTCCCTACCTGGATATTCTCCATTCATGGATTCAGCCAACCTTGGATTGAAAATACTGGAGGCTGGGCATAGTGGCTCATGCCTGTAATCCCAGCACTTTGGGAGGCCAAGGCAGGCAGATCACCTGAGGTGAGGTCAGGAGTTCAAGACTAGACTGGCCAACATGGTGAAACCCTGTCTCTACTAAAAATTAGCCAGGCACGGTTGGAAAGAATTGACTTAGTGATAGGAAGCTGAATATAGAAGTCTAAAGAATGGAATTTCTAGACATTTGCCCTGGGGATGGCTGTATTTAACATTTTTTGAGTCAGTGACTTGGAAGGCGAATGATGTAGTGAAATTTTTACATTCGCAATGGCACTCAATTCTCAGAGAGAAAATTATTGTTAAGCCAGTAGATATAACTGAAGAAAAATACATGGACAGGGTTGTGAGTGAGTGAGCCAACAGATGACCCCAGTGTATTCAGCATAAAGTAATGCATCTAGGGAAAAGTAGTTCAAACTTTTATGTTGATAAGTAAAGTAGCATTTGTTGAGTGCTCATTATGGGTCAGGCATTGATATAAGTACTTTTCACGCATTAACTCATTCAGGCCCAACAATAATTCTATGAGATAGACACCTTTATTGCCATTTTCTAAACAAAGAAAACTAGGCATAGGTAGGTTAGGTTGTCAGGGTCAACTTAACCAGCTAGTATGTGAGCTGAATTGAGGCAATCTGGCTTCAGGGACCACTGTCATTACCACTAGCCTGTTCTGAAAAGGAGAGACTACAAGCCATCAGTTATAGTTACAACACAAAAGGACTCTGAAGACATCAGCTCAGTATTCTCACTGAGGTCTGACAAGACAAGGCAGTTTTAAGGTTATTTGGTAGCAGGACAACTTTGTACAAAATTATGGTACTGTTAACTCTACTTTGAAAAAGTCATAGCCATGACTGGAGAAAATCAAATACAGAGCAATGAAAGTGCCTAAAGATATTTGGAGGCAGTGGCAATGAGTTTGAGTCTCCCTATAAAATAGGCTAAAAAGTTTAGAAACTTTGACATTTAGAAAAAAGAATGCTTGTAGAAAATATAACTAACATTTGCAAAATAATGAAGACTATTGTAAGGGGCAAATATGAATTTCTTCATCGACTTCTAGGATATGGAAACTAGCTGGTATGCTTGAAGTTTAAAAAGATGCATTTATTTATTTATTTATTTATTACTTTTTTTAAATTTTGAGACAGAGTCTTGCTCTGTCACCCAGGCTGGAGTTCAGTGGCACAATCTCAGCTCATTGCAACCTCCGCCTTCCTAGGCTCAAGAGATTGTCCTGCCTCAGCCTCCCAAGTAACTTGGATTACAGGTGCCCCCCACCACACCCGGCTAATTTTTGTATTTTTAGTAGAGACGGGGTTTCACCATGTTGCCCAGGCTGGTCTCAAACTCCTAATCTCAAGTGATCTACCTGCCTTGGCCTCCCAAAGTGCTGATATTACTGGCATGAGGCACCACTGTGCCTGGCCGAAAAGATACATTTAAATAAGACTGTTGGCACAGATGCAGTGGATCATGCCTATAATCCCA
Organism: Cebus imitator; assembly: GCF_001604975.1. NCBI lineage: Eukaryota > Metazoa > Chordata > Mammalia > Primates > Cebidae > Cebus > Cebus imitator. The sequence goes on from NW_016107568.1 coordinate 1,039,384, forward strand.
ACACTTTGGGAGGCCAAGGCAGGAGGATCACTTGGGCCCAAGAGTCTGATACCAACCTGGGCAACATAGGGAGACCCCATCTCTAAAAAAAAAAAAAAAAAAAAAGTTACTTTGACAGTCTTTTCCTTTCAGCATTTTTTGTGTATCATCCCACTGCCTTCCGGCCTCCATGACTTCTTTTTCTTTTTGTCCTTTTTCCAATTTTTTTCCCTTCTGTTTTATTTATTTATTTTTGAGACAGAGTCTCACACTGTCACCTGGGCTGGAGTGCAGTGGCGTGATCTCAGCTTACTACAACTTCCGACTCCTGGGTTCAAGCGATTCTCCTGCCTTAGCCTCCCAAGTAGCTGGGATTACAGGTTCTCGCCACCACGCCCAGCTAATTTTTGTTGTTGTATTTTTAGTAGAGATGGGGTTTCACTATGTTGGCCAGGCTGGTCTCAAACTCCTGACCTCTTGATCCATCCGCCTTGGCCTCCCAAAGTGCTGGGATTACGGGCATGAACCACTGCGTCTGACCTATTTTATTTTAGTTGTTTGAGATGGAGTCTCACTCTGTCACCCAGGCTGATCTGGGTGGCGTGATCTGGTCTCACTGCAGCCTCTTGCTCCTGGGTTCACCGAATTCTCCTGCCTCAGCCTCCTGAGTAGCTGCTGGGACTACAGGCGTGTACTGCCACGCCTGGATAATTTTTATATTTTTAGTAGAAATGGGGTTTCACCATGTTGGCCTCCAGTTTTTTAATTGTAAAACACACACAACATAAAATTTAGCACCTTAGCCATTCTTAATTGTACTGGTCAGTGGTATTAAATACATAATGTTGTGCAACCATCACAACCCTCCATCTAATTTGTTTTTTTTTTTAATTTGAGACCAATTGAGACTTGCTCACTGTCTCACCCAGGCTGGAGTACAGTGGCATGATCTCAGCTCTCTGCAACCTCCACCTCCCAGGTTCTAGCGATTCTCAAACCTCAGCCTCCCAAGTTGCTGGGATCACAGGCACCCACCACCACACCTGACTAATTTTTGTGTTTTTTTAGTAGAGATGGGTTTTCACCATGTTGGCAAGGCTGGTCTCAAACTCCTGACCTCAAGTGATCCACCTGCCTTGGCATCCCAAAGTACTGGGATTACAGGCATAAGTCACTGTGCCCAGCCCGTCAACTATTCTCCACATGACTCGGCCTCCCAAAGTGCTAGGATTATAGGCCTGAGCCACCACACCTGGCCTCCTTTGCCCATTTTTGAATTGATTTTTTTGTTGTTGTTGAGTTTTAGGAGTTCTCTGTATATTCTGGATATTAATCCCTTATCAGATATATGATTTGCAAATATTTTCTCCCATTCTAGAGGCTGCCTTTTTACTCTGTTGCTGTTGTCCTTATTGCATAAAATTTTTTAATGTTCAGGAGGTCTGTGTTGTCTTGTTGTTGCCTCTGCTTTTGGTATCATATCCAAGAAATTATTGCCAAACCCAATGTTGTGAAGGTTTTGTTCTTTGCTTTTTTTCCTAAGAGTTTTATAGTTTTAGATCTTACATTTAGATCTTTCATCTATTTTGAATTATTTTGTACATGGTATTAGATAAAGGTCCAACTTCATTCTTTTGCATGTGGATCCGTTTGTTCAGAAGAGTGTCCTGTCTCCATTGAGTCGTCCTAGCACCCTTGCCAAAAATCACTTGACCATATATGAAGGGTTTGTTTCTGGGCTCTTTCTGTTCCACTGGCCTATGTGTCTGTCTTTATGCCAGTACCACACTTTTTAGATTACTGTAACTTTGTATTAAGTATCAAAATCAGGAAGTTTGAGTCTTCCAGCTTTGTTCTTTCTCAAGATGATTTTGGCTATTTGTGGTCCCTTGAGATTCCATATGAATTTTAGGATAGGTTTTTCTATTTCTGCAGAAAACATTTTGGGATTTGGATAGAGATTTCATTGAATCTGTAGATTGCTTTGGGTGGCATTGACAACCTTAAACAGTGTTGAGTCTTCCAATCTGTGAGCATAAGATGTGTTTCCATTTATTTACGTCTTCACTTTAATCTTTTTCAGCAATGTTTTACAGTTTTTACTACCTTAAGTTAATTCCTAAGTGTTTGTTCTTTTTGATGCAGTTGTAAGTGGAATTGTTCTTAATATCCTTTTCAGATTATTTATTGTTGATGATAATAGAAATGCACTTAATTTTTGTGTGTTGACTTTATACCCTGTTACTTTGTTGAATTCATTTATTCTATCAGGATTTCTTTTTTTTTTTTTTTTT
>NW_016107568.1:1041680-1046274 GCF_001604975.1 Cebus imitator
TTTGCAGCCTTGCTGAACTCATTTAATAGTTCTAATTTTTTTTTGGTGGAATTCTTAGCGTGTTCATATATGAGATCATATCATCTACAAACACAGATAACTTTATCTCTTCCTTTCCATCTTGGATGCCTTTTATTTCTTTTTCTTCCCTAATTGCCCTGGCTAGAACTTCCAGTACTGTGTTGAATAGAAGCGGTGAAAGTGGGCATCCTTGTCTTGTTCTTGATCTTAGAAGAAAATCTTTAAGTGTTTCACCATTGAGTATGATATTTTCTGTGGGGTTTTCATATGTGGCTTTTATTATGGTGAGATATTTTCCTTGTATTTCTAACTCATTGAGTGTTTTTATTCTGAAAGGGCATTGAATTCTGTCAGATGCTTTTTCTGCATCAATTGAAATGATCCTGTGTCTTTTCACCCTTCATTTTGTTAATATGGTGTATTAATTACATTGATCAGTTTTTTATGTTCAATCATCCTTGCATTCCAGGGATAAATCCCACTTGGTCATGGTGTGTAATCCTTTTAATGTGCTGCTGAATTCAATTTCCTAGTTCTTTATTGAGGATTTTTACATCACTGTTCATAAGGGATATGATATTGGTCTGTAGCTTTGGTTTTTTATAGTGTCTTTGTCTGGCTTTAGTATCAGGGAATGCTGGTCTCATAGAATGAGACGGTAGTGGAAGAGGTATTAGTTAAGAGATTTAGGCCAGGTGAAGTGGCTCATGCTTGTAACCCTAGTACTTTGGGAGGCTGAGGTGGGAGGATTGCCTGAGCCCAGGAGTTCAAGACCAGTTTAGGCAACATAGTGGAACCCTGTCTCTACAAAAAATAAAAAAAAATTTAGCTGGGTGTTGTGCATATGCCTGTAGTCCCAGCTACTTGGGAGGCTGAGGTGGGAGGATCACTTAAGCCCAGGAGGTCAAGCCTTCAATGAACTGTGATTGCACCATTGCACTCCACTCTGGGCAACAAAGTGAGATCCTGTCTCAAAACAAAACAAACAAAAAAAGGGCTGGGTGCAGTGGGTCATGCCTGTAATCCCAGCACTTTGGGAGACCAAGATGGGCAGATCACCTGAGGCCAGGAGTTTGAGACTATCCTGGCCAACATGGTGAAACCCTGTCTGTATTAAAAATGCAAAAATTACCTGGGTGCGATGGCAGGTGCCTGTAACTCCAGCTACACAGGAGGCTGAGGCAGGACAATTGCTTGAACCCAGGAGGCGGAGGTTGCAGTGAGCTGAGATTGTGCCGCTGCACTCCAGCCTGGGTGACAGAGCAAGGCTCCAGCTCAAAGAAAGAAAGAAAAAACCACAGAGATCTAGGATATGTTTAGGTGGAACAAATATTTCAAAGGTATTTGTGAAGATTAAATGAAATAATTCATAAGAGACCATAGAACTGCACCTGGTACACAGCAAGTGTTCTCAGCAGAGTTGCTATTATTATTGTTATTATTATTAACGTCATTACCTTAATTGTTATCCTCATCTGCCAACTACCAAGGCTACTTTAATTTTTTGTATAAGAAACATGTCTAAAAAAGGGTGGTGCACGGTGGCTCACACCTGTAATCCCAGCACTTTGGGAGGCCAAGGTGGGTGGATTACCTGAGATCAGGAGTTCGAGACCAGCTTGGCCAACATGGTGAAATCCTGTCTCTACTAAAAATACAAAAATTAGCTGGGTGCGATGGCAGGTGCCTGTAACCCCAGCTACTCGGGAGGTTGAGGCAGAATTGCTTGAACCCAGGAGGCAGAGTTACTTTTATTGGTGTACATTTCCTAGTTTGGGTGAGTTGTTTTTATTAGCTGTTACAGAGAGAAATTAGGGTTATACTTTTACTGGAATCAACTATTTTTTTTTTTTTTGTATTTTTCAGACAGAGACTCGCTCTGTCGCCCAGGCTGGAGTACAGTGGCATGATCTTGGCTCACTTCCATCTCCTAGGTTCAAGTGATTCTCCCACCTCAGCCTCCCAAGTAGCTGGGAGTACAGGCACATGCCACCACACCCAGCTATTGTTTTGTATTTTTAGTAGAGATGGGGTTTCACCATGTTGGCCAGGCAGGTCTTGAACTCCTGACCTCAAGTGATCTGCCCACTTCTGCCTCCCAAAGTGCTTGGATTATAGGGGGTGAGCCACTGTGCCCAGCCTGGAGTTGGCTATTATTAATTATATATCTTTTAAAATTTTTGATTACTTTGAATCCTCAATTATCTCTGCTGTGAAACCACTGATTTTGGTATTCATTGGAGATTGACTCATAGGAACAAAAGTCACTATATGTTTCAAGCATTTTATTAGGCAAATAAACAGACATTTACTGCACAACAGGGCGGGTTATCCCAAGTTTATAGATGATAAAACCAAGGCCTTTGAAACATTCAGAGTGTAATACTGTAATGCAGTTCTGGCACTAACCACCCAGAGTTCCCGCAGACTCCCTAAGTTAAGGGCACAGTACCCAACAAGGTTGCCCTTGCTTCAGATGCCAGCAACAAGTTGGAGGCCCTAGGCCACCTGCACTTCTGATAACTGGCTGTAAGTTCAGGAGTTCCCACAACTACCTCAGGTTTGAGAATTCATTAGAATGACTCAGAACTCAGGAAAGTACTCTACAATCATTACAGTTTTATTATTCAGGATACAAATCAGGACCAGCCAAATGAAGGGACCCATAGGGTGAAGACTGGGAGGGTCCTGAACACAGAGCTTTGTGCCACGTCACCATGGAGTCAGGGCATATCACCCTTCTGACACATTGATATATTCACCAACCTGGAAATTCCACTGAGCTTTGGTGTCCAGAGACTTTAATGGGGTTTCATTATTTAGGCTTGATTGCAGGATTGAATTCAATATCCAGATCCCCGTTTTTCCCCAGAGGTCAGAAAGTTGAGCCAATATCAGGTGACTCAAAACCCTGTCTCTAATCACATGGTGGAGCCTAGCTTGTTCTCATCCTGAGTTATCTCATTAGCATTAGCTATCTGGGGCCCACCATGAGTCACCTCATTAGTATAAATTGTCACAAAAAAAAGAAATTGTCAAGGCCCACCATAAACAACAGAGATACTCCTGTCACTTGGGAAATTACAAGGGCTTAAATGTCCCCTCCCAGGAACCATGGACAAAGACAAGAAAAATTGTTCATGATACAGCAGAGGGTCGTACATCTGATGAGGGCTAGAGCCAGGAGTGAATCCAGTTCTGTCTGATTTCAAAGCCCCAGCTCTATCCCCTATTCCATTTTTACTATTAAGGGCCTTAGATAAGTGATTTGTTTAAGTCACACAGCTAGTACCTAAGAATAGAGCCTGGCCCCGGTACAGACTACCTATGTGTGCTCCTTCCATAACACAGTTACTTCCATAATGCATGTTGGGGCACATTTGACTTATTTCTGTAAGTTTTGCAGTTGTGTTGTAGAACTTAAGGTGTATCAGTTGCCAGTGTTTGTCATCATTTAGTTATGTTTTATTTATAGATTTTTAAAAGTCAATTGAGAAAAATTTAGTCAATACTTCCAACATTTAAGAAAATTTAAGTCCTTTTTGATTTATTGTTTTATTTCTAAAAGTAAGAAATATCAGTAGAAGGTAATTAATTCATTACTGTTTTGAGACTGCATGGTGCTATTTTTCTGAACATTTGGCTTAATTTGTGCACCTCTTTCTGCTTCCAGGTACCATTCATTGTATTTTCCATGCAACTGGGCACCACTACACTTGGAAGAAAGTTACCACAACTGTACACAACATTATTGTGGGCAAGTTGTGGATAGATCAGGTGAGGAAATGTACCCAAAGTGCATCTGAAGTTTAAAAGAATGCCTCTTTAGGTATATTTTTGCAGTATTTAGGACATGTGAACTGATCCCAGAACGTTGTTACTTATTCATCAGTTTCTCCTAAGGAATTTCTCTGAGGCAGCAACCCTACCTCTACCTTCCCAAGTTTCTTTACCACAAATTATTGTTTATAAATTACCAAATTATAACATTCATCAATGACTACTCTGCTAGGACTGTATTGGGTGCTACAGCAGGTACAAAAAAACAAATGTGTCCCCAATTCTTAATCTTTTCATTATTCATCAAACATTTATTGTCAGGCAGTATGCTAGGTCCTGGGGATACAAAATCTGATGAGATGTCCCTCAAGAAGTTATTATATCATTGGAGATATATGAAAAATGTGTAGGTTGAAAAGTGTGTAGCAACATACACTAATATTAAAGATGCCCTATAATAGCATCTAATTGTCAGTTCTCTCTTAAGACAATTGTTTCAGTAAATTTAGAAAAGAGAGGGAATGGAATACTGTCTTCTGAGCAGTCAGGAAAGGCTTCACAGTAGATGTGGGAATTAAGCTGAATCTTAAAGTGCCATTTGGGATGCAGAAGATAGAAAGAAGGGAAAAATGGGCCAGGCATGTTGGCTTACGCCTGTAATCCCAACACCTTGGGACGCCAAGGTGGGATGATCACTTGAGCACAGGAGATTGAGACCAGCCTGGGCAACATAGTGAGACCTCGTCCCTGCAAAAAATTTAAAAATAATATTTTTAATTTTTTTTTTTTTTTT
>NW_016107568.1:1046414-1049415 GCF_001604975.1 Cebus imitator
ATTCTCCTGCCTCAACCTCCTGAGTAGCTGGGATTACAGGCACACGCCACCATGCCCAGCTAATGTTTTGTATTTTTAGTAGAGACGGGGTTTCACCGTGTTGACCAAGATGGTCTCGATCTCTTGACCTCGTGATCCACCCGCCTCGGCCTCCCAAAGTGCTGGGATTACAGGCTTGAGCCACCGCGCCCGGCCCAATAATATTTTTAATTTAAAAAAAAAGGAAAGGAGGGAAAATGAAATGAATAAGGTATAGAAAGGGCCACCATATATAATCTGAAATTATGACTATTTTGATTTAAGCAGAAGAGTTCATAAAGGGTACTAGTGAGGGATTGGTTTAGAAAGGTAAATTTTCATCTGAATTTCAGCATATGTACTGAAGGTCAAATCATGCCATCTAACATACGAGATACAATTCAGAACAAAACAAGAGGTCACTTGGTCTTGATCTCAACCTAGAAAACTAAGGTTACGTAGGGATTCTGTAGCATTCCCAAAGCTGGCTAAGACCTGAATCTTAAACAAGGGATTGCTAGAATGTAAGATTGAAAAGTAAAGAATTATGAACCATGGGTTTGGCAGATATTGAATTTATTCAGTCTTAATAAAATTAATCTATGAAATTTTTTCATTTTACAGTCTGGTGAAATTGATATTGTGAATCACAAGACAGGAGACAAGTGTAATCTTAAATTTGTTCCTTATAGCTACTTCTCTCGGGATGTAGCAAGAAAGGTAAGGGAAGTTGAAATTTAAATTGTTTCACTTAGCATGTACCTCTTAGAAAGCCTACTCTTTTAGAACTGGAATGTATATATATGTGGGGGAGTGTGGGTATGTGTACATTATATATAGTGTGTGTGTACATGAAGTGATTCAAAAAAAGTAGAGGTGAAAGGCTGGCATGTGGCTCACATCTGTAATCCCAACACTTTGGGAGGCTGAGGCCTGAGGTCAGGAGTTCAAGACCAGCCTGGCCAACATGGTTAAACCCCATCTCTACTAAAAAGACAAAAATTAGCCAGATGTGGTGGCACGTGCCTGTAATCCCAGCTACTTGGGAGGCTGAGGCAGGAGAATCGCTTGAACATGGGAAATGGAGGACACAGTGAACCTTGCACCATTGCACTCCAGCCTGGGTGAGAGAGCAAGACTCCATCTCAAAAAAAAAAAAGTAGAGGTGAAGGTGAAGGAGTAAGTCAACAAGAAAGACTATATTGCATTCCTAAACCAATTCCTTCTTTTTCTCTCGGAATGACAATAAGTGAGGAAGTGAAAGTGTCAAGAGCAATGAGAGATTGAAAATGGGAAACACAGAGGAAGGACTAATAAAAGACTGCAGGAAAAAGGGATTTGATCCCTGAGAAGTTTGAGGGGGAGTTGTGTAATACCACCACAATAATTTGTGCCACGAGTTTCTGTGGGAGACTGAAGAATAGCTGGGGATTTAAATCTGTTTGTGGGTCTCATGAATTTCTGGAGAGAAGAAAATATAATTCTAAGAACCAGTCAGATGCTTTTCCTACTTGTATCTTTGATACAAAAATCCCTGGGAAATGTAGTGAGCGGAGGGGACAGAGAGCAGGGAGAAAGTAGGGATCATGGGTACAAAAAGGTAGAAAGAATAAAATCTAGTATTTGCTAGCACAACAGGGTATCTATAGTCAAAAATAATTTAATTATATTTTAAAATAACTAAAAATATGATTGAATTTTTTTGCAACACAAAGGATAAATGCAAATTATAAATATATATACCTACTATGTACTCACAAAAATAAAAAGTTTACCAAAAATTCTTGTATAACAAAAAGTGATCATAAAATCCCCAAGTCATGGCTCAGTTATTCAAGTAGCAGAAAAAAAAATACAACAAAATAATTTGAGGCCAGGCATGGTGGCTCATGCCTATAATCCTAACACTTTGGGAGGCGGAAGTAAGAGGATTGCTTGAGCCAAGGAGTTCAAGACCTGCCTGGGCAACATAGCAAGACCCTTTCTCTACAAAAAATAAATAAAGAAAGAAAGAAAGAAAGAAAGAATTAGCCAGATTTGGTAGAACATGCCTGTAGTCCCAGCTGCTCAAGTGGTTGAGGTGAGAAATCACTTGAGCCCAAGAGTGGAGGCCACAGTGAGCTATGATTGCATCAGTATACTCCAGCCTGGGCACAGAGCAAGATCCCATCTCTAATAATGATAATAATAATAATTTGGATGACTCCATGGCGTCTGTTATAACAGGATCTAACCAGCATTTATCCTAGGACTTCCAGTATAGTCAGGTAAGCTAATCCACAATGAATGCTATATAGCTACGCCCTGTTCTCCACCCTTGCAGGTGACAGGGGAAGTGACAGATCTGTCAGGAAAAGTCCACTTTACCCTTCTGGGGACATGGGATGAGAAAATGGAATGTTTCAAAGTACAGCCAGTCATTGGGGAAAATGGGGGTGATGCTCGACAGAGAGGCCATGAAGCAGAGGAAAGCAGGGTCATGCTGTGGAAAAGGAATCCTTTACCGTGAGTATCAGCATGCCTGCTGCCCAGATACCACTTTGACTTTGACTGTGGAGCAATATTGAAGGCATTTCTGCCTGCCCTCCCACTTAATTATGTGGGGAATCGAACTAGGGAAATTGAGACTTTTGGAGAGATTAACAGAAGGTTGTTATTTTATGATTTGAGTTGTAGCATGCTTGTTTCAAGGAAGTTCAAACCTAACCACATCTGACAAAAAATATTTTGTGCTTCTAAAGGTCCTTTGGATTATGATTCAGAAGGATATTTTTCTACTCTTTAGAGCAAAACTATTCAAAAGTGGCTAGAGGAGGAAGGTGCCTACCACCCCTAACAATTTAGCCTAAAGGCCCATTAGCAGCCAAGGGCAGTGGCTCTTGTCTGTAATCCCAGCACTTTGGGAGGCCAAGGCAGGTAGATCACTTGTGATCAGGAGTTCAAGACCAGCCTGGCCAACATGGCAAAACCCTGTCTCTACTAA
>NW_016107568.1:1049845-1062261 GCF_001604975.1 Cebus imitator
GAGAATTGCCTGAACCCAGGAGGCGGAGGTTGCGGTGAGCCGATATCGCGCCATTGCACTCCAGCCTGGGTAACAAGAGCGAAACTCCGTCTCAAAAAAAAAAAGAAAGATCCCTGAGACAATGTACAGGACTTTGGAAACAAGGTGGAGGTCACTTATTTCCTGTCATCATCTAATACAGTCAGTTTGTAGTATTAGCCAGGATTATCCCAGAGAGAGATTAAAAAGAAAACTAAGGAAACAAGAGAGGGGAATTTTCATTCAGTAGAATGTCTCCTTCTGATGAATGTAGATAATTTCAGCTGGGCACCACACAACACCAGAAGACTAAAGAACTGAGTGATGCTGGGGAGGGGATGGGGAGCGATCCAGTTTCTCTTAGTTAGGGAAACATGACATAGTCCTAGATCCTTTTTACAGATCCTGTTTTTGTAGAACAGCCTTGGTGATGTGGCCTTGGCAGTGTACTTAGTTGTTGCTCCTTAAATAGGGTCTGGACTCTGACATTACCATTTCTTTTTCTTATCTTCTACTTTTAGGAAAAATGCAGAAAACATGTACTACTTCTCAGAGCTTGCTCTGACTCTCAATGCTTGGGAAAGTGGCACTGCCCCCACAGACAGCCGGTTACGACCTGACCAGAGACTGATGGAAAATGGGCGCTGGGATGAAGCAAATGCGGAGAAGCAGCGCCTGGAGGAAAAACAAAGACTTTCCAGAAAGAAGAGAGAAGCGGAAGCTATGAAAGCCACAGAGGATGGTAATGAACTTGCCTTCTACTCTTCTTTCTTGATGCGTGGAGAATGCCAGCACTAATTTTTTTCTTTCCTCTCTTTACCTTTTAGGCACTCCATATGATCCCTATAAGGCACTGTGGTTTGAGCGGAAGAAGGACCCTGTTACCAAGGAGTTAACCCATATTTATAGGGGAGAATACTGGGATTGTAAAGAAAAACAGGACTGGAGCTCATGCCCGGACATTTTCTGAAATGCAGTAACAAAAAAGAGGAGCATCTAATGGAGAAGAGGACAGAGGATGTGTGGGAAGCTGGCAGTTGTGACTCTCTTACCAAGTGCTTTCCTCAAGTTTGTCTCTCTTGACCAATCATTTTTTCCAAATCAATCACCAGAAGCAGACACCAGTGGTGGTGATTGGCTGGTTGCCTTAGCTGATTGAAACTGAAATCAACATATGAGATACTATGTCTGTAAGGGAGAGGTTTAGTGGCCGAAGGTTAGTGTTATTCCACATCCGCAAAGTCAAGTATTCTTGGCTCTTCTTTCTCCCTCTGCCCCCAATTAGGATGATGTCACTCACCCTCCCCTTGTAGTATCCTGCTCAGCCAAGATCTGCGTAAGATTATGATTCAGGGGCATTTTGGTGCTGTTCAGAGCAAGAGCCGAATTTAGAAGTTCCCTTAAAAAGAAACACATAAGACTTACCAATGGAGGCACCGTGAATGGTTGCAGTGGAGCTTAGGTATAACATCGTCAAGTGTGTTCACACACAGGGTTGGTTGATTGGAGTGTCCACGTGGAGATAACTGCGATATTGGAACACCTGTGAGAGAGATTGTTCTATAGGGCTGGAATATTCAGATTGACATTCTCGGAAGTCTCTGTTTTTACTTGCATCAAACAACCCTCTGTTGTTCTCCGTCATCTTTAATAGCAACTGGAGACCACTTTGGTGGTTGGTAAGAGGGGCACATTCTCCTCACAAAGGGGTTTTATGGATTTCCTCAGGCGGAGAGCTTCTGAGAACACAGGCAAGATGGAAAAAGACTACTAGCCACTTTTGCTTTCCCAGCTTCCCTCAATGCCATCCTTCATTGTCTTTCTGGCTTCTCGTCTTTCTGGCACAGTAACATTTTGGGTCTGTGCCCCATTGTGGAGCAAAACATTGCCTGTCCCATTCTGATAGACTTCAGAATTTGAGAGGAGAAGTTAATCTGGAACAAAAGTTTTCACCATCTCTCAAGCCCCATGGACTGGAGCCACCTCTGGAATAATGTGTTAAATATCTGTATATTATATATCTGTAGAGAAAAATCTAATTTTTTTTGTTTGATTTTCTTCCTTCCCATTAAGAATCTTGTTTTTTGATATCCCTCGTCTCCCTGAGACTCTCTTGACACGTGTTGATCTGGATGGCACTCCTCTGCTCCCACCCTTTATGGGCAGAGGGATTCAAAACCTGAGCAGGATCATGTCTGGCAGTTACTAAACGGGGACTTTGTCCATGGTTTATATCATGGGGTGCCTACTGCTGTCTAAACTCTGCTCTCCTAATTAGCTGACTCTTGAAAATGAAATCCTAACCTCTTTCCTGCCTCCTTTCTTTCTCTTTTTAGGAAGAGTATGGCTAGAAAGTCCGGAGGGCAACTTCCAGTTTAATTCTGCTTCTGTCCGGCACATAGGCTAAATCCCAAAAGAACTTCCTTCCTAGGATGTGGGGCTGAAAGCACTGTCATGTGGGGTGGATCAGAGAATTGCTCCTGTTGGGCCCTGGCTTCCTTCTCTGTTTGTTGTATATTTGTTTTAGTTGTCTTGTTGAGAAATATAACCCCTGTGCAACCCACCCGTGGTTGAGGATCACAAATTGAGGTGCCTTCCTTGTATGCTTTTTGTTAGTATTTTTTGTTTTTGATCCTTAACTGCTGAGCCTCAGCCAGCGTGGGTCCTGGGGGAAATATCATTCCAAGGGAAGCCATCCCTCTGGGGAAATTGGATTTATACTGGGTAAATTAGTACTTTTATTCCTTCCCCCATCCCTTCCTAGTTGTGATAAACATGCGAGAGGAGCGACTTTGACTGCTGGGGAATTTCCTCCTAAGAACCTTATTCTTAGGGGTTCTGTCAGGGCTTCTTTCAAGGAGGCTCATAAAAGCAGTGACCTCATCAGGGGCTTTGGATAGAGTGGGAATTCCCCAACTAAATTGGACTTCTCTGCTTTATCCCCTTTTCTTCCTTCACCATCTGCACTACATTTCTGGCTTGATCCCCAATCCGATTCCCGCTAATGGAAGAAGTTTAGAATCTTTCAGGTGGAATAAAGTCACATGAAAACAAAACACAACTATATATATTTTCAGTTTTTTTGCCTTATTGCTTTTTTTCAAAAAAAAAAAACTAAATTAAATAATTTTTTTAAAGTCATATTGTTTGTCTGATTCACTTCTACTGCTGCTAGGCAGGAAGTGGTGGTGGGGAGGGGAAGGAGCACTGGTCCAATGGTAATTTGTTCTGCTCAAGAATCTGAGAGCCCAGAAGCCCTGGTCTTCATGAGAAATGGAAGGAAAAGCTGTTCACCACCACTCTGGAGGGCCATGAGCAGAGGAGGAGTTTTAGCCCCTGCTGCTTAAATTAACAGTCGTCAACATCCCACCTTGGTACAGGGGAATAGTTTTTACTGTTTTTGATAACTGGGCCTGCTTCACTTCAAAAAATAAAAATTTTCCCTGTAAATTTAATTTCTCTTGCCCATTTAGATTCTCAAATTGTTGGCTGTTTTATGTAGGGATTCAAATTGTTTTTTGTTTGAGACAGAGTCACTGTCGCCCAGGCTGGAGTGCAGTGGCATGACCTCAGCTCACTGCAACATCTGCCCCCTGGGCTCAAGTGATTATTCCCACCTCAGCTCCACAAGTAGCTGGGACCACAGGTACATGCAACCAGACCTGGCTAATTTTTGAATTTTTAGTAGAGACAGGGTTTTGCCATGTTGCCCAGGCTGGTCTCGAACTCCTGGGTTCAAGCAATCTGCCAGCCTCTGCCTCCCAAAGTTCCGGGATTACAGGTGTGAGCCACTGTGCTTGGCCTCAAATTCTGTTTTTTGAATCAAGCAATTGAGTTTTTGATTTGAAAACTTTCAAGAAAACTAATGACAGTGAACATGCTTTGTCCAAGTTTTTACTGGAAAGTTCAGGTTCAAAGTGGGGATAGGCAAAGTAACCTATGGTCGTGGCGGGGGCTCAGATCAAAGCAAGCACAATTCCTGCCCAGGGGAGGAGGGACCTCACATTTACTAAGCTCAGCCTCCATGTACAGGGTGCTGAAATAGGAACTCTGGCCATTCTCTGGCTTACACATAAACCATTTTAAGAGGAAAGTGTTACGGTTATTTTGAAAATGAAGAAATCCTAGTTTATTTACTTAAGGTCACGTAGCTGGTCTGTTAGTCAGTGCTGGAATTCAAAGCTGGATTGAGTTTGTGACCTCTACAATCCAGTGCTCTGGGAGAACCTCTGGGTTGGAAGGCAGCTGATAATTATTTTCCTCCTAGATTATATCACATCATACATAAATGCACATTTCCATTTCCAGAGCTAATTAATGTCAATAGCACTATTTCTTTGAAGGCTCTACCTGAAGAAAGGAGCATCCCTGAAATTTAGCCTACAGGCTCCTTGATTGATCAAGGCCCTCGTGTCTACAAAGTTGGCTCTGATGTCAGGGATGATTTTCTAGCCTGGTTCTTGGGAAGGCCACTTAAGTATTCAAGTCATTTGCCTGATTCCCATTGGCTGGATTCGATATTAAGTTTCAGCAAAAGTTTTTTATCTGGCAAGCTAAGGAATCACTGCAGTAGACCCCTGACATTTGTGAGAGGTGCATCCTGTAATCTTGAATACTACCATGGCATACAGTTTCCTGCATTAGGGACAATCAAATGTAGATGAAACATTTAATCCCTCATTGAATCCTTTATTATTTTTATTTATTATGTTTTTAAGATGGAAGTCTCACTATATTGCCCAGGCTGGTCTTGAACTCCTGGGCTTAAGGAATCCTCTCACCTTGGCCTCCCAAAGTGCTGGGATTACAAGTGTGAGCCTCCGTTCCCAGCTCCTCATTGAGTCCTTTAATGTGATGTGATGAGCTGGGAAAGTTGTGACTGAGCAAAATCATAAATTATTACATTTGTCAGAGACCCCTGAATTTGCACAAAAATGTTAAACCTATACATTTCAAGAGTCTACTTGCAGCAAGATAATTGGGAACCAACCTACAGTATTGTCCTAAAAGGAGGTATAGAAAATCTTTGGAATTTATTCATTATAGTTGTATATTTTGTACAACTCTAAGATAGTTATCAAAATTTAGAACTTGCTTCTAAAAGTTTATAAAACTTATGGTGCACTTTGGGAGGCAGAGGTGGGTGGATCACTTGAGGTCAGGAATTGAAGACTAACCTGGCCAACATGGTGAAAACCTGACTCTACTAAAAATACAAAAATTAGCCAGGCACAGTGGCAGGCGCCTGTAATCCCAGCTACTAGGGAGGCTGAGATGAGAGAATTGCTTGAACCTGAAAGGTGAAGGTTGCAGTGAGCTGAGATCACACAATTGCACTCCAGCCTGGGCAACAGAGTGAAGGGAAAAAAATAAATAAAAATAAAAAGCCTTTTACCCAGTACTTTACGGTACCCAGTGGGAAGCATCCCAAACCTTTCATGGTGCTCCCTTCCAAAGCTCATAATTTGTCATTAAACTCCTCAGGCTTTCCTCCATACTACCTTTTTAAATAAAGTGCTCATTCTTTTGCTCACATTGATCTCTCAGAGGAAGGAGACAGGGTAGCCAGATGAGGCTTCTTTAAAGGCAAGAAACTGAAGGTCTCAGATCTTCTACGAAGAGTATTGCAGAAGTCACATCTTCTGAGCTTGACCAGGTGACATTAAGGGTTACTAAAGAACTAGAGATTTTTTAAATTAATTATTCCACATTTTACTTCAGCCTGTTATGTAACATACATTGGGGATACAAAGAGCAAGAAAGACCATAAACAGGCAATTAGTTTGTGTTTGTTTTGAGATGCAGTTTTGCTCTTGTTGCCAGGCTGGAGAGCAATGGTGCGATCTCGGCTCACCGCAAACTCCGCCTCTAGGGTTGAAAGCAGTTCTCCTGCCTCAGCCTCCCAAGTAGCTGGGATCACAGGCATGTGCCACCACACCTGGCTAATTTTGTATTTTTACTAGAGACGAGGTTTTCTCCATGTTGGTCAGGCTGATCTTGAACTCCCAACCTCAGGTGATCCTCCCGCCTGGGCCTCTCAAAGTGCTGGGATTACAGGCATGAGCCATCGTGCCCGGCCGACAATTCAGTTTTATAAGTGGTATAAAGCATTATAGGGAACAACTTGTCTGTAGCAAATTCGGAGGGAGGGGATAGAGACATGCCTGGGAAGACTTCTAGAACTAGGAGAATGTATGTGAGCTGAGAGTTGCAGGTTACATAGAGGTTAAGAGAAAGGCAATGTCAAAAATGCTGCATGGAAGAAGATGAAATGCAAGGCCAAAGCATTCTGAGTTTGGATGACTGCATGAACAGCTTGAGTTTAGGGTCAGAGAGCACTGAGATATGCTGCTGAAGAAGGGTTCGCCCCAAGTTGTGGAAGCCTTTACCTACCCTACAGAGAAGCCATGTAGCTCCTGCCTGCAATCCTAACATTTTGAGAGACCAAGGCAGGAGGATCCCTGGAGTCCAGGCATTCGAGATCAGCCTGGGTAACATGGTGAGACCCTGGTCTCTGTTTATATTTGGAGGGGGGAAAAAAGCCTGTTTTTTTTTGTTTTTTTTNACCCCAACTGCAGAGATTCTAATTCAATTAGGGGCTAGGGCAATTTTAGACAGACAATCACACACACACATACACACACACACACACACACACACACGTATATATATGTACGTATATTTTTAGATGTAGTCTTGCTCTGTCACCCAGGCTCCCAGGCTGGAGTGCAGTGGCGCTGTCTAGGCTCACTGCAACCTGCCCTTTTCTGGTTCAAGCAATTATCCTGCCTCACCCTCCTAGTAGCTGGGACTACAGGCATGTGCCAACATCACCATGCCTGGCTAATTTCTTAATTTTTGGTAGACACGGATGTCACCATGTTGGCTAGGCTGGTCTTGAACTCCTGACCTCAGGTGATCAGCCAACCTCAGCCTCCCAAAATGCTGGGTTTACAGGCATGAGCCGCTGCAACTGAGCCAAGAGCCTGGGTTTTTGTTTTCAACTAGAGAGCTAGTGAAATATTCTTAAGCAGGGTAGAAAATGGTTGAAGTGGGGCCAGGCGCGGTGGCTCATGCCTGTAATCCCAGCACTTTGGGAGGCCTAGGCCAATTGATCACCTGAGGTCAGGAGTTCCACCAGCCTGGACAACATGGCGAAACCCCGTCTCTACTAAAAATACAAAATTTAGCTGGGCATGGTGGCTCACGCCTGTAGTCACAGCTACTGGGGAGGCTGAGGTAGGAAAATCGCTGGAACCTGGGAGCCAAAGGTTGCAATAAGCTGAGATCGTGCCACTCCAGCCTAGCAACAGAGAGAGACTCTGTCTCAAAAAAAAAAAAAATTAGCCGAGCATGGTGGTGGGCGGCCGTATTCCCAGCTACTTGGTAGGCTGGGGCAAGAGAATTGCTTGAACTCTGAGGCAGAGGTTGCAGTGAGCCGAGATTGCGCCATTGCACTCCAGCCTGGGCTACAGAGCGAGAACCAGTTTCAAAAACAAAACAAAAACGAGATTGGAGAGGATACGAAGATGAGAAATAGAGGGATTCCAGGACTGATGAAACAGAATGAAAGCATTTCATGGCTTTCCCATAAATGGAGATCAGAGGGAAGAAGGAATTCTTAGTTTTCTGACTTAGGAAACTTAGATGGAAGGCGGTGGTAAGATAAGCAAGTTTAGAAGGAAAGATAGGTTCATTTTTGATATTTTTTAGAGACAGAGTCTCACTCGGTTGCCTAGGTTGGAATGTAGTGGCATGTTCATGGCTCGATACAGCCTCCAACTTTTGAGTTCAAGCAGTCCTCCTGCCTCAGCCTCTTTGTAGCTGGAAGTACAGGTGTGGACCACTACACCCAGCTAATTTTTTTTTTTTTTTTTTTTTTTTTTGAGACGGAGTTTCACTCTTGTTGCCCAGGCTAGTGTGCAATGGTGCAGTCTCGGCTCACTGCAACCTCTGCCTTCTGGGTTCAAGCGATTCTCCTGCCTCAGCCTCCTGAGTAGCTGGGATTACAGACATGTACCACAACGCCCGGCTAATTTTGTATTTTTAGTAGAGATGGGGTTTCTCCGTGTTGGTCATGCTGGTCTTGAACTCCTGACCTCAGGTGATCGGCCGACCCAAAGTGCTGGGATTACAGGCGTGAGCCACCCCACCCGGCCCTAATTTTTTTTATTTTTTGTAGAAACAGGGTCTCACCATGTTGCCCTGGATGGTCTCTAGCTCCTGGCCTCAAGCAAATTCTCCCATCTCAGCCTTCCAAAGTGCCGGGATTACAGGTGTGAGCCACTGTGCCCAGCAGGTTCATTTTTAGACATGCTTTATAGGAAGTGCCTGTTCAGAGGCCATAAGCAATTTTTAAAAATGGGTCTTAACATGTGACAGTGGCATTTTTGTAAGAACTGAGGAATGAGAGTGAGAGAGCTTGCCATAAAATCAACTGGTCAACTTTAAAAAAAACATATAATACCTTGACCCCAACTGCAGAGATTCTAATTCAATTAGGGGCTAGGGCAATTTTAGACAGACAATCACACACACACATACACACACACACACACACACACACACTTGCCCTAGCCCTAATTGAATTAGAATTAAAATAACACCTATTGTTTATTATTGTTTTATTAAAACAACACCTGGTTATCCATTCACGGATCTGTGTACACACACACACACACACACACACACACACACACACACTGGGGCCGGGTGCGGTGGCTCACACCTATAATTCCAGAACTTTGGGAGGCCGAGGAGGACAGATCAAGGGATCACCTAAGGTCAGGAATTTGAGATCAGCCTGGCCAACGTGGTGAAACCCTGTCTCTACTAAGAATACAAAAATTAGCCAGGCGTGGTGTCAGGTGCCTGCAATCCCAGCTACTAGAGAGGGTGAGGCAAGAGAATTGCTTGAACGCAGGAGGCGCAGGTTGCAGTGAACTGAGATTGTGCCACTGCACTTCAGCCTGGGCAACAGAGCAAGACTCTGCCTCAAAAAAAAAAAAAGAAACCAACAACTGACTTGAGCATAGACAAGCAAGTGACCCAAGAACATAGGCAACTAAGTGACCAGAATAGGACTTAAAGTCACTTTTTGCCATTAATATACCTACCCTATGGCAAGCGTATACTATGGTATCAGTTTTCCGTAGTTGCATAACTAATTACTATAAACAGTGGCTTACAACAACACCTGTTCATCCGTTCACGGATCTGTAGATGCGAAGTCCCACATAATGTGACTGGATTCTCTGCTCAGGGTATCACAAGGCTGAAATTAAGGAGCTGACCAGCTTGAGTTCTCATCTGGAGGCACTGGGGGAGCATCTGCTTCCAAGCTCATTCTTGATCTTGGCCAACTTAGGTTTCCTGCAGTTGTAGCACTGAAGACCACTTTCCTTGCTGGCTGTCAGCTGAGAACCACCCTCAACTTCTAGAGACTGCCCACATGTTTTTGCCACATGGTCCTCTCCATCTTCAAGCCAGCAAGAAAGCATTGCATTAGTCTTCTGTTTTGAGACTCTGACTCCTTTCTGCAACCAGCTAGAGAAAACCCTCTGCTTTTAAAGGGCTCACGTGATTGGTCAGGCTCATCCAGATAAACAAATATTTTAGAGTCACCTGTACTACATACTATCACCTATAACAGGTTATAAATTAATATGATGGATTTCATAGTCCCAGGGATTATGCATGCAGGGTTTCATGGGGCTGGGAGGGTGTTTTGGGGGCCATTTTAGAATTTTCCCTACTACAACTACCCAGGGGAGCCAAAAGGGTGAAATTTAAGCTAAACAAATGATAGGCTCTTAAGTCTGAAAAAACTGTACAGTTTGTAGGCATGGCAGCCACAAACATCTCATTTCAGATGTACTCTTTCCTTAATCTCTCTTGAGAATCGCAGTCTGCATTCATCCTCCATTTTAAGTCTATTGTTTATAAATTCTAAACTAAGGTCATATTTTTATTTCAAATTATAATAAGCCCATGCTAGGTCCTTATTTATGAAGCAAGTGAATACAAAGTGTTGAATTATTCTAACAGCCTTATGGAGTTTAAAACGTTTTGTTTTTGAGACAGTTTTGTTCTTGTTGCCCAGGCTGAAGGACAATGGCGCAGTCTCCACTCACTGCAACCTCAAGTGATTCTCCTGCCTCAGACTTCGAGTAGCTGGGATTACAGGCAAGCGCCATCACTCTCTGCTAATTTTGTATTTTTAGTAGACATGGGGTTTCTCCATATTGGTCAGCCTGGTCTTGAATTCCTCATATCAGGTGATCGATCCGCCTCGACCTTCCAAATTGCTGGGATTACAGGCATGAGCCACCGAGCCTAGCTAAAACATTTTTAAGTGAATAAATGCAAGAGATGGAAATTATGAAATAGGAGGTGGAGGCGGAATAAAATCAGCATATTAGAGATATTATTAAATCACAGCTTGCTTCTTAGAGTTTGAGGGAAGCCTGAGTTAATTCTATTTTTTTGACTATATATATTTAAAAATGAAAAATGCCAAGATGGTATTACAAAAATTGAGGTATATTTTTGATATTAGGTTTAGCAAATCAATGCTTTTAACAAATACTGTACAGTGGCTCTATGTTTACCTCATGTGGAGGTAGCTTTGAAAGTTGACATTTAGGCTGGGCGCCGCGTGGCTCATGCCTGTAATCCCAGCACTTTGGGAGGCTGAGTCGGGTGGATCACCTGAGGCTGGAAGTTTGAGACCAGCTTGACTAACACAGAGAAATCCCATCTCTACTAAAAATACAAAAGTAGCCAGTAGTGGTGGCACATGCCTGTAATCCCAACTACTTGGGAGGCTGAGGCAGGAGAATCTCTTGAACCTGGGAGGCGGAGGTTGTGGTGAGCGGAGATGGCACCATTGCACTCCAGCCTGGGCAAAAAGAGTGAAACTCCATCTCTAAAAAAAAAAAGAAGTCTATATTCGAAGACTTTACAAATGGCCTTCCTTACCTCTTCTAATATATCCTGGATTTCAATCTGAAGATATCTACAAAAATTGCAGTGTTCATATAGGTCTACCTTGCAAAATCTGCCTTTGCACAAAAACAACAAATATATTTTAAAAATTTATTTCAGTATTGTGTTTAATAATGAGATATAGAAAAAGGTGAAAAAGTCTATAATTGTCAGTTTGATTACATAGATTATGTTATGACCATACAATCCGATACTGGTGAATGTGGATTAAAAAGCAGATAGGTCTATAAAACTGCCATGAAATAAGTCCATAATATATTTTTAAATGAAAAAAGCAAGCTGCAAAGCACTTAAAAAAATAACTGAGAAAAGTGAAGTTTTTATCACTTCTAGTTTGTAAAAAAGGGCCTTGCCTTATCACCTTTGCGATATTTGTAAAATGCCTGTCTCTAGCTGAACCATCATTGTTACCATGGAACAAATACTATTTTCTTTTCTTTTTTTCTTTTTTTTTTTTTTTGACAAAATACTAGAATAACCAGCTTAGCTATTTTCTTATAATTATGTAGACAAAAAGAAAATGTTGTTATCAGCCGAAATAGCTCAGTTGGGAGAGCGTTAGACTGAAGATCTAAAGGTCCCTGGTTCGATCCCGGGTTTCGGCAGGGCTTCCGTTTTAGGCGTTACTCATCATATGTGGTTTCTGCAAAGTCAACGGGGTCAGCACCCCGTGGGATTCTCGCTCGCGTTGGGGCAGTTAAGGAAAGGCTCAGAGGCATTTTCCTCGCGGAGGGAGGGTACTGGGGACGTATGTCCTGGCTTTTAAACTGTCCGATATGAAGTTATGCTTCTGCCCTGACTTGGGTCCTGGTTTGAGACGAGCTCTCCCGGCGCACTGCGCACAGCTCGCTTTCTTGAGCAACCCTGTCCCCCCGCACCCCGCCCTCTTCTTTCGGCTTCCAGGCAGCCGTGGGCACTGCGATCTTTTTGTCAGGGTCAGAGAGGCGGGAGCTCTCAGCCCGCGAGGCCTCCGCCTCTGCTTGGTCACCGGCTCGCCGGGGATGGTGACAGCCTGGGACTCTTCTTGGCCAAAGAAATCCTCCAAAGCGTTAGAAGCACCGGTTTTGTCCAGCTGTTTTAACCATAACAAGACTGGGACGGGCGCGGTGGCTCACACCAGTAATCTCAGCACTTTGGGAGGCAGAGGTGGACAGATTACTTGAGGTCATGAGTTCGAGACCAGCCTAGTCAACACTGTGAAACCCCATCTTTAAGAAAGAAAATAACAAGGATTCTAGAACAGCTTTTTGGGGGTGTGGGCAGGGGAAGGGATCGAAACTCTTTCTGTTTAAGTCTACACTAGGGTTAGGAGGCCAAATACTGGATGCCCAATTAGCTTCCCTTCCCTTCCCTTCGTTTCCCTTCCTTTTTTTTTTTTTTTTTTTTTTTTT
>NW_016107568.1:1063410-1065294 GCF_001604975.1 Cebus imitator
ATTATGAGCCACCCCACTTAAGGCAAGGCAATGGTACAACACTTAGGGAGTGCCTTCTTTTTAGCCAGACTGGACCATGCATGGAGAACCTGACAGCATGCTTCCAAGTGTTACTTACACATAGGTAAGAGTGAAAGATGAGATTGTTACCATTGCTCTGAGCAAATGCCAGCCACCTTGGGATCAAAAGTGGGAGGCATATTCCTAGAAAATGTTGGGCCAAGCCTTTGCCCTAAAAAGGCAAACTCTGTCTAGTTTTCATCCTGAAGAGGAGAAGGGGAGTCCTGGAGAGAAGCATTTGGAATTCAAGCTCAGAGAAGAAGACACAGTATCTCTGGTTGAATTACATTTCCTGCAAGCCTGCACACTCCTACTCACCTATCAAGGCACAATTCTAATGCCTTTCCCCCCGTCAGGAGCTGCTCTGCCCTCCTTCTAGTCATTCCTCCAGGTTACCAAAGCTCTTGAATATTTCTCTATTAAAGCATTGATTAAAGGTGATCTCAGCTCACTGCAACGTCCGCCTACCAGGCTCAAGCAATCCTCTCACCTTAGCCTTCTAAGTAGCTGGGACTACAGGCGTGCACCACTGCACTCGACTAATTTTTGTGTTTTTTTGGTGGAGACCAGGTTTCACCATATTGGCCAGGCTAGTCTTGAACTCCTGACCTCAAGTGATTCACCCACCTCGGCTTCCAAAGTGCTGGGATTACAGGAGTGAGCTACAGCCTCCGCCAAGCTGCATTCTCAAAGGTGTAAAGGGTAGCAGGATATACCACCCCAAAATACGCCACTCTGGCCTAAGGATTCTTTTGTGCTAAAGGCAATTGGGAAGAAGCTGATTGAAATAAAGCTCCACAGCCGCGCCCTATCTGCCTAAAGGCAGGCTTGGAGACAGGACCAGAGGAATATATTTAACAAGCTTTAGGAACTAGCCTTTATCTACCATTAATTTCCCATATATTTGCTTTCTTTCCCACAATTTGCTGCCCCTGGAGACTCAAGGTCCTTTTCTTTCTTTCTTTTCTTTCTTTCTTTTTTATTTTTTGAGGCAGATTCTCACTGTGTCACCAGGCACCAGGCTGGAGTGCAGTGGCTGATCTCTGCTTATTGCAACCTCCGCCTCCGGGTTCAAGCGATTCTCCTGCCTCAGCCTCCTGAGTAGTTGGGATTACAGGCCCGCAGCGCACCATGCTCAGCTACGTATTTTTAATAGAGATGGGGTTTTACTATGTTGGTCAGGCTGGTGTCGAACTCCTGACCTCGTAATCCACCCGCCTCGGCCTTCCAAAGTGCGGGGATTACAGGCATGAGCCACCACGCCCGGCCTTAAAAGTCCTTTCCCTTTGTGTTGTCACTTCTCCAAAACCATATTGTTCTTTGTTGAAGATACTGTATAAAATGGAGTTCTTAGCCACAACTTTGGAATTATTCTCTGGGTTTCTCCTATGGTATACATGAAACGTACATGTTAATACACTTCCATTTGCTTTTCTCTTCACTCTGTCTGCTGTTACAGGAGTCCCAGCTGAGAGGTCAAACTGGTAGAGGGAAGATTATTTTTCCTTCTCTACAGGCGCTTGAAGGCAACGAGGGGAAAGGGGTTGAAAGGAAGGTGACATTTCAGTTAGCAAAGGGACAGCACGTGCGAGGCCTAGAGGACTGAAAGTTTTTGACGGCATCTGTTATAAGAAAATAGCGGCATGGGCCGAGCGCGGTGGCTCACGCCTGTATTCCAAGCACTTTGGGAGGCCGAGGCGGGCGGATCAACTGAGGTCAGGAGTTCAAGACCAGCCTGGCCAACGGGGTGAAAACTCGTCTCTATCAAAAATACAAAAAATTAGCTGGACGTGGTGGTGCGCGCCTGTAATCCCAGTACCTGGG
>NW_016107568.1:1065574-1068593 GCF_001604975.1 Cebus imitator
CTCTCTGTCTCTCTGTCTCTCTCTGTTTCATTAAAAAAAAAAAAAGTGAAATTCATTATTCATTATTGCCACCAATTTCTTTCATGCTGTCCTGTAATAAGTAACATAAAATAATATGGTTGAGCCGGGCGCGGTGGCTCAAGCCTGTAATCCCAGCACTTTGGGAGGCTGAGGCGGGTGGATCACGAGGTCAAGAGATCGAGACCATCCTGTTCAACACGCTGAAACCCCATCTCTACTAAAAATACAAAAAATTAGCTGGGCATGGTGGCGCGTGCCTGTAATCCCAGCAACTCAGGAGGCTGAGGCAGGAGATTTGCCTGAACCCAGGAGGCGGAGGTTGCGGTGAGCCGATATCGCGCCATTGCACTCCAGCCTGGGTAACAAGAGCGAAACTCCGTCCCAAAAAAAAAAAATAAATAAATAAAATAATATGGTTAAAACAGTACTTTTCTAATATCTAGTAATGATAAAAATAATCTTATAATATCTGGTATTTGTATGTGCATTTTAAGGAAAATAACTTTTGCCTGACTTAGCTTACTATGCATGAAGCACAGTTTTCTATAGTTGAAAAAAAAAAAAAAGAAAAAGAAAAAGAAAAAAGAAAAAAAAATAGCGGCGTGTTAGCGGGGAGAAGTGGGAGGGGCGGGTCGGCTCCCGAGCGGCGGCGGAGCTGCACTTGCGTGGAGCCCGGGGTCTTGGGGCCGGGTGGGCCCCGGGCGCGCTCCCAGGATCGCCGGCAAGCTGGGGCTCCCACCGGTCGTCTCTTTTCAGCTAATCAGCTTCGCCCTCCTTTTTCTGAGGTGGGCATCTGGGATGGGGGCAAGGAATCACGAAGTGGCGTCTTCTCGGAAGGGGCAGCCTGATGTCTTAAACCACTCAACGGTGGTCTCCGACCGGATGCGCTTTGATTTCAGGGCCAAGACACGCGTAGCGGTGCAGACACTTCAATTTGTGGGCGGCTTTTCTCCCCCCTGCGCGTTTTGCAGAACTGAGGGTTCACGTTTGCCAAGCAGTATCTAAATATAAGGAGAGCTTGCTTTATTTAAAAATCTGTATTTAGCTGCCAAAGAACAAGGTAATCACCCTTCCTCCCCATGCCCTACTTCGCCTCCTCCCCGCCCTCGCCGGATTTTGCGACGGAATTGGATTGGATCACACACAAAGGAGGAGCCCAGGAGCTCGCTCTGCGCTAGACCTATAAGCGCGCGGCATAACGATAACACAGTCTTCATTAATAGAAGCAAAAGTCTCCGCGTGAGCCCGGATAGCTCAGTCGGCAGAGCATCAGACTTTTAATCTGAGGGTCCAGGGTTCAAGTCCCTGTTCGGGCGACCTTAGTTATTTTTCAAAAGGAACGAGAACCAATTTTAGGGTCTTGTGTGTGTTAACCTGCTGCAAAAGAAGGCAATGAAGTCTTGGATTCTGTAAGCTGCGACCGCAACCGTTTCCCGGAGGATAAGCCCAGGCCCCCTATGGCGAGACGCCATTGTGCAGAGGTATACTGGAAACTTCCAATCCATCGCTTTGGGGGTCTGAAATAGGCAGATTATTCTGCAGCCATCCCCCGGGCTGCTGTGGCTGCTGTATCCCAACAGCTGATATATAAAAGGATCAGCCTCCCCCCCCAAGCGTGACAGTCTCCCTTCACTCCTCTGTGACTGCTCCTGCTGACCCTCCCTTTTGGGTTCCCTCCCACTGAGTGGTTGAGTGCCTGAGGAATACGGCTGGGATCCTGCACCTTCACAGCCTCCTTACTACCTTAGGAAAGAGTTTTCCGTACTATAAAAAAGAAGAGATGATCATCTAGAAAATGAAGCCCCAAACAGAGCCATTCCCCTCTTTAAACCAGGTCAAATCCACCCCTGACTCCCCTCTCAAAAATGTGATCTTAAGGCAAGAAGCTGAGGTGGAGACAGCAGCTCCTGTTGGTAGGAGAAAAGCGGGTGCAATTATTTTATTTTATGAATGAGAGGTTCTTATGTTGACCGGGCTGGCCTCGAACGCCTAGCCTCGCCTCCTCAAACGCCAGGACAACTGGCCTGAGCCACCGCAGCTCCCAAGAGGGTGCATATTATGAGAGAGCGTATTCAAGGGACTGAGATGGGAAAAATAAAGGGAAACATCCGGCTCCTGCAGAGGTTTTTAGAAAGTGTAAAGTCACCAAGCTGAACTAATTTTCCCTGTGAGGTGAAGGGACCGGTTGC
Organism: Cebus imitator; assembly: GCF_001604975.1. Lineage (NCBI taxonomy): Eukaryota > Metazoa > Chordata > Mammalia > Primates > Cebidae > Cebus > Cebus imitator. Next base: position 1,067,785 of record NW_016107568.1, read on the forward strand.
ATCCATTGCTTGGCTAATGATGGAGCCTTCCTGGCTTCAGCCAGGCAACAGAAGAAAGTCGGTCTTGATCTCCTGACTGACGGGATGGGGATGTGGGCTGAACGTGTAGGCTGTCCTCCTAGCTGGTTGACTATGGTGCCCAGCCACTCCTCATTAGTGGGGAAGGGCCAGGATGGAGGTAGCACCTAAGCGTGCGGCAGGGCCTTCACCCTGCCCACAGGAATGCCCCACGGTGGTCCACACAGATCCCAGCATTACCTCCCCATCTTTAAAGCTCAGCTTCCCCAGGAGAAAGGGAATAATAATAGCTTCCATCTCATAAGCTTGTGATAATTAAATGAGATAACAACGCATGTACCGTGCTTAATAGGGTCAACCTAAAAGCAAGCATTCAATACACAGTAGCTATTTTTATTATTGTTTTTATCTTATTTTATTTTTTACTTTATTTTATTTTATTGATTGATTGAGGCAGAGTTTCGCTCTTGTGGCCCAGGCTGGAATACAATGGCGCCATCTCGGCTCCCTGCAACCTCCACCTCCCAGGTTCAAGCGATTCTCCTGCCTTAGCCTCCCGAATAGCTGGGATTACAGGGGCCTGCCATCACGCCTGGCTAATTTTTTTGTATTTTTAGTAAAGAAGAGGTTTTCCCATATTGGCCAAGCTGGTCTTGAACTCCTGGCCTCAGGTGATCGGCCCGCCTTGGCCTCCCAAAGTGCTCGGATTAGAGGCATGAGCCACTGCACCCTGCCTGTTTTTATTTTATTTTCCAGTGAAAAGCAGAAAACCTGCTAAGCAAATTCTAAAA
>NW_016107568.1:1068928-1096691 GCF_001604975.1 Cebus imitator
AAAGTACTGGGATTACAGGCGTGAGCCACCGCGCTGGGGATGAAACACCAGATACATATTGTAATAGGAGAGGAACCATAACAAAGAAATATATGCCCAGTATGCCCATATTCAGGTGACTTGAGTTTATTGGTATGTGCTGGAGGGGCAGCGATCCTTGCTGCTCCTAGGAAGAATGGGCTGGGTGGGCCAGGTGAGCTTCTTTCTTGAAAAAAGTAAATCACGAAGCTCAGAAGGCATTCCAGGGAGAGAAATCGGTAAGGACTTGTGTGGCGAACATTGAAATTTTTCTCCTTCTTCCTGAGGGAGTCCCTTCGAAAGTGATCAGTTCCACTTTCGAAGATCTTGAAAAGGGGAACCTGTTTACTCCAAACATTTTCTGACTGAGGAAGAACAGGCCAGGCTGGGGCGAGAGGACAAGGGTGGAGAGCGCTGGGTTCCCGCAGTCTTTCCTCCTTTCCCTCCTCAGGTTCTTACCCTCTCCAGCCATGGTGTTCAGCCTTTGGTGCTTTGGAGCCTTCTGAATAGTTCTGGGTGATTGGCGGCACGTTAGTTACTCATTTAAAAATGTGTATATTATCATACCAATTCAAGGCAGTCGTGGAGGAGGGCGGGGATTGAATGCCACGCTGTAGATCCCTGCTGGACACACAGCAGGTTGTTAGAAAGCGGTGGTTCTTACTTTTATTAGGGCCCTGGGAAGAGAGAAAGCATGAGGAAGACAATACACTGTGGTCTGGGACAAGGCAGAACGCGAAACTTTCCGTGCATGAAAAAAATTAATTTTCTCACTTGTTGCTCTCAAAACCTCAGGGCTAAAAATAATACAGTTTGAAATGTGAAATGAAGAACTAAAAGGCTGGAAGTGGGAGGGGAGGAAAAAGGATTTTTTTTTTTTTTTTAGACGGAGTTTTGATCTTTTCGCCCAAGCTGGAGTGCAATGGCACGATCTCGGCTCACTGCAATCCCCGCCTCCCAGGTTCAGGTGATTCTCCTGCCTCAGCCTCCTGAGTGGCTGGAATTACAGGCGCGCGCCACCACGACCGGCTAATTTTTTTGTAGTTTTAATAGAGACTGGGTTTCCCCATGTTGGCCAGGCTGGTCTCGAACTCCCTAGCTCAGGTGATCCACCTGCCTCAGCCTTCCAAAGTACTGGCATTTACAGACGTGAGCCACCGCGCCCAGCCTCTTATTTTTTTTCTTTTCTTTTCTTTTCTTTTAAATTTCCTTGACAGGGCGGAGCGTTCTCATGTCTTTGCCGAAATAGCTCAGTTGGGAGAGCGTTAGACTGAAGATCTAAAGGTCCCTGGTTCGATCCCGGGTTTCGGCAGAAGGATTTTTGTTGTCACAATCCCTTGGAATAGACAGAACAGTAGCCCACTTCTTACAAGCCTCTCTGGAGGCTTATCTCCTCCCCAATCCACTTGCACGTTCTCCTTGTCTCTTAAACGGGCACAATCTGATGAAATGATAATATTTACTAAGGTATTAAAAGGAGGCAAAGAACAAGCTTCTCAAGAAATCAGAAGTCAGAGTCATTATGAGGGTGCAAAAAGCTTAAGCCTCTCAGAGGAATCAGAAGTCATTAAATGATTTTTTTCCCAGTTCTGTAATCACGCTATTTATACTATTGGATGTTAAATGGCAATACTGGGCATTTTTTTATTGAGATGGCCAGCACATCTGTTCTACAGGCTAAACGTCTTGGGCTTGATACCCAGTGTAGTCAGTTCTCTGGGGTTGCACGTTTTTTCATCGGTGACAGACGCGAGGGCAGTGTTCAAAAGCATTAGTCTTTACTGCGAGAGACGCAAGTCGGGGGCCCACCAGAGCGTTAATAATCTGGTGAAGGACTGTGTCTCGTTGGAGATGTAGAAATCTTGTGTCTTCACGTGTCTTCACTTGAAATATCTCTTGAATCTCAGTTTCCTCACTGTGCTTTTTATAAAAAGTGCCTGAAAACATTCCTCCGTGCCAAAAACTGCACAATTCTTGCCAAGAATATTACTATTGTGACACTGACAACAGGTGTGTAATGTGTTTATTGATCTGTTTTGAATATAAAATAAATACAATTTAAAAGAAAAAATATCCTAAGACAAAGCAACGTACAAACGTTGGAAAAGGAAAGCCTGAGATTGGAAGAGAGAGTTTTTTGGCACCTTCCTCACCTTGCACTTTTCCAGCGAAAACCCACTAACAAGTTTTGGCTATCCTCAAGGAGGGGGCAACCCAAGCGGGTTTTGCACAACTTTCCTTTGCTCAGCCTTGTCCAAACCCATTTATATTAGAAACTAAAACACTATGCACCCGAACAGGGACTTGAACCCTGGACCCTCAGATTAAAAGTCTGATGCTCTGCCGACTGAGCTACCCGGGCTCCTAAAGGAATGCATTCATCTGGTCTACCCACAGTAAAATAGGCCACGTGGTCGCATTCTTTCCCTCAGCGATTACAATTCTGAATCTTTTTGCTGATTTCTTGAGAGGCGAACCTGTAAAATAGAGATTGAGCGGGCATTCAGCAAAATCGAGTCTTCATTTCTCCTTTTCTCCCATCACAGACGATAAAGACCCAAAAAAGTAATGCCTGCCTGACCTGCCCCGCGCTCTAAAGGGAATTTCCCACGAGGAATCCCCCCAGATTTAAGACTTATGAGCGGGTCTCCGGGTAAACAGCAAGATTTCGAATTCCAATTTTGGTTTTTGAGGAGTCCTAGAGCTTCTTGTGGGAGAAGCAGAGATGAAAAATTAAGTTTCCAATAATCGTTTAGTCATTTATTGACTGCATACTGCGCTCTCGGGACTAAGCAAGCACTGGGGCCGCAAAGACAAAGTCTCGGCCCTCAGTGGGACTGGAAGACGCGCAAAGCAGAAGCCCCCAGTCACGCGCGTTGCTGGTGAGAGGCCAGCCTTTGCGGACCCGGGAAAACTTGGTGGGCACCTGAAGTAAGAACCAAGGTTTCTAGGGGGTTATGATGCCTGAACCGAGCTGCGGATAGCGACTGGCCCCTGAAGACTTGGAAAGTGAATTTCTAGCCGAGGGGACAGCAAATGGAAAATAACGATGTTTACTAACATTGGGCATCTGACCATTTAGCTGAAGCTTCCACTGAAAGATTTTGATCAGGCAGCTACAGGCTGGATTTTATCTTTTTAGGGAATCTGTTACCTTGGTAGCTGTGTCCCGGACTTATCTAATTAGTCAGTTCTATAATTGGCCCTGCTTCTTCATGACTTCTTTGCCATGCCTATTGAATCCCTTGAAAGAGAAAATTCAGCCCTTGAAAGAGAGAATTCAGCCGAGCGCGGTGCCTCACGCCTGTAATCCCAGCACTTTGGGAGGCTGAGGCGGGCGGATCAACTGAGGTAGGGAGTTCCAGACCAGCCTGGCCAACATGGTGAAACCCCGTCTCCACAAAAAATACAAAAAATTAGCCGGGTGTGGTGGCACACACCTGTAGTCGCAGCTACTCCGGAGGCTGAGGCAGGAGAATAGCCTGTATCCGGGAGGCGGAGGTTGCAGTGAGCCAAGATCCTGCCACTGCACTCCAGCCTCGGCAACAGAGCTAGAGTCCGTCTCAAAAAAAAAAAAACAAAACAAACAAACCAAAAAAAACATAAATAAATAAAAAGAGAGAGAGAGAGAATCCTGTGAGGTGGAGCCTCACGCCCATTTTCGTTCTCCTTGGGGTTCAGATACAGTATACTAAGTGGGGGGAACGATAAGGTTCTGACTTTTAAATAAGGAAATATATCAGGAGGAGAACACTGGACAGATTTAAAAAGAACCATATGGAAATATGTTAAGAAAAAAAAAAAACGCAATGTGCCGAACAAAGTGTATGGCATAACACTTACTTGTGAAGAAATTAAAGGAGTTATGTATGTGAGGGTATATATACATATATCCTTTAATAATGCATATATATACACATATATAAAATTTTGATCAGGCAGCTACAGGCTGGATTTTTTTCTTTTTAGGCAATATATATATATATATATATATATATATATATAGTCACCTTGATTGGAGTGCAATGTGCGATCTCAGCTCTCTGCAACCTCCACCTCCCCCGTTCAAGCGATTCTCCTGCTTCAGCCTCCTGAGTAGCTGGGATTACAGGCACAAGCCACCACGCCCAGCTTTTATTTATTTATTTATTTATTTATTTAGTAGAGATGGCGTTTAGCCATATTGGCCAGGCTGGTCTCAAACTCCTGACCTCATGTGATCTGCCTGCGTCGGCCTCCCAAAGTGCTGGGATTACAGGTGTGAGCCACTGTCCCCAGCCTCATTATTTTCTTTATGTACATCTGTATCCTTGGGTTTATTTATTTACTTATTTGTTTTTGCGTGTATGTATTTTTTTTTAACTTTCATTTTAAGCCCAGGGGTACAAGCGCAGGTTTGTTACATAGGTAAACATGTTTCATGGGGGTTTGTTGGTTGTACAGATTATTTCATCACCCAGGTATTAAGCTTAGTACCCATTAGCTATTTTTCCTGGCTGTCTCCCTCCTCCCATTCTCCACCCTTCCATGGCCCCATATCACTGGATTTAAAAAGCAAGTACTTAATGCTTTTCCTCTCCTGTGGAAACTAGTAAATAAATAAATAATAATAAAAAAAACCAGCATGTATTACTTTTGTAACAAAACAAATGAAAAAATATGATTCGTTATTGATAAAATATTCCATGCTTCTGGGATGGCATAGGTAGCCCTTCAGATCAAAGCTTTCTTTGAAGCTTTTCTACAAAGAGCCAGTAGAGAAGGGTTAAATCACACACTTCCTCCTCTGGGGGACTCCCTCCATGTCTCATTATGTTGGAGGGGAGTTGTTGGTATCGAAAAAAATCACAAATGTGGTAGGTATGGTTTTCACAAATGGAGATGTGGATCCCTAGGCATCAGATGGCAAGTCTTGGCTCAAGGAAGAAAACTAAAACCAGGCCCCTGCCTGTGCTTTGTGAGGTCTGTGCCTCCTGCGGTCAATCCCAGGGGGTTGTGATCCTTTGACCTGTTTCTCTTTTTCTTCTTTTCTTCTTCTTCTTCTTTTTTTTTTTTTTTTCGACGAGTCTCACTGCGACCCAGTGTCTCCCAGGCTGGAGTGCAGTGGCATGATCTCAGCTCACTGCAACCTCCACCTCCTGCCTCCGCCTCAAGCGATTCTCCTACCTCAGCCTCCCAAGTAGCTGGGATTATAGGTGCACGCCATGCCCGGCTACTTTTTGTATTTTAAGTAGAGATGGGGTTTCACCATGCTGGCCAGGCTGGTCTCAAACTCCTGACCTCGTGATCTGCCCCCCTCAGACTCCCAAAGTGCTGGGATTACAGGCATGAGCCAGAGCAAGACTCTGTCTCAAAACAAACAAACAACAACATAGGGAGCTGTTTGTATTTCATTTATGACTCCCTAGTGTTTTTTGTCTGTTTGTTATTTTTGTGTTTTGAAGGTTCTGGCTGATCTTTACAGACAGGTTTCAGGAGTTGCCCCAGAGATCCCTGCTTGATCCTTTCCACACAGGGTTAGGAACTGGGCTCTGAGCCTGTTCTTGTTGCTGCTGTGATTACAGGCGTGAGCCACTGCGCCTGGCGAACCTCCACTGCTTAAACAACAGTACCAGGTACACAGTGGTTACTGAGTACAGCTTTGAATGAATAAGAGCATGAAGTTGCGTTTCCTGTTCTAGGACAGACCAGCTTGATAGGCACCAAACACAGACCAAGTCTCAAACTCTGAGCTGTATCAAGTGTTAATAGGGTGGCAATGGACTGCTTAACACAGGGAAGTAGGCCGGGCGCGGTGGCAAGTCGCCTTAAGGACCTGTTTAATGAATCTGTTTTGCCTCCTAGAATGTTTCTGCTGTGAGGACACGAACTCTCTGTATATCTGCAATCCCTGGTCAGTGCCTCACTGAAAGCTCTCATAAATTGTCCTTGAATGAAAGAATGGAGAGTTGAATAAGGGTGATTGGTCAGGAAAGGCTTTTAGTGAAGGGGGGGGGTCAGAATTAATCCTTGGAAGTTTTAGTTTGGTAGGGAGAGAGGAAGAACATTCCTGTCAAGAAGAATGGTTTTCATAATCAAATGGAATACATTTGTCCTGAAAAAGTTCTATGCTATTCTGTTGGGCTGTCTTATTTTCTCTATAGCGCATACCGCTATCTCGAATTCTCCAATTTGTCCACTTGTTTTATTTACGAATTATTATTATTTATAGAGACAGGGTCTCTCTTGCCCAAGCTGGTTTCAAACCCCTGGCCTCAAGTTGTAAATCCTCCTGCCTTGGCCTCCCAAAGCGCTGGGATCCCAGGCGTGAGCCACGGCACCTAGCCTGTGTGCTTGTTTTTAAACCATCTCTTTCTTCTGCCTCTTTGTCATGTAATTGCCACTGGGCAGTGATCCTGAAGGTAAGGATCTTGTATTTTTTGTTGTTTTGCTTAAAAAAAAAAAAAATCTGCATGGCCACAACCCGTGTTTAGAACAGTAACTTGGCACATAATAGGATCTCAAGAAATAATTGTCGACTCAGAGTGAACTTTTTGCAGCACAAGATGCCTCTCGCTCTGTGCTCCCTCACTCCCACATAACTGAACTCAGACGTTTTCTTTCTACTTTTCAAACCATAAACTCTGAAGCTGTCGCTGTATTTAAGGTGTCTGGCAAAATAATATTAACTATAATTATTGTTATCTGGACGCCTAAGATTACAAAATGGATTGTCAAGAATTAGGAAAAAAGGTTTTTGCACGGGGCGCGGTGGCGCGTGCCTGTAGTCCCAGCTACTCGGGAGGCTGAGGTGGGAGGATCGCCTGAGCCCAGGAGTTCTGGTCTGCAGTGCACTATGCCGATCGGGTGTCCGCACTAAGTTCGGCATCAATATGGTGACTTCCCGGGAGCGGGCTACAACCAGGGTGCCTAAGGAGGGGTGAACCGGCCCACGTCGGAAACATGCTGATCAGTAGTGGGATCGCGCCTGTGAATAGCCACTGCACTCCAGCCTGGGCAATATGGTGAGACCCCGTCTGTTAAAAAAAAAAAAAAAAAAAAAAAAAAAAGGAAAAAACGGTTTTTGCTTGGAAAGGTAATCACTCTTTACTAGAAGTGGGGTTCAAACCCACGCAGATATTAATTCATTGGATCTTAAGCCCAACACCTAAACCAATCGGCCATTCCGGTAACTAAGAGAGCAGTGGCTCATTTTAAGGCAACTCGGGTAACACGGCGACTAAATTTTCAGAACAATTAAAAATTACTTTTATTCCTGATATAAAAGTATAATATGAGGGAAAATCTTGGTAACTTTGATCATATTTCGCTAATTTCTTTATTTTGTCATCAGAAACTGGGGCCACATAAAAGTGAAGGAGAAAAGACTCGATCGAGGAGCGGGATTCCTAGCACCTTCAAGTGAAGGGACATAACCAGGAACTGCAATTAGCTGCAATTCACATCAGGCTGGGAATTTTAAATGGTAGATATACTTCTTTTCATCTATTTTATCCATTCTCTCCGCCTAACTTTCCGTTTGCCTGTCTTCAAACAAAAAGGCGACTCTGGTGGGACTCGAACCCACAACCTTTGAATTCCTCCAACTATCTAGAAGTCCAATGCGCTATCCATTGCGCCACAGAGCCAGACATACGCAACCTCTCTGCGCTGAACACATCAGGGCAGACACTTTCTTTCCACGAGTGTGGAATCTTATTCGCTAAGGGTGAGCGCGGTTGAGAATTGCGCTGGAAAGTCTGTATTCCTTGTGAAAGTTACTCTCTGCGTGCACGATCGCTGAGCAGCAAATGTTTCGGTTCACGTTGTTAACATGTCTTTATGCAGAATTACTAAAGCCAGGCACACCATCTTTACACGCGGTTCCATAGTGTAGCGGTTATCACGTCTGCTTTACACGCAGAAGGTCCTGGGTTCGAGCCCCAGTGGAACCACGGCGTGATCTACCGTTTTTCTTTCCCTGCTTTGAAAGGTTTAGTGTTAGCATTTTGCCAACCCGATCTTGGGTTTTGCTTCAGGAAGCTGGAGACGCCGACGTTTCGACAATGTGTCTGCGCGGTCGTGCTCCTCTGAACACTTGAAAATGAGGAATCCTTTTGAAAATGTTTATTTGTGCATAGTTGCCGAATGTCAAATCTATATAACCATTCCAGGGCGCCAAAACGTCTTTTGGAACAATTATAGAAATCTGGAGGAGGCCCTTTGTCAAGCAAGGTTCCATAGTGTAGTGGTTATCACGTCTGCTTTACACGCAGAAGGTCCTGGGTTCGAGCCCCAGTGGAACCACGGAGAATCACTTTGTGTTTTGTGAGCCAAGTATTGGGTTTTACAGCAGAAAGGTGGAGACGCACCCGTCTCACGGTTTTCTCCGGCTTGCTCCCTTCCTGCTACGCTAGCCCCGTTCCTCCTGGCGCCCGCTGCAGAATCGGCCTCTGAGGCTGCCGCGGTGTGGCACCTCCCCGGAGGTGCAGACGGCTCCGCCTCTTGGGGGCATCTCACGCCCCTGCGCCTGCGCCTTTCCACTGCCTGGCCAGCCGGCTTCTGGGTACCTGGGTGTTGGTACTTGGCTCAACTACCTTCTCCTAAGCTTTGCTTGGACCACTCTTAAAAGTTGCTACCATCTCTTAAATTTGCTTGGACCATCTCTTAAAAGTTCTACCACCGGAAGGGTGCCCCCTCTTTGCTGATTAGCTTCAAGTCCACTGCCTTCATACTTCATTAAAAAAAAAAAAAAAAAAAGAAAAATGAATTTCATCACAGAATTCAGAATCCCCCAAGTACTTCACAGTGACGTTTTTTTGTCCCATCTTTCAGTTGTTAGCGGTTTCTTTTGTGACCCTTCAGAAATAGTTTACGCATTCACCAGTACACATGTACATTTACTTTATAAGCCACTTCACTCGTTTTGTAGAAAGGTAGCACACATAGGTATCGCTCCCATATCCTCAACAATATTCTGAAAGTCTTCCCATTTCGTTCATACATCTTCTCTCATCCTTTTACTTCCTGTGTTTGGATATGTCACAATTTTTTAGTCTATGCCTTTTGATGAACACTTAAATTGTATCTAGTCTTAGGGACAACGCTGAGTGGATTTCCTTGTTCATTGGTTTTAGACAGGGCAATATAGAGAATAATCACAGCAAAACCTTGAACAGGCATTTACATGGGTAGCTAACTTAATGTTCACAATGACTCGATTTATCCCGTTTTACAGATGAAGAAGAGGAAGCATAGTGAGATTAAAAAATGGCCCAGTTACACCCCTGGTCAGGGACAGAACATGGTACCAACCCAAGCAAGAAGAATATTGCCTTTTTGTCTTAGAAATTTAATGGTTGGCTGGGCATGGTGGCTCACACCTGTAATCTCAGCACTTTGGGAGGCTGAGGTGGGAGGACGGCTTAAGCCCAGGAGTTTGAAACCAGCCAGGTCAAAAAAGTGAGACACCCTCTCCAAGGCCGTCCCACCAACCTCCCTGCTCATCCCCACCAACCCCCACACGGCTCCTTTCAGAACGGCTTGTATCAAATTACACTCACACCAATATGAAAGCCCTTGTTCTTCCTGTCTCTCTCAAATGAAAATAATTGAATTTTGAGTCTTTGCTGAAAATGGTTTATTTTGTGTTTTTTATTGTTTTATTGTGAGTTAGGTTGAATTTCATGTGCTTAAACGCTTCGTTCCTTCCTGTTTACCTCTTTTGTTCAATTTTCTTTATTTTTTTTCTAGTCTAAGGTATTTTGTTATCAATTTTCTTTTCTTTTCATTGTTTTTTTGAGGCAGAGTGTAGCTCTGTTGCTCAGGCTGGAGTGCAGTGGCGTGATCTTGGCTCACTGCAACCTCTGCCTCCCGGATTCAAGCAATTCTCCTGCCTCAGCCTCTGGAGTAGCTGGGACTACAGGCATACATCACCATGCAGGGCTAATTTCTGTATTTTTAGTAGAGATGGGGTTTCATCATATTGGTCAGGCTGGTCTCAAACTCCTGACCTCAGGTGATCTACTCACCTCAGCTTCCCAAATTACTGGGATTACAGGCAATTTTCTAATATATATATTCTGTTACTTTTTAAAAAAAAATTTTTTTAGGGGCGCTTTGTAAATTCAGATTTAGGATATATTTTGCAAATGTATCCAGACTTGCCATTTGTCTTTTAACTATATTTTTGATATTCTGTGGGATCAGAAATTAAAAATTTTTATGAAGTCAATTTCATCTTTTTCAGTGGGGAGTGCGGGAGAGCGACTTTTAACATTTCCCACCTAGAAAATACTTCCTCACTTTGAGATTATATTTCAAAAATTATTCTATATTTTCTCCTGATCGTTGTGTAAACATTTTCTAATGTTTCGACATTTTGTCAGAGGCCTTGGAAGGAGAGTGACTCCATCTGGAATCAGGGCTGGGTAAAATAGAGCTGAGACCTACTGGGCTGCATTCCCAGGAGGTTAAGGCATTCTAAGTCACAGGATGAGATAGGAGGTTGGCGCAAGATACAGGTCATAACGACCTTTGTGTTAAAACAGGTTGTGGTAAAGAAGCAGGCTGAAACCCACCAAAACCAGGATGGCAAGGAGAGTGACCTCTGGTGTCCTCACTGCTCATTATACGCGCATGTTCCTGCATTAACCTGTTAAAAGACACTCCCATGAGCACCAGGACAGCTGCCATGGCAATGTCAGGAAGTTACTCTATATGGTCTAAAAAGATGAGGAATCCTCAGTTCTGGGAATTGCCCCCCACTTTCCCTGAAAACTCATGAATAAGCTACCCCTCATTGAGCATATAATCAGGAAATTACCATAAAAGTGGACAGCCAGCAGCCCTAGGGGGCTGCTCTACCTATGGAGTAGCCATTCTTTATTCCTTTGCTTTTTTCTTTTTTTTTTCAGAGGTGGAGTCTCACTTTGTTGCCCAGGCGGGAGTGCGGTGGTGCAATCTCAGCCCACTGCAACCTCCGCCTCCTGAGTTCAAGAGATTCTCCTGCTTCAGCCTCCCCAGTAGCTGGGACTACAGGTATGCCAACACGCTGGACTAATTTTTGTATTTTCTTTTTTTTTTTTTTGAGACTGAGTTTCGCTCTTGTTACCCAGGCTGGAGTGCAGTGGCGTGACCTCGGCTCACCGCAACCTCCACCTCCTGGGTTCAGGCAATTCTCCTGCCTTAGCATCCCAAGTAGCTGGGATTACAGGCATGCGCCACCATGCCCAGCTAATGTTTTGTATTTTTAGTAGAGACGGGGTTTCACCACGTTGACCAGGATAGTCTCGATCTCTTGACCTCGTGATCCACCCGCCTCGGCCTCCCAAAGTGCTGGGATTACAGGCTTGAGCCACCGCGCCCGGCAATTTTTGTATTTTCTTTTCTTTTTTTTTTTGAGACAGAGCCTGGCTCTGACACCCAGTCTGGAGTGCAGTGGTGTGATCTCAGCTCACTGCAACTTCTGCCTCCTGGGTTCAAGCATTTCTCCTGCCTCAGGCTCCCAAGTAGCAGGGATCACAGGTGTCCACCACCATGCCTGGCTGATTTTTGTATTTTTAGTAGAGACAGGGGATTCACAATATTGGCCAGGCTGGTCTTAAACTCGTGACCTTGTAATCTGCCCGCCTTGGCCTCCCAAAGTGCTGGGATTACAGGAGTGAGTCACCATGCCTGGATTAATTTTCGTATTTTTAATAGTGACGGGTTTCACCATGTTGGCCAGGCTGGTCTCTTGACCTCAGGTGATCCACCCACCTCGGTCTCCCAAAGTGCTGGGATTACAGGTGTGAGCTACCACTCCTGGCCTATTCCTTTGCTTTCTTAATAAACTTGCTTTCACTTTATGGACTTGCTCTGAATTCTTTCTTGTGCAAGATCCATGAACACTCTCTTGGGGTCTGGATGGGGATCCCTTTCTGGTAATACTTTGATCCATATGAAATTTCTGTAACTGGCATGAGATAGGAAAGATGAACATCCTTAAAGGGGTTTCATAAAGCACTGTGGAGAATCTAGGTGTGTATATATAAATCGGTCACCCTGGTAAAATCACAACAATTCCAGAAAATAAGCTGGTCCTGCCTGTAACTGCCCAGAAGTTCTGCTGACCTTGGCTTTCCTGCACATATTCCTTGAGTTCATCAAACTCCCTTTTGCTTTCCTGCGTTCCTTAAGTTGGGTTAGTTCCCTTCTCACAAAGAGCACAGTTTTGGGCAGTGTGGTGCAGACTTCAGAGATTCAACACAGGCAACCCTAGAGCCAGGAAATCGAGGTTCAGTGTTATCTCCTCTTGGTTGTGTGACCTTGGCACAGTACATACCAGCCTGCGCTTTGTAACCTTGGCACAGTACATACTAGACCGCTCTGTGTGACCTTGGGCTAGTTACTTAACTGCTGCGGGCAAGGTTCCTCCTCTAAAATGGGGACAGTAGCTCACATGATTCTTGAGAAGATTTAGAGAATTACTATGTGTATATATTTTAGATGATCTGTGCATAGTAAGCACAGAGTCAGCGTCATCTGTTAGTGTATTTATTGGCAAGTAAGTCTGGTTCAATTTGCATAGAATAATAAGGGCTTTTCCCTGGGGACATTTCTAGAAAATGCTAAATGCTAAGCATATCAAATCAGTTTGCTTCTTGGCTTGTAAATCATTGTCCTCTGTCTATATCACTTCACATCATCTTCCCTTTATGGGCATCCTGGTCCAAATTCCCTCTTTTTGTAAGTATTAAAATGCACGCTCTGAATGAAGAGCCCCCCCCCCCCGAACAGGCTTTGTGTGGGCAACATGGCCCTTTATTCACCCAGGTGTGGGTGGGCTGAGTCCAAAAAGAGAGTCAGCGGAAGGTGGTGGGATAGGAGTTGGTTTTGTAGGTTTGGGTTTGGCAGTGGAAAGTTACAGAAGTTACAGTTTAGGGCGGTTCTTGTAAGCTGGGAGGGGTTTGTAAGGTCTGGAGTCTCGAGGCTGACTAACATGGTTTACAAAGTCCAATTGCCTTACCAATTGAAGTGGGAATAAGGAGCAATAGAAGAATGTCTCAAGTTACTTAGGCACCGCAGAGGTTGCTCATTCTTCCCTTTTTCATGGTCTTCCAGTTACTTCAGATTTTCTAATTCCGGGAGGCCATCCAGAGGTGTACGTGCAGGTCAACAGGGTCCCCATGGCTCCACTTAGGGTATGGCCTATAGTGCAGCCAGTTCAAAGAAGCTTGCAGAAAGGACACCAAATGTATTGGATCAGGGCTTACCCTAATGACCACACTTTACCTTTACCTTAACGTTTTACCTTTGCTTTAACATTATCTCTGTAAAGCTTCTGTCTCCAAATAAAGTTATGTTCTAAGGTATTGGGGGTTGGGACTTAAACATATGAATTTTGGGGGACACAATTTAATCCATAGCCTAAGTTGTTAAAACAGAACACACAATTTCCCCCCAAACATGGGCTCTTTCTGTATTTCCCTTCTTGGTGAATGATATCACCATCTACCCAGTACCCCAGCCAGACACCAAGCGGTTACTATGTTTTTTCTCCCGCCATGCAGACGGTCACTGGAGCCTGTAGATGCTTTTGTCTGCGACTGAAACCACCTTTGCAAAATTATGACTGAGACAGTGAAAGAGGTCCACCTTAAACAACTCCATCTTGCCTCTAACCTCCAAGCTGTCCTTGTTCACTTCTGGGCGCAGCCTGAAAAAACTTTAGGAGGAACTTAGTTTATAGTTTAAAAAAAGACAGTAACGGCCCTTTCCCAGAACAAAGTCCCTTCTTGTCTGGAGACTAGACTACTAACATTAGCCACAAGATTAGAAATTAGGGTTTAGGCTGGGTGTGGTGGCTCACGCCTATAATCCCAGCACTTTGGGAAGCCCAAGTAGGCGGATCACGAGGTCAGGAGTTTGAGACCAGCCTGGCCAGCATAGTGAAACCCCGCCTACTAAAAATACAAAAATTAGTTGGGCATAGTGGCATGCCTGTAGTCCCAGCTACTCGGGAGGCTGAGGCAGGAGAATCACTTGAACCTGGAGGTGGAGGTTGCAGTGAGCCGAGATTGTGCCACTGCACTCCAGCCTGCACGACAGAGTGAGACTCCATCTCAAAATACATAAATAAATAAATGGTTTAGGAGTCAAGTAGCTGGAGGCTGTAAGATTCTGACCCTCCCTAAAGTGCTCCTAAGATCAGTGCTTGAGATGTTTTGCAGACTCTATCCTTGATGAATTGAGAAACTGGCCCAACTGATCTTGTGTCCCCCACCCAGGAACTGACTCAGCGAAAGAAGACAGGGATGCACCATAATTTCACCTCGGATCCAACCAACCAGCACTCCCCAAATCACTGCCCCTCCCTCCTTTAAAGACACCAAATTGTCTTTAAAAACTTTGACCCCCTAGTGTTCAGGGAGACTGATTTGGGTAATAGCACTCTGGGCTCCCACTCAGCCGGCTTTGCGTGAATGACTCTTTCTCTATTGCTATTCCCCTGTCATGAGAAATCGGCTCTGTCTAGGCAGTGGGTAAGGTGAACGCATTGGGCGGTTACACACCCATCCACTTCTCCACTTTGCTATTAATTCAGGTTTCTTTCATCTCTGTTCGGAATACCAAGGCTGTCCCTGTCTCCAGTCTTGCACACTCCAGTAATGCTTCACACAGCAACCAGAGTGACTTCTCTAAAGTGTAAATGTCATGTCCCACCTCCTCACCCATGAGAGCCCTCTGAGATTTCATCCCCCTCTCCAGCCTGTCTTTTGCTCCATTTCCTCCCTTCCCTGGTGCCGCAGCCCTTGGCGTCTTTCTGGTGTCTTCTGCCCTACCCTCATTATTATCTTTAAAACCGGCAGGACGCAGCAGATCACGAGGTCAGGAGATCGAGACCATCGTGGCTAACATGGTGAAATCCCGTCTCTACTGAAAATACAAAAAATTAGCAGGGCTTGGTGGCGTGCTCCTGTAATCCCAACTACTCGGGATCCTGAGGCAGAAGAATTGCTTGAACCTGGGAGGTACAGGCTGCAGTGAACTGAGATAGCACCACCGCCCTCCAGCATCAGCAACAGAGTAAGACTCTGTCTCAGAACAAAACAAAAAAAACCTAACTGCTCCATGTTCTCAACAGTTTGGGTACAATTTCTTCTGCAATGCTTTCCTGACTTCAGCTGCAGCCTCAGTGGGGCTGCTCACCCCTTCCTTCCAGGCCCATTCAGTTTTGTGGTGTGAAGGCAAGTTGAATGAGGTCAGAGCACCTTGCTATTTATTATTTATATTATTTTAGAGACAGGGTCTTGCTCTGCCACCCAGGCTGGACTACAGTGATGCAATCATGGCCTACTGCGAACTCAAACTCCTGGGCTCAAGCCATCCTCCTGCCTTAGCTTCCCGAGCAGCTGGGACTACAGGGGCACATTCCTCTGCCCAGTTAATTTTTTAATTTTTTTTTTTTTTTTGAGATGGAGTCTTGCTCTGTTGTCCAGGCTGGAGTGCAGTGATGTGATCTCAGCTCACTATAACCTCCGCCTCCCAGGTTAAAACAATTCTCCTGCTTCACCGTCCTGAGTAGCTGGGATTACGGGCACCAGCCACCATGCCTGGCTAAATTTTGTATTTTTAGTAGAGGTGGGGTTTCACCATGTTGGCCAGGCTGGTCTCGAACTCCCTACCTCCTGCATCCCAAAGTGCTGGGATTACAGACGTGAGCCACCGCACCTGGCCTAACTTTTAAAAAAATTTTTACAGAGACAGGGTCTCACTAGGTTGCCCACCGTGGTCTCAAACTTCTGGGCTCAGGCAGTACTTCTGCCTCAACTTCTGAAAGTGCTGGGATTACAGCCAGGAGCCACCACATTTGCTTTGTTATTTATTTTTACATATTTCCTTCTCCTACTCTCAGGTATTCTTAAAAAAAAAAAATTATCACAATAGAAGAGACAGATTGGGCTCAACTTCGAATGTGGTAGAGCAGGATTGGGGTGGGGTGGGGTCAGTGGATGGTTACTAACAGGAGACATCAAGGGCAAAGGGATTCTGGCTACCCTGAATTCACAGGATTCTTGCTGAGGTTGGACCAGGGTGATCAGATATCAAGGGTTGGAGGAATTTTTGATACATTGTTAGCAGAATACTTAATAAAATTGGACTATCTGTAGGCTGAGGCTGGGACTGAGGCCGAACGAAGTCTAGGCCTAGTGGAGAAGAGGGCTCAGAGAAGCCTGACTGCAGTTTGGTCAAGGACAGAATTTGTCAGTACCCAGCCCGTTCCCAGTCTGTTTTTTTTGAGATGGAGTTTCGCTCTCGTTGCCCAGGCTGGAGTGCAATGGTACAATCTTGGCTCACCGCACCTTCGCCTCCCCAGTTCAAGTGATTCTCTGGCCTCAACCTCCCAAGTTGCTGGGATTATAGGCATGCGCCACCACACCCAGATAATTTTTTTTGTATTTTTAGTAGAGATGGGGTTTCTCCATGTTGGTCAGGCTGGTCTTGAACTCCCGACCTCAGGTGATCCTCCCACCTCGGCCTCCCAAAGTGCTGGGATTAAAGGAGTGAGCCACTGTGCCCAGTCTGGTTCCCAATCTGTAACTGGCACATGGTTCATGAATATCAAATTAAATGTGCTTCTGGGAAAAGGACCTTTTTAATATTTAAAAATTTGGTCTTCTGGTGAAGTAAATTTAATTTAACCTCTTTTGTAAATGATTTTTTTTTTTTTTTGAGACAGAGTCTCGCTCTGTCGCCCAGGCTGGAGTGCAATGGCATGCCCTCTCAGCTCACCGCAACCTCCACCTCCTGGGTTAAAGCAATTCTCATGCCCCAGCCTCTCAAGTAGCTGGCATTACAGGTGTGCACCACCAGGCCCGACTAATTTTTATATTTTTAAGTAGAGACAGGGTTTCACCATGTTGGTCAGGCTGCTCTTGAACCCCTGACCTCGTGATCTACCTGCCTCAGCCTCCCAAAGTGCTCGGATTACAGGCGTGAGTCACTGCATCTGGCTGTAATTGATTATTTATCCTTCAAAGAAAAACAGATCAGATCAGCCTTTCCTGAAGTTTGTCTTTGAAGATTTTCCTTCCTCTTTTTTTTTTTTTTTTTTTTTTTTTTTTTTTTTTTTTTTTTTTTTTTTTTGGCAGAGATTTGCTCTGTTGCCCAGGCTGGAATGCAGTGGCACAATCTTGGCTTACTGCAACCTCCACCTCTTGGGTTCAAGCAATTCTCCTTCCTCAGCCTCCTGAGTAGCTGGAATTACAAGTGCACACACCACCATGCCCAGTTAATTTTTTCTATTTTTAGTGGAGACGGGGTTTCACTGTGTTAGCCAAGATGGTCTCGATCTCCCGATAACATGATCCGCCTGCCTTGGCCTCCCAAAGTGCTGGGATTGCAGGTGAGAGCCACCTCGCCTGGTGGTCTTTGAAGATTTTCAAACACAGCACACTTTGCAGGGGAATGTCCGAAAATAAATAGCCCCCTCTAGTGGTGAGGAAACATTACAAAAACATTTTATTCCCTAGACACTGCTTCTGATAAAATCCAGAGAAGGCTCTCTAGAAATTCATCTTCCCAATGTGAGAGATGTCGAACAATTTAGCAAAAATTTAAATGACCCTGTATTAGAATATGCAAATTAAACTTTTTTTTTTATCAAGCAACAACTGCTTGATAACAATCGCAATTTTATCAATTCTTATTACCTTGAAGAAGAAACACTTTTTTGTTTGTTTGCTTTTTGCTTTTGTTTTTTAGAGGGAGTCTTGCTCTTTTGCCAGGCTGGTGTGCAGGGCTGCGCTCACTGCAACCTCTGATTTCCGGGTTCAAGCAATTCTCCTGCCTCAGCCTCCTAGGTAGCTGGGACTACAGGCATGTGCCACCATGCCTGGCTAATTTTTGTATTTTTAGTAGGGATGAACCCGTTTCACATGTTGGCCAGGATGGTCTCTATCTTCTCACTTCGTGATCTGACCACCTGGGCCTCCCAAAGTGCTGGGATTACAGGCCTGAGCCACTGCACCTGGCTGAGGAACACGTTTTTTATGGGAAGTAGATTTTTATGTATACTACTTATTTCCAAAGTACCATAGTCTTAGGTGGGCGCAGTGGCTCACACCTGTAATCCCAGCGCTTTGGGAGGCCGAGGCAGGCGGATCACCTGTGGTCAGGAGTTTGAGACCAGCCTGGCCAACATGGCAAAACCCTGTCTCTACTAAAAATACAAAAATTAGCTGTGTGTGGTGGTGGGTGCCTGCAATCCCAGCTACTCAGGAGGCTGAGGTGGGATAATCGCTTCAACCCAGGAGGCGGAGATTGCAGTGAGCCGAGATTGGCCATTGCACTCCAGCCTGGGCAACAGTCTCAAAGAAAAAACAAAACAAAACAAAAAACTACCATAGTCTTAGGAAACACAGAGTGTGTGTGTGTGTCCTGGGATAGTGCCAAAGTAAAAAGTGTACGTCTGTGTGCTTGTATTTTAGAATTAAATACATATTATATATTTTTCTTATATTAAGTAGTATATATGTAAACATACATGCATACACAGGACACATATGTTGTATAACACATATTAGAGATATATATATCTAATATGTGTATGAAACTGAATAGTCATTTGTGAATTCTCATTGTCTCTGAAAAGTAAAGCCTAAATGTTAAAATAAACTCAGCAAAAAGTATGAGAAAAGTAAGTTTAATTTTTATGAAAAGCATGACTATTTTTTTGAGATGAGGTCTCACTGTATTGCCCAGGCTGGTGTCAAACTCCTGGGTGATCAGCCCGCCTCAGCTTCCCAAAGTGCTGGGATTACAGGCATGAGCCACCGCATCCATTCTGAAATGCATGACTTTTTAACAATAAAAATCATTGACAAGAAAGAAAATACTTGCTGCTGTTGATAATATAAGGAACATACTGGATATAGCTGAACATGCTTCTGTACTGTGGTACAAAAGGAAGTCTGAATGGCACCTGGAGTTTTTTCAGTGGGTAATTAGATACAAAATTCAAGAATGATGTCAGATGTGTAATGAATAGTTTAATTTTAGGCAGAAATAAAGCAGTCAAAATAAGCGAATGCAGATTTTTTCTTTCTTTGTCAACCTTTTTTTTCTGAGATGGAGTCTCACTTTGTCACCCAGGCTGGAGTGCAGTGGGGCAATCATTGGTTCACTGCAAACTCTGCCTCCTGGGCTCAAGCGATTCTCATGCCTCAGCCTCCTGAGTAGTTGAGACTACAGGCGCCTGCCACCATGCCCGGCTAATTTTTGTATTTTTAGTAGAGATGGGGTTTCACATGTTGGCCAGGTTGGTATTGAACTGCTGACTTCGAGTGATCCACCCGCCTGGGCCTCCCAAAGTGCTGGGATTACAGGTGTGAGCCATCATGCACAGTCCTGGAAATACAGATTCTTAAAAGGTACTTTTTTGGCCAGGTGTGGTGGCTCATGCCTGTAATCCCAGCACTTTGGGAGGCGGCTTGCTTCAGACCAGCCTGGGCAATGTGGTGAAACACCATCTTTACAAAAACCATACCAAAATTAGCTGTGGTGAGAGTATGCCTGTAGTCCCAGCTACTTGGGAGACTGAGGTGGGAGGATCGTTTGAGTCCAGGAGGTAGAGGTTGCAGCGAGCTGTGATGGTGCCACTGTACTCCAGCCTGGGTGACAGAGCAAGACCCTGCCTCAAATTAATAATATAATAATAATAATAAAATAAAAAATAAAGAGATAGTCTAACTTCAGTAAGGCACCCGTGTGTCCAGGATCACACATTAGCAAGCGTGAACTTTGTCAGCAGTGTCTACCTTGCTTTGACTAGGCCACTGTGCTGAAGCATTCCATGCTGTAATTGGGTCCCTCAGGCTACCTTTGACCCTCTGGGCTTAAATTTGTTTCTCTCAGGACCATCCACTGAAGCTTTTCTGTTCTACATCTCCTTACTCTGGATAACTCCTGGGGCCTTCCGTAAGTCACCTAGACCGTGTTAAATTAACCCCTTGAGAGGCATTACCCCAAACAGACTTAGACACGCCCCCACCTCTCAAACTTTTGCGTCCACCATGTTTGCTCAGGTTGCTATGATTTTCCGGAACTATATGATTTGTAAGTTGTGGCATTGTATGTAGCATGGCCTCTGTGAACTGTGTGTAATTTATTAAATCTTTCAAGAGCAGGAATTTCAGGCCAGCACTACCAGAGACACAGTGGGCAGTGTTAAGCCTGGTTGGGACAGGCCATGCTTTAAGGCAAATTTTCTTTTTTTTTTTTTTTTTGAGATGGAGTTTCACTCATGTTACCCAGGCTAGAGTGCAATGGCGCGATCTCGGCTCACCGCAACCTCCGCCTCCTGGGTTCAGGCAATTCTCCTGCCTCAGCCTCCTGAGTAGCTGGGATTACAGGCACGCGCCACCATGCCCAGCTAATTTTTTGTATTTTTTTTAGTAGAGACGGGGTTTCTCGATCTCTTGACCTCGTGATCCACCCGCCTCGGCCTCCCAAAGTGCTGGGATTACAGGCTTGAGCCACCGCGCCTGGCAATTTTTGTATTTTTTAATAGTGACGGGGTTTCACCATGTTGGCCAGGTTGGTCTTGAACTCCTGACCTCAGGTGATCCGCCCGCCTCGGCCTTCCAAAGTGTTACAGGCAGGAGCCACCACGCCCAGTTGAATTAGACATATTCTAGAGATGCAGGCAGGATAGGGTTTCTTCCTCCCTGGAAGGCTGGCTAGGAATTAATGACTGTAAAATGACATTGAAAATCTTAGAGGGATCTGAACCTTTGCAATATGTACTATTTGGTCAGGTGAAAAGGACGACCAAGTGCCTGTCATGACACTACAATAGAGGAGACATTTTTATAAATGAGCTTGTTTCAGACTGTATCAAACCCTGCCTGAGGCAGCAGCAGTAAACATGCACTTAAATGAAGGTCAGATATCACAGATCTAGCTATGCATCTGCCATTAATTAGCTAGATTTTTTTTTTTTGAGACTGGGTCTTGCTCTGTCACCCAGGCAACAGTGGTGCAGCGTCATGATCTGGGCTCACTGCAGCCTTTACCTCCTAATCTCAAGCTATTCTCCCACCTCAGTGTCTCAAGTAGCTGGGACTACAGGCACAGCCACCACGCCTGTCTAATTTAAGACACTTTTTTTTTTTGATAGAGACGTTGTGTCTCACTATGTTGCCCAGGCAGGTCTCAAACTCCTGAACTCAAGTGATCCTCCTGCGATAGACTCCCAAAGTGCTGGGATTATAGGCATGAGCCACTGTGCTGGGCAATCTTTGATAAAACATGAAAATTCTCAGCTTTGGCAAGTGGAATCCAGAGGCTTCCTTAGAAAAACGGAGCTTGAATCATTTAAGATTAGCAATGGAAAACCAACTTTTTTTCATAGGGAGAGGTTGCTGGATTTTATAGCCTTGACTCCTGGTCCCTGGAAGTGATTTTACTAATTATTGTCTGGGCAACACATGGCACAGCCATAGCTCAAGAATGGAGAAATAATTTCCTCACAGGCTCCATTTCCTCACCTGTAAAATGAGGTGTTTGGGTGATAGAAGCTTTAGAGTTTCTTTAGGAGCTGACAATGTAGAGATCTGAAACTCTAAGTGGCCAACAACCTCACTGTGAGAAAACCCTAAAGTGACCATGGAAAGCTTTATCAGAGGACTCCACTGTAGGACAAAGACGAAACTTTGGCCTCCAGATGGTCTATCGATTGGAGCCTTCTATTGTGTTAGGAGAAAAATGTTTTTCAGTTCTCATTTTCCATTCTGGACTTCATAGTATCTCTCCCTTTCCAGAAGGTCCAAGCCTTTTCTTCAGTCTTCTCATGGCTGACGTCATCTCCTGGTTCCTCAGGGTGTAGATCATGGGGTTCAGGACAGGGATAATGACGGTGAAGGTGATGGAGACTGCCCTGTCCATGGGGAGGACAGTGAAGGGCCGGGCGTAGACGTAGATGCAGGGCACGAAATGCAGGGTCACCACAGTGATGTGGGAGGTGCAGGTGGAGATGGCTTTCCTCCTGCCCTCCCCACTGTGGGACCTAAGCATCATCAAGATGACCGTGTAAGACATGAGGAGAAAGATGAACCACAGAGTAGAGATCAAGCCATTATTGGAAATCATTAAGACCTCAAGAGCAAAGGTGTTGGTGCAGGCAAGTTTGAGGACCTGGGGGACATCACAGTAGAAACCATCAACCATATTAGGTCCACAGAAGGGGAGTGGGAGCAACAGAGAGACCTGCACAATGGAGTGGACAAAGCCCCCCACCCAGGAAGCCATGATGAGGCCTGTGCATCGCCCCTTACTCATGATGGTCACATAGTGCAAGGGCTTGGAGATGGCCATGTATCTATCAAATGCCATCACAGAGAGAGAAAAAATGTCAGTCCCACCGAGGAGGTGAAAGAAGAACATCTGTGTCATGCAACCATTGAAGGAGATGGTCTTTCTCCTTGAAAGAAGGTCTGCTAGCACCTTGGGAGCAGTGACGGAGGAGAAGCAGATGTCCAACACGGAGAGATTGCGGAGCAGGAAGTACATGGGGGTGTGAAGGCGAGACTCACAGGTCACCATGACCATGATGAGGAGGTTTCCCAGCACAGTTGCTGAGTACACCAAAAATAAGAAAAGAAATAAGACCAAGCTCAGCTCTTGGGACTGGGTCAGTCCTTGAAAAAGAAATTCCTTCACCCTGGTGTAATTTCCCTGCTCCATGTCTTCATGTTTCTTCTTGTTCTTCAACCACCTGGGGAGAGATACTTTTGTTATGGAAGGCACATCATTCAAAACAAAAGGACTGTGAGTTGTATGCTTTGGGGTTATTTTTAAGGGTGATTTCCCTTTTGGGCATAGATGCCTACACTTCAGGGCACTCTCTCCAGTGGATGGTGTTTCTTGAGTTTTCTCAGAGCACACTGAAGAGTGAGCTTCCCACAGTATAATTAGTTAAAGTATATATATGTCAGTGTATTCAGATAATTCTTATTAAAACTTTCACTTTGTAAAATGTTATATATTATATGTTCCTCTTGAAAATTTACTAAATTCTGGTTGGGTGCAGTGGCTCACACCTATAAACCCAGCACTTTGGGAGGTCGAGGCAAGAGGATTGCTTGAGTCTAGGAATTCGATACCAGCCTGACCAACATGGTGAAACTCTGTCTCTACTAAAAATACAAAAATTAGTGGGATGTAGTGGCATGCAGTCTGTCATCCCAGCTATTTGGGAGGGACCATGTGAGCCCCTGGAAGTTGAGGTTGCAGTTAGTTGAGATTGTACCACTGCACTCCAGTCTGGGTGACAGAGTGAGATCCCATCTCAAAAAAAAAAAAAAAAAGTCTCAATATTGATTCAATTGTTGACTAATGAGGGATGTTAATAATAGGGGAAACTGTGGTGTTGGAGGGGAGAACAGGTATATGAGAACCCTGTACTTTCAGTTTAATTTTTCTGTGAATCTAAAACTGCTTTAAGAAATAAAGCCTGGCATGGTGGCTCATGCCTGTAATCCCAGAACTTTGGGAGGCTGGGGCAGTCAGATTGAGTTCTGGAGTTTGAGACCAGCTTGGGCAACATGGTGAAACCCCGTCTCTACTAAAATACAAAAAATTAGCTGAGTGTGGTGGCACGAACCTGTGGTTCCAGTTACTCGGAAGGCTGAGGCACAAGAATTTCTTGAACCCTGAAGGCGGAGGTTGCACTGAGCCGAGATTGTGCCACTGCACTCAAACCTGGGTGATAGAGTGAGATCTTTATCTCAAAAAATTAATTTTTAAAGAGTAGAGAAGTCAAAGGATAAAACAATTAGAGTGCAATGTAAAGAAACATTCTTTTTAACTTTTATTGCCAAACATCACTTCTGGTAAATCCTAATTCAACTCCTTCCACTTTCCACTCTGTTCTTGAAAAGAACATTTAAAATAAGTACCACTTTGGGTGCTGACAGGCTTCTGGATGTCTTTTGTGTTTTGCAAACTGCTTAAAATGAAATTGCCTCTGGTACCTTTTTTATTTTTAAAATCAGCTTTGTTGAGGTACAACTTACATACTGTAAGCTGCACATATTAATAAGGTACAACTTGATGAGTTTTGACACACACACACACACACACACACACACACACACACACACACACCTGTGAAACTGACACTACAATTAGGATATGAGTATCTCCATTATCCCCCAAACCTCATGCTCCTGAGAACTGCATAACTCTCAGCACATAACAACTCTGTCCAAACCCCTGAACTAGACCAAAC
The DNA here is from genome assembly GCF_001604975.1 of Cebus imitator. Taxonomy (NCBI): domain Eukaryota; kingdom Metazoa; phylum Chordata; class Mammalia; order Primates; family Cebidae; genus Cebus; species Cebus imitator. Next base: position 1,093,200 of record NW_016107568.1, read on the forward strand.
TCTCACATGGCTTTAGCAGCATAAGGCTGTTTCCTTAGAATGACCCCAGCCGTGCATTAAATGCCTGTCTGAGTAAGTTCAACACTGCCAGGAGAATTTATGGTTTGTTTTACCCAAACTCTGATGATAGGCCCCTGACCTCCTTTTCTTAGAGCATTTGCAAAAAAGGGCTTATGATTGTGAGCATGTATCTCTTAGAACTCAGAAATGTCTTTCTTAAGGACCTAGGTGCTGTTCCTTTGAAATGGAATCATCAAAAAAGATGGAGACTCTGTCTTCCAGTCTCTGTGGGAGGGTGGAATCCTATCTTTGATAATTGCCAGCTGGCAGACACAGCTGGCCTTAACTCGTTGACACTGATGAATCGTTTGCAATTTTTCACTTCTATGACCCTACTGAGACCCCTCTGTCGCCCATTCTTCATTCATTCTCCTTCTAAAATGCTTGAATCACCTCTGCACAAATCACATTGGAACCTAGCTTATTCCTCTACTGTTAGTAGTTACTGAATAAAATCTGTTTTTGCTGCTTTAACTAATGTCCTGTTGTGTGTATCTCTGATGTGTCTTTGTACATCTTCCCTCCATGTTCCGCCCATACTGAGGCCAATGTCTGGTCCTGCTGTTAACCACTGAGCTCTCTGAATTTCACTGTACTTTACTGTTGGGGTCACCACCTGTGGGGGCCTGTCCTGCAGACCCTGACTCAGAGACAGATGAATAAAGTACACTGACACACAGATATTATGCTTTGCCAGTTCAACTGAGAGCCCGCTACCGCTTACAGACTCCCTGGAGAGTACTGTAAAGAGACAACAGCTGCTGGCCCTCCCCAGCCAGTGAGCTCACATTTTTTAGAAAAGTTTAATTGACAAAGGCTTGAGTCAATACCACTAGAGGTTGAAGATTAAAGACCAGGTTCTGATGTCCAAAGCAAACACCATTAGTGGGTAATACCCCTGGTTGACTTCCCCCTGCCAGCATCCCGAGAGGGCCATCAGGCTTACAGTTTAGTTTTAAGACCGCATGAGTAAACAAGTTAGTTAGAGAAACTACCTACTTTCCTTTGTATTTCTGCCCTAATCTCTCTGGCTCCAGCAAAGAGACTCTGGCTGCCTTCAGCCAAGAACTATAGAAAAAACCCTTAGGCCTTCCAAAAGGATTTGAGACTATATTCTGTAACTTTCTCTAATATTTTTCCCTTAATATTTTTGCCACCATCCTGAGTGAATTCCCTTACTTTACCTCTCATTTTTTCAGCAGAGCACAACTTCTACTCAGCTAACTTACCTCCTATGATCTTTCCTTTGAAGTTCAAGCAACACAAAGTGACTTTTCTAGTCTGACTCCCAATTAACTATTAATCTATCAATAACTCAGAGAATGTCATCATTTTTGAACATTTTTAGTTTTTAAAAAGGCCAGGCATTTTTTTCCAAGTAAATATTTAAAAGTATTTAAAAAAATCAGAACACAAGATAACGCATACAAGTTTTTTTTTTCTTTTGTTTTGAACTATAATCAGAAGTAATAGGGTATACAGAAAAGACACCATCTTGGAGGTCATGAGCTTTGAATGCCAACCTTGCTAACTTCATAGAGCAATGATAGAATCTTTATTTCTTATTTCTTTTTTTTTTTTGAGACAGAGTGTTACTTTGTCTCCCAGGCTGGAGCGCAGTGGCTGTGATCTCAGCTCACTGCAACCTCCGCCTCCTGGGTTCAAGCAGTTCTCCTGCTTCAGCTTCCTGAGTAGCTGGGGTTATAGGCTCATGCCACCACACCTGGCTAGTTTTTCTATTTTTAGCAGAGATGAGGTTTCACCATGTTGGTCAGGCTGGTCTTGAACTCCTGACCTCGAGATCTGCCCTCCTTGGCCTCCTAAAGTGCTGAGATTACAGGGGTAAGCTAGTGTGCCCAGCCTTCTTTCGTTTTCCTTTTTCTTGCTAGTAAAAGTAAGTGGTGTAATCATTAAAGGCATCTAAACTTTACAGCTTTTCATCAGTGAAATGGGAGCATTTGCTACTTCAAGTCCTTTTGAAAGTAGGTAAGGTGGCCGGGCGCAGTGGCTCCTGTCCGTAAGCCCAGCTACTCAGGAGGCTGAGGCAGAAAAATCGCCTGAGCCTGGGAGGTGGAGGTTGCAGTGATCCGAGATCACACCATTGCACCACTCCAGCCTGGGTGACAGAGCAAGACTCTGTCTCAAAAAAAAAGAAAGAAAGAAAGAAAGAAAGTAGGTAAAGTCTGCACAGCACATAAACAACACTAAATGGACTCGTTTATCTAAGTGACTTGTAGGCCTTTGGAGCCTTACTACTTGTTTTCAATAATATATTACCTTCAGTTACCTTCCGACTATGATAAGGCTGTGTTCTGCCAGTTGCCTACCAACACTTAACCTTAATCAGGCTTTGTTTCCTGACATTTAATTTTAAGCTGTTTGTTGGTGGCAAGAAAAACTGCTGAGATCAAAAATTTCCATGAGCCATCTTGGGCAGTGGTTAAGGGGATGGGCTTTGCAACCCAAACTGGGCACTTTTATATAAATCTTGGTTTTGCTGCTTTCTAACTGTTTTATCTTTGGTCAGTTATTCAATGTTTGTATGCTTACTTGTGTGAAAACGAAGCTAATAATGTGAGGATTAAACGAGATAAGCTATGTAGCGAGCCTAGAAGTGTACTGAATCGTCTTCAGTAAATATCTATTTTTACTGTTTTAGGCTGAATTCTGACATTGTCTGTACTCATGCTCTTCCCTCGGCCCCAGATGGCGTCATCCAATTATATTTATGCCGTTCCTTATTCAATTTTTATTACTTTGAATTGAAATACTAGCAACAGGCCAGGCGCAGTGGCTCACGCCTGTAACCCCAGAGCTTTGGGAGGCCGAGGTGGGCGGATCACTTGAGTGAGGAGTTCGAGACCAGCTGGCCAACATGGTGAAACCCTATCTCTACTAAAAATTAGCCAGGTGCGGTGGTAGGTGCCTATAATCCCACCTTCTTGGGAGCCTGAGGCAGGAGAATCGCTTGAACCCAGGAGGCAGAGGTTGCAGGGAGCTGAGATCGTGCCACTGCACTGAAACCTGGGCGACAGAGTGAAATTCCATTTACAACAACAGAAAAATAAAACACCAGCATCAACGAAGGTAAAATAAAACTCAAGAAAGATATTGATGACTAAGAGGTTGAGGAGTATCATCAATTCATGGAGTATTTAAGATTATTCAGTTTTCTGGCTGGGCTGGGTGGCTCACCTGTAATCCCAGCACTTTGGGAGGCCAAGGTAGGCAGATCGCTGTGGCCAGGAGTTCGAGACCATCCTGGCCAACATGGCAAAACCCTGTCTCTACTAAAAAAGTACAAAAATTAGTCAAGCATTGTGAGGCTGAGGCAGGTGAATCGTTTGAACCTGGGAGGCGGAGATTGCAGTGAGCTGAGATCACGTCACTGCACTCCAGCCTGGGCAACAGAGTGAAACTGTCTCCAAAAAA
>NW_016107568.1:1096772-1099520 GCF_001604975.1 Cebus imitator
AAAAAAAAAAAAAAAAAAAGGCTTAAAGTAAGTGATTAAAGGTTTTAACAGATCTCTTAGAAATAAATTAATGTTGGATATTTCCATATTGTTTATACACATGTATGTGTGTGTATGTATCCTGTAGTTTGACTATATAACAGTCTCTATATTACTTCATATTATTTGAATATATAAGTGCACATATACAATCACATCAATAACCATGTGCAATCAGAAAAAAATAGTAAAAATCTTAATAAGCAGATTTCTTTTTCTTTGTCTCTTCAAGATGGTTGGCAGTTAAGGGCTATCTAGTCTACATCTGACTCTAGAACGTATTCACTATGCAGTATCCAAACTGCTTCAGACATAAAAAGTCTAGATTATTTGCATGACCCCAGTTGTGTTTCTTATACCTCATATAGGCAGGTTTATAAGCTGTTACTGAAAAGACCACCATGTGATAAAAAACAATTCAAGGATCAGGGTGAAACTCAGATCCAGAGCATATTTAAGAATCAAGGGGCTGGGCATGGTGGCTCACATCTGTAATCCTAGCACTTTGGGAGGCCGAGGTGGGTGGATCACCTGAGGCCAGGAGTTCAAGACCAGCTTGGCCATCATGGTGAAACCCCATCTTTAAAAAAAATAAAAGAACTAAGGGATGTGTAAGTTATCATACTTTGGGTCATCCAAATGCAGGTGGGGAAGGGGAAACAGCACACCTGAATTGAGCTATTTTTCTGGGCTCTTTGCTTGCTGCAGCTTAGCTCATTTAGCTCTAACAGCAATACTTTGAGGTAAATCCTTTGTTTTACAGATAAGGAAACTGAGACTAGGAAAAGATAAGTTATTTGGCCAAGAGGTATACAGCTGGTAAGTGGTGGAGCTACATGGATTGGGATGATTCAGAATCCATGTGGGTTTCATTGGAGATCTGCAGAAGAGCTGAACAGAGGCTCTTAGATTTCTTGCAACCTCTGCTTGTGTTAGGTGCTTGGGACAGTCCAAGGGTGCTGAAATGGGTCAGGAAAAATTGAAAATGAGAAGTGTATGATGTTCTTTGGGAACATGGAAGATTAATAAATTGGGAAGCAGATTAAACTTGCATGGTGGGGCCGGGCGCAGTGGCTCATGCCTGTAATACCAGCACTTTGGGGGACCAAGGTGGACAGTACACTTGAGATCGGGAGATCAAGACCAGCCTGGCCAACATAGCAAAACCCCATCTCTACTAAAAATAGAAGCATTAGTCAGGTGTGGTGGTACATGCCTGTAATCCCAGCTACTTGGGAGGCTGAGGTGGGAGAATCGCTTGAGCCCAGGAGATGGAGGTTGCAGTGAGCTGGGATCAGGGCACTATACTCCAGTATGGATGACAGAGCGAGACTGTCTCAAAAATACCAACCAAACAATAACAATGACAACAATGACAAAGACTTGCATGGTGGGATGTGTGTGGTTCAGTAACTGCAGGTGAAAGAAAAATATGAGGTGAATCTAAAAGTATTCTATCATTGCTTCTTGTCTTAAAAATGGGACCAACAGAATCCATTCATTGTGAGAGATTCTGTAAAGAAGTGAAAGTGATCAAATCACTAATTCAGCTGAAAAATGCCAAAATGGTGCTCTTCCATGCACAAGATTTATGCACAAATAATAGTAAAGGATAGACAGTGGAAGGATCAGTGAGAACCCCTGTGAATGCATGTGTGTGCATCAGAAAAGAAGAAAACAGAGAAGTAAAGTTTATGAGTTTTCTCTTGTTTTTGTGTTTGGCAAGAGAACCCTCAGTTTGTTCCTTAGAAACAAGCCCACATAAATCCATTCTAAGAAAACAGGCTTACTGAATGTTATAGAGTCCCCAACCTGGAGAACCCCTCAACTCTATTGTCCACAAAGCATATGTTGCTCCGTTTGTTTGAACAAGTTGACCTTTCTATGCACTTTGAGTCACTCCCTAATATTGAATAACTATTCTGCTGTGCAGCACCACAATTTTTAGCTTTAATGTATGTCATTCTACACCCATCGAGAGCATCATTAGCATTCAATACATTTCTGAATCTACAATAATACTTCAAAATTGGCAGTGCATGGGTGAACCTGCATAGGTATACGTTCAGTCATACAAGCACACACCAAAGAGTTCTAACTTAACACAATGTTCTCATTTAAAGCCCCCACCTCTAATCCCTACCCAAGAAGCAGAACTGGCCATTTGTTTTGATCTTAGGAGTCATTAACTGTCAAGGACTGTTCTTCTTTACGGCAGACCTGCATCTGGGGGTTGGTTGGTTCAGTGTCGTCTCCCCTGCGGGCTCCAAGAATCACTTCTGCGGGGCTCTACCACACTGCCCCATAATGGGCCTGCCATGAGTACCAGTCCTTCAGCCTCAGAGCCAAGGAAAGAATGATCAAAAGGAATATATTTTCAGACGTGGTTTTTGAAGTTGAGTAGCCAGACTTTCCTATTGGGATGAAGTTCCGTTGGGAGTTATTAAGACATCAGACATGCACTGGTAGGTATGTGCAACACACACATTTTGCTTTTGCAATTTTCCTAATGTAGGGGATGAGATGAATCCTGCTTTGTGCTTACAACCCCAAGCTTTGTCTAAAGAGGTCACAGGGGACTAACAAGAGTCTACCTCCTTAAGGGGTAGGAATTCAGAGAAAATGGATAGAACTCATAGTTCTATTTATCCCATCCCCTGTTTTTTCTAGGCAGATGATTTTCTTGTTTTCCTTTTTTTTTTTTTTTTT
>NW_016107568.1:1099555-1108241 GCF_001604975.1 Cebus imitator
TTTTTTTTTTGAGACAGAGTCTTGCTCTGTTGACCAGGCTGGAGTACAGCAGTAGGGATTGAACTCAGCTCACTACAACCTCCGCCTCCCAGGTTCAAGCAGTTATCCTGCCTCAGCCTTGTGAGTAGCTGGGATTACAGGTGCATGCCACCATGCCTGGCTAATTTTTGTATTTTAGTAGAGATGGGGTTTCACCACGTTGGCCAGGCTGGTCTCAAACTCCTGACCTCAGGTAATCCACCCCTTGGCCTCCCAAAGTGCTGGGATTATAGGTGTGAGCCACCACGCCCAGCCCAATTGCTTTTCTTCACTATGTTTTATCAGATTGTTTTGCATGTATTTTTGATACCTTGTCCCTCACCATAGATTTATGGAGATTCTCACTTGGATATATTGCACACTTCCAATTTCAAATGTCTAAAACTGATCTGATCATTATTATCCAGAGCTGAACCCTTCCTTTCCTATAGCCGGTTCTATCACTCTCCTTGTCAAAAGGATTCAGTATCTCTGAATTACTCTGACACTCTCCCAACTTCTTCAATGTAGTCTGAAGCAGCTGCATGGGCAGCTTTTGCTGGGTTGCTGTCATTTGTGGGATCCAACACTTAGGAACATAAACTAAGAATGTGTGAACTTTTGGTCACTTAAAATTTTTCCCAGTCACAAACATCTTGCTTTAGGTAAAGCCAACAGGGAGGTAGGAAAAAAGGTATAATTACCAAAAGCACTAGAGGGTGAGGGGAACGATGATACCAGAACAAGTATGGAGCCAGGGAGGAAACAGTGATTCGAAAGCTGCAGCTGGACCCAGCTGAAGACTAATTTGTGTCTTTATTAGCATTTTAATACTTGGGGAAAGATATCCAATTTTGGAAAAAAAATCAGAGCATTTTTGAGTGGTGGAAATAGAACACAGGAAAGGTCAATCAGCAAAGAAGAAAACATTCATTTCATTTTTGTTTACCTTTTATTTTAGGTTCAGGGGTACATGTGTGGGCTTGTTAGATGAGTAAATTATGTATCATTGGGGTTTGGTGTACAAATGATTTTGTCACCCAGGTAGTGAGCATAGTACCTAATAGGTAGTTGTTTGACCCTCACACTCTTCCCACCCTCCTCCCCTCAAGTAGGCCCCAGGGTCTATTGTTCCCATCTTTGTGTCCATGTGTAACTCAATGGTCAGCTCTCACTTACAAGTGAGAACATGCCATATTTGATTTTTTGTCCCTGCATTAATTTGCTTAGGATAATGGCTTCCAGCTGCACCCGTGTTGCGTAAAGGACATAAATTCATTTTTAAAAATGGCTGCATAGTATTCCACAGTGTATAATGTATCACATTTTCTTCATCTAATCCACCACTGATGGGCACCTACGCTGATTCCATGTCTTTGCTATTGCCAACATACAGGTGAGTGCATGTGTCTTTTGGGTAGAATAACTTATTTTCTTTTGGGTATATACCCAGTGATGGATTGCTGTGTCAAATGGTAGTTTTGGAAAACATGCATTGCTAAAGGAGCTTCTGCATTAATAAAAATTGTTTACAACAAGATCTTGAAAAGTATGGGAATAAGGGAGAGTTGATTTCTGTGAGGATTGGCTTCTTGGCCAATCTTCTTTGGGTACTCAGCTCTAACGTTCTATCTCATGGGACCTGCCTTTCTAGTCTACTGTCATCCTGATCCCAGGGTTTACCTTGTTCATTTCCCTCTTCCATTCAGCTAAGAAAAATTTTCCCCCATCTGCTTCATTTCAGCTTGGTTCTCTGTGTGTTCTAAGGGTCTAGTTGTCTTTCCAGCAAAATCTTTCTTTTTTTTTGAGACAAGGTCTCACTCCTTTGCCCACGCTGGAGGACACTGGGGCATTCATGGCTTGCTGTAGCCTTGACTTCCCCAGGCTCAAGTGATTCTCCCACATCAACCTCTTGAGTAGCTAGGACTCCAGGTGTGTGCCACCACACATTGTTAATTTATATATATATTTGTAGATATGGGGTTTTGCCATGTTGCCCAGGCTGGTCTCAAACTCCTGAGCTCAAGCAATCCACCCTCCTCAGCCTCCCACGGTTCTGAGATTACAGGCATGGGTCACTGCAGCCAGCCCTGTAGCAAACATTTTTGTGTATTAAGTGAATCCCTTTAGAGACAAAATCTTAATCTTTGTATTGTAATCCAATTGTGATTTCTTTTCTTTTAAATATATTTTATTGCATTTTAGGTTTTGGGGTACATATGAAGAACATGCAAGATTGTTGCATAGGTACATACATGGCAGTGTGGTTTGCTGCCTTCCTCCCCATCACCTATATCTGGCATTTCTCCCCATGTTATCCCTCCCCAACTCTCCACCCCCCACTGTCCCTCCCCTAGTTCCCCCCATAGACCCCAGTGTGTGATGCTTCCCTCCCTGTGTCCATGTGTTCTCATCAACACCCACATATGTGTGAGAACATGTGGTGTTTGATTTTCTGTTCTTGTGTCACTTTGCTGAGAATGATGGTTTCCAGGTTCATCCATGTCCCTATAAAGGACACGAACTCATCGTTTTTTTTTTATGGCTGCGTAGTATTCCATCGTGTCTATGTGCCACATTTTCCCTGTCCAGTCTATCATCGATGGTCATTTGGGTTGGTTCCAAGTCTTTGCTATTGTAAACAGTGCTGCAATGAACATTCATGCGCATGTGTCCTTAAATAGAACTATTTATAATCCTTTGGATATATATCCCAATTGTGATTTCCTAACAGTGAGTCTTACATGTGGAAGGGATGAGTAGAGTTAGTTCTTCATATTTTCTTCTTTCTGGGAGCAGAGCTTGATTTCATTCTCCGGACTCCCTTGCAGTTAGGTGAGGCGATGTGACCAAGGGCTGACCAATGAATGTGCTCAGAAGTGGTTCACACCACTTCCTGGACGATCCCATAAAGACATAACCCTCCCTTTCCCATAATTTTTAATTCTCTCTCCCTTTCTCCATCTGCTGGATGCACAGACAGGGTTCTGAGAGTCTAGAGAATGTGGAGCCTAAGACAAGCATGTACATGTTCAAGTGAGGTGTCTCATGCCTGTAATTCTAGCACTTGGGGAGGCCGAGGTGAAGAGATCACTTGAGCCCAAGAGTTTGAGACCAGCCTGGGCAACTTAGTGAGACCTCATCTCTACAAATAATAACAGTAATAAAAAATTAACCAGACATGTGGTCCCAGTTATTCGAGAGACTGAGGCAGGAGAATTGCTTATTCTTAATTCTCTCTCCCTTTCGCCATCTGCTGATCTGCTGGATGCATGGACAGGATTCTGAGGATCTAGAGAACGTGGAGCCCAAGACGGAAGAATCCTGCGTTTCTGAATGACAGTGTGGCACTGTGCCCTCTTTCTGCAGACCGGCATTGGCCTGTGGAATGAGCAGGAAGTAAATTTCTGCTGCGGCTAACTACTTAGACTGTGGATGCTTTTGTTGCAATGGCTGGCCTCTCCTGATTGATAAATGGCATGCCAGCTGCTGTGGCTGAGCTTTATCATCATGGGGAACACAGTACAGTGAAGTCAATAGATCTGAGCAGAATATCAGCTGGATTGTCAGATAAATCTTCTCCTAGCACCATCTCTGTCTCTTTCACAACAGAGATTGAAAAATTCTCAGGTTCACAATTAAACTATCATACTTTTTATTACCTTTTCTTTACCTTCTAATAGATTGAATGGCACAGGTAAAGGAGAGGTGAGATCCCTATGTACAGAAACAATGGGAAATTTGGGTCTGGCTAATCCTGCTATATAAGGGGGAATCAGTTGCTTCCCATGGTAGAGCTTGGTATCTGCCTTTGCTCAATTTTTTCACAAAATCAAAGGAAATGTCCACAGCTTCATCAGTGATTCTTCTTTATGAACACTCTTACTAACAGCATTATCTCCTTCTCCTGGGAGGAAATCTTTGAAGTGAAGTGGGGATCCTCTCTCCTCAACAGAAATCATGGGTTTGCATTGCTCAGGTGGTCACAAATGGAGTTATTCTTTCCAACTTTTCTTTTAAAGGTCCACTACCAGTGTCCACCCCAAGAGTGTATTACACCATGGCTGCACTGTGTTCACTGTCACACAAATGTGCCACATTCTTGCTTTAATATCTTCCTTTGCACATGCTGGTTGCTTTTTTTCTTTCCCTTTCTTTCTCTCTTTTCTTTCTTTCTTTTTCTTTCTTTCTTTCCTTTCTTTCTTTTCCTTCCTTCCTTCTTTCCTTCCTTTCACTCTCTCTCTCCCTCCCTCCCTCCCTCCCTCCCTCCTTCCTTCCTTCCTTCTTTTTTTTTTGACAGGGTCTTGGTCTGTCACCCAGGCTGGAGTGCGGTGGAGTGAACACAATTCACTGGGGTCTCAAACTCCTGGGCTCAAGTGATTCTCCTGCCTCTGTCTCTCGAATAACTGGGACTACAGGCATGCACCTTCATGTCTGGCTAGTTTATTATTTTTATTATTGTAGAGATGAGGTTTCGCTAAGTTTCCCAGGCTGGTCATGAACTGTTGGGCTCAAGTTATCCCTCCACCTCAGCCTTCTAAAGTGTTAGGATTACAGGCATGAGACACTTCATGTGGACATGTACCCATTGTTTTCTTTGCTTGGATTGTTCTTCTCTGACCGTTTTGCCCTTGAAAATGTCTGCTGGCCATTAAAAGTCTTTGGAAATTCTCATGTAACATTGTGCCTACTGGTTCCCTAGCACGCGTGCATACACACGCACACGCGCGCACACACACGCATATATATATAATTTTATTTTTTGAGGTGGAGTTTCGCTCTTGTTGCCCAGGTTGGAGTGCAGTGGTGAGATCTTGGCTCACTGCAACCTCTGCCTCCTGGGTCCAAGCAATTCTCCTTCCTCAGCCTCCCAAGTAGCTAGGATTATAGGCATGTGCCACCATGCCTGGCTATTTTTTTTTTTTTTTTTTTTTTTGCAATTTTAGTAGAGTTGGGGTTTCTCCATGTTGGTCAGGCTGGTCTTCAACTCCCGACCTCAGGTGCCCAAAGTGCTGGGATTATAGGTGTGAGCCACCACGCCTGGCTTGTTTATATTTTTAAAAAGGTATTTTGCATTATGCCTCCAGGAAGGTGACTACATTTAATCTTTTTGGAGCAATCTGAATCCCAGTGCTTTTAGGCATATAGTATATGTTCTGTAAAAATCTGTGGAATGAATAATTGAGAGTAGAGAAAGACTTGAACGGGTCTTGCCTTACAGCAGTATCATCCACGTGGTCCCCAGCATATACTACAGGACCAGCTTCTTTCAGGACTTGATGGTGGCCGTAGGTATCTCTTTATTTTGTGCAGGAACATGCTCTTTTCCCATTTTGAGAAAGTGAAATTTAATGTCTATCTTTAAATATCGGTACTATCTTACCCTTGTTGAATTAAAACCCTTTCTGACTGTCCTAGCCGTTTCTTTAGTTTCCTCATGGCTGACTTCATTTCCTGATTCCTCAGAGTATAGATCATAGGATTTAGCAAAGGGGAGATGACAGTGAAGGTGACAGAGATGGCCTTATCTGTGGGGAGGGCAGTGAAGGGCCGGGCGTAGACGTAGATGCAGGGCACGAAATGCAGGGTCACCACAGTGATGTGGGAGGTGCAGGTGGAAATGGCTTTCCTCCTGCCCTCCCCAGTGTGGGACCGCAGCACCATCAAGATGATCGTGTAAGACATGAGGAGAAAGAAGAATATAAACCAACTGACTAATCCATTATTTGAAATCATCAGGAGCTCCAGAGCGAAGGTGTCAGTGCAGGCGAGTTTGAGGATCTGGGGGACATCACAGTAGAAAGTGTCAAGAACATTGGGTCCACAGAAAGGGAGGGGCAGCAGCAAGGAGATCTGCACAATGGAGTGGACAAAGCCCCCCACCCAGGAGGCCACAATGAGGCCTGTGCATCTCCCCCTACTCATGATGGTCATATAGTGCAGGGGCTTGGAGATGGCTATGTAGCGGTCAAACGCCATCACAGAGAGAGAAAAAACATCTGCTCCCCCCAGAAGGTGGAAGAAGAACATCTGAGTGACACAGCCACTGAAGGAGATGGTTTTTCTCTCTGACAGAAGATCGATCAGCACCTTAGGAGCTGTGATGGAGGAAAAGCAGATGTTGCGGAGCAGGAAGTACATGGGCATGTGAAGGTGAGATTCACAGGTGACTGTAACCATGATGAGGAGGTTTCCCATCATGGTTGTCAGGTACACCAAAAACAGGAAGATAAATAAGACCCAGCTCAGTTCTCGGGACTGAGTAATTCCCAGAAAGATAAATTCTTTCACTCTGGTGTAATTTCCCTGATCCATTGAATCACAGATCCTTTATCAGGTTCATTTCTGGAAGAAATAATAGTGCAGTTAAATCATATTAATATGTCCTAACATCTAGTGTTGTCTTTTCACTTAAGTTTTGGTTTAGAATCAGGAGGAAGTCCTTTTTTCTATGTGCTCACTGTGTCTGCAAGTCAGTATGCCACCACTGGATGAAAGATTACCCAGGCTTTTGATTCAGTCATTTGAGGAGACAAGGTTCTCTCACTGCCGCTGCTGAAACAGAGGTTGCAAGTCTGTGAACCTATTCAATTGTACTTTCATTATAAAATCTCACACCTAAAATAACAAATAATAGGAAGAAATGGGAATATATTAAGAATTTCTGTTCATAAAGGCATCATTACGAGAATTCAAAGGTAACCTGCAAATGGAGCAAGAAATTTACATTTATCTGAGAAACGACTCATGTTCAGAATATGTAAAGAGCCTCTACGAATCAGTAAAAAACTGGATGACCCAACCACCAAATAGCAAAAGATTGGAACCAATACTTCACAAAAAATTTGTCCAAATGCCTATTCAACTTCACTAGGTATAGTAATAAACCACAATATACACACCAGAATGGCTAAATTGGAAAAGATGAAAACTGAAAAGATGGAAAACTGGAGGTAAAGATGTAGAACAATTAGCACTCTAATACATCTTCTGGTGCGTGTGTAAAATTGGTATAACCACTTTGTTATTGGATTATCTCTGCTAAGACTATAAATATAGTTTTATGTATACATAGGAGGATATCTGTGTATCTAGATGTATGATGATATATCTGTATATCATTACCTATATATCTCCTAAGGACACATTTCTCCTTCTAGGAAATATGTACATATGCTCATGAATGTTCTAGAATATTCATAGCAGCCCTGTTATCTCACTCTGTCACCCAGGCTGGAGTGCAGTGGTGAGCTTATAGCTCTCTGTAGCCCCAAACTCCTGGACTCAAGTGATCCTCCCACCTCAGCCTCCCTAATTGCTAGGACTTAACAGGTGTCTGTCATCTCACCAAAATTATTTTTTTAATTTTTTTAATGCCTGAATAATTTTTATTTTATTTTTTTATAGAGTTGGGGTCTCCCTATGTTACCCAGGCTGGTCTGAAACTCCTGGCCTCAGGTGATCTTCCTACTTTAGCCTCTTAAGGTGCTGAGATTATAAGCATGAGCCACCACACCTGACCAGCAGCACTGATTATAATTTCTTCAAACCAGAAAATGACTCAGAAACCCATCAACAATAGAAAAGATAAGTAAAGTGTGTTACATTCACACAATACTATACAGCAATGAGAATGATTTACACTATACTTAATAATATATGTGAGTCATTCTGAATCTTACAAACATAATGTCCTAAATAACCCGGAGACCAAAGGGTCCAGCCTGGACAACAGAGCAAGACTCCATCCCAAAAAAACAAAATGGAACAAAACAAAAATATAAATTAAATAAGTTAATTTTTGTGTACAGTTGTAAATATAGATATTTGTGTTATAAACCTATACAGGAAGACTATAAACCATAATCTTCAAAAAAGAAATCCAGTCATCCAAGCATCAGGCCCTGGGTATTCCATGCAATTTTCAAGGTCTCAGCATTATAGAAATGTGGACAGAACAACAGAGCACTGTTGGCCAGTGTTCCAATGGCAAGGTACAGAAATGGGTTGTGAGTAACATTAACTCAAAAGTGAACTCCACTTGAAAATAGTAGACTGATGCATTTTTATGGATGTTGTGTGTGTGTTGTGTGTGTGTGTGTGTGTGTGTGTATGTGTGTGTTTAAAACAAGGTCTTGCTCTGTTACCAAGGCTAGAGTGCAGTGGCAATGATCATGACTCACTGCAGCCATGAACTCCTGGGATCAAGCAATCCTTCTGCCTCAGCCTCCCCAAATGCTGAGATTACAGGTGTTAGCCACTGTGTCCGCCCAGATGGTATCTTTTAGAGTGAGAAGGATACTTTGAAAGTATAGAATTATGCACATTGCATTGAAACATATGCACAATAAAGAGTGGATGGAGGCTGGGTGCGGTGGCTCAAACTTGTAATCCCAGCACTTTGGGAGGCCGAGGTGGGCAGGTCACTTGAGGTCAGGAGTTTGAGACCAGCCTGGCCAACATGGTGAAACCCTGTGTCTACTAAAACACAAAAATTAGCTGGGCATGGTGCTGCATGCCTGTAATCTCAGCTACTCAGGAGGCTGAGGCAAAAGAATCACTTGAACCTGGGAGGTGGAGGTGGCAGTGAACTGAGATTGCGCCACTGCACTCCAGCCTGGGCAACATGGAGACTCAGCCTGGGCGACATGGAGACTCCGTCTCAAAA
>NW_016107568.1:1109129-1139747 GCF_001604975.1 Cebus imitator
GCCTCCTGAGTAGCTGGGATTACAGGCACGCGCCACCATGCCCAGCTAATTTTTTGTATTTTTAGTAGAGACGGGGTTTCACCGCGCTGACCAGGATGGTCTCGATCTCTTGACCTCGTGATCCACCCGCCTCGGCCTCCCAAAGTGCTGGGATTACAGGCTTGAGCCACCGCGCCCGGCAGGAATTACTGCCTTTAAAACCTGTTTTTCCAACGTAGTCATTTTCCTGAGAGCTGCTGATGTCAGCACCTTCTCAACTACCTTTAATAAACTTTGAACCTCAGTAGACCAACAAGTAAAATACACCCACGTCTCCTGAAGCCAACTGACCTTCTTCCTATATATTTTTGCAAGCCATACTTTCCCTCTTTCTAATAGTGAAAAACTACCTCCTTTCTTTGCCTCTTAAGAATCTTGGCTTCTGCAGGAACATTTACACATTTGCAGCATTTCTCAAAATGCAGCACGAACAGCTTTTCAGTTTCAGAAGTTCATACGCACTAACGCTAACTGCTGGTTTAATCTTCAAGTGGGAAATTGATCCTCTTATGGTGCCCCAGCTACATTTTACAAGGAGTAGGTACTGGGGAAATTCTCTGTTTAATGTAAAGCTTACCTCGAGGTGAGTGATTTTGTTATCTTCTTTCTTCAGATGGGAAGAAGCAACCTCAAGTACTTAAGAGTATTCTGACTCTTTTCTGCTTACCACGTTTTCACCACCTGTATTAGTCTCTCAGCCACAAGCCCGATATAGGAAGTAGCAAAGGGAATATTGTTAGGTATGAATGTGGAAGCTGAGTGGCCAGTACAATACACTACATTACAACTCAGGAGTTCCTGTGGGAGTCATTAACATGTCGCCAGGTGCTCTCCCCTCTCTTTTGTTCTCTCTCCCTCTGTCTCATTTTTTCTCTGTTCCCTCTCATACATACATGCAGAGGCACCAGTGCACTCAGGACGTACCCTTTCCTTTAGAGGAAGCACATGAGACAGTGCATTTTCCCCTTTGGCTCAGGAAGAAAATGTTTTGTTAAACCACACCGATGACTGTGCAGTCTTCCTCTTGACCAAAGTCACTTTGCCTGCAATCAGCTAGGAAATGAAACTTAAATAAATAAAAGAGTAACCATGAAAAATTTAAAGCTCTGTGCCTATTGTCAGAGCAGCTCTCAGAGACTGTATAGGTTTATAGGTGTATTTTCTGTTTATTTTAATTAATTAATTAATTCATTGAGACAGTTTTGCTCTTGTTGCTCAGGCTAGAGGGCAATGGCGAGATCTTGGCTCACTGCAACTTCCGCCTCCCGGGTTCAAGTGATTCTTCTGCCTCAGCCTCCCAAGTGGCTGGGACTACAGGCATCTGCCACCACATCCAGCTAATTTTGTATTTTTGGTAGAGATGGGTTTTCACCATGTTGGCCAGGCTGGTCTCGAACTCCTGACCTCAGGTGATCTGCCAGCCTCAGTCTCCCAAGTGCTAGGACTACAGACATGAGCCACCGTGCCTGGCCTAGTTTTTACCAGTTTTTATTGAGGCACAATCCCAACCTCCGCTTCCTGGGTTCAAGAGATTCTCCTGCCTCAGCCTCCTGAGTAGCTGGAAATACAGGTTCCACCACCACGCCCAGCTAATTTCTTTTGTATTTTTAGTAGAGATGGGGTCTCTACTAAAAATGTTGGCCAGGCTGGTCTCAAACTCCCGACCTCAGGTGATCTACCCGCCTTGGCCTCCCAAAGTGCTGGGATTACTGGCATGAGCTACTGCACCCAGCCCAAAGTGACTCTTTAAGCCTTATAGATAACAAGCTGGACATTTTAATATGATGTTTTGAATTCAATATACATTTTCATGTTTTCTACTCAACTGGTTTTTATCTAAAAATGAAGAGTATGGGTCATATAGGAGAAGGGTGTGACAGTCCAATGGGGAACAGAAGGTGTGTTAGGCAGAGCAATAAAGGTGATATTAATAATGACATTTATTTCATTTATTTTTCATTGAACATTTATTCTCTGCCAGGTGTTATATATTTCACATATACCACCTCATTTTGTCCTTTACAACAACTTCATGAGATGAATATTATAACAAGAATCTTTATGTAGGTGAATGACCTTTGGAGAGAGAGGTGAAGTAACTTGCTCTAGATCACACAGCTGGTGGATGGCAGAGATAGGATTTGTGCCTGGGTCTGTATGACTCTGAAGTTGGAGCTTTAATCCACCATACTTTACTGCTTTCCCAGATAATAATACTAGCCTATACTGCCACTTCGCAAACACTGGAAGTTTGAAAAAATAGACCAGGTAGAGTTTTTTCTTCTTTAACTCTCCCATTCTCTCTCCTTCCAGTGAAAAGAAACGTGAATTCTCAATGGTGAGTCCAAGCCAGAACTGACCCTTGTAAGGCTGTAACTGGAAAACCAGTCCTTTGAAGGTAGAGATAGATTGCTTCATGTGTGTGGTTCTTGAAGTTCTGCCATTTTTTTTTTTTTACTCAGAGTTTTGCTCTTGTTGCCCAGACTGGAATGCAACGGAGTGATCTCAGCTCACCACAACCTTCACCTCCCAGGTTCAAGTGATTCTCCTGCCTCAGCCTCTCAAGTAGCTTGGATTACAGGCATGCGCCACCACGCTTGGCTAATTTTGTATTTTTAGTAGAGGCAGGGTTTCTCCATGTTGGTCAGACTGGTTTTGAACTCCTGACCTCAGGTAATCCACCCGCCTCAGCCTCCCAAAGTGCTGAGATTACAAGTGTGAGCCATGGCGCCTGGCCTAGAGCGTTCTGCCTTTATTCAAACTCATAATGAGAATGTCTGGCATGTCTAGTTCTGCATTAAGATACATGCCTTTAGGTCATAATGAGAAATCTTCCCAAGCTTCATCAATCTTGATAGGAATCCAGGGGGATAACCATTATGTACCTATGAAGTTCTCAGTAGCTCATGAGCCCACTTTAGTTTAACTCAGCAGAGGCAAATTTCTCAATATGTGATAGGCCATACATATTCACATATATGTACTCCAGAGGCACTGATCATAAGATCCTTCTGGAACAGGATTATAGATTGGTATAGATAGGTCCAACCATGTAATAAATTACATTAATGTAGTAGAAAAACAATGGGGTTGGGTATCTGAAGATGTCTCTGTAATTAATATGAGACCTTGAACACATCACTTTATCTCTCTAGACTTTTATTTCCTTATCTTCTGAAAAAAGTGTTGGAATTAATCTCTTATCTGCCTGCCATATAGCTGTCTTGATTGACATAAGGTTACTTGGTCTTTGGAAAAATATCAGTCAGTTCACTTCTGAAACACTAGTTACTTCATGCTGCACAGAAGCCTGGATGATTAGTTATTTACTAACTGAAGTAGGAAAACAAATTGTTCATAGTCAGTATAGTTGGTTTGTTGACATTATATCTGAGAATGTAAATGTGAATTCATGGGAAAAATAATATAAGGCGTCTTTGATCATGAAGAGTTGGATTCATTTTCTATTCCCTTTCAGAAGGCATGAGCCTTCTCTTCAGTCTTCTCATGGCTGACTTCATTTCCTGGTTCCTCAGAGTGTAGATCAAAGGGTTCAGCAGAGGGGAGATGACAGTGAAGGTGACAGAGAGGGCCTTATCTGTGGGGAGGGCCGTGAAGGGCCGGGCGTAGACATAGATGCAGGGCACGAAATGTAGGGTCACCACAGTGATGTGGGAAGTGCATGTGGAGATGGCTTTCCTCCTGGCCTCTCCTGCCTGAGACCTTAGCATCATTAGGATGACTGTGTAGGACACAAGCAGGAAGATAAACCACAGGGTAGTGACTAGGCCATTGTTTGAAATAATCAGGAGCTCAAGAGCAAAAGTGTCAGTGCAGGCGAGTTTGAGGACCTGGGGGACATCGCAGTAGAAAGTGTCAAGAACATTGGGTCCACAGAAAGGGAGGGGCAGCAGCAGGGAGATCTGCACAATGGAGTGGACAAAGCCCCCCACCCAGGAGGCCGTGATGAGGGCAGTGCATCGTCCCCTACCCATGATGGTCACATAGCGCAGGGGCTTGGAGATGGCCATGTAGCGGTCAAACGCCATTACAGAGAGAGAAAAAATGTCTGCCCCACCAAGGAGGTGGAAGAGAAATATCTGTGTCATGCAGCTTGTGTAAGATATGGTCTTTTTCTTTGACAGAAGGTCCAGCAAGACTTTAGGAGCAGTTATCGAGGAGAAGCAGATGTCAAGGATGGCTAGATTGCGGAGCAGGAAGTACATGGGCGTGTGAAGGCGAGACTCACAGGTCACAGTGATCATGATGAGGAGGTTTCCCAGCAGAGTCGTCATGTACATAAGACATAAAAAAAGAAACAAGACCAAGCTTAGGTCCTGGGATTGAGTAAGTCCCAGAAATATAAATTCTTTTACTCTGGTGCCATTTCCCAACTCCATTGAATCATGTTTTCTCTTTCTTGAAGATCTTGGAAAAAAGAGTTATTTCAGAAAGTGTTTACTCCCTCTTAACAGGTTCAAGTACTGGGTCTGAAAACTTGTGAGGTATTATCACCACATGAATTGCAATTTCAAGGTTATTCCCAATGCGTCTAAAATGACATCTTATTATACAATCATGCATACACTTATGCAAATTACATTTTAAAAAAATGCATAAAAATGCATAAAAATGATGTTCCAGTTATTCAAGATACTAAGAACATTATTCAAGATAAACAGAGGGGGATATTAACTATTCAGAAAGAGACTATTGTGGCATGGGGAATATAAACATGGGCTTAGTTTGTTGTGTGAGTAAGGCAGTGCTTATTTTGTGTGTCTAGAACACCTTGAATTTCACAGGATTTTGGCTTTTTTTCCCCAGACTGGATGCTCCATTTAAATGGTTCTAAGAACCTCTGTCTGCAAAATGCCCCACCCCCTATTGGATTGAATTGTACATAAGCAGCATTTAAATCGCAAACTTAGTTCCATGAAAAATTAGGAAATTTTTAAGCCATAAAATTTGTCTCTATTATTTTATTCTTCTTTAAGGGGACTTCTTTGTTTCTTTCTTTGCTTTAATCTACTTTAGGTACTGAAACCCCTGGGAGGTGAACAGCTCCTTAGCTATGGAAATAAAAATATTACAGTACTCAGAGCTTCTCTTGTGTTGTTTCAACTTTACTCTTAAGAAAGAATTTTTGTTGAGCTACCATTGACATACCATAGACTGCACATATTTGAGTTCACACTTCGATAAGTTTTGACATAGTATATACCTGTGACACCATCTCTGTAGTTAAGAGAGTGAATACATCTATCACCCAGAAAATGTCCTTATGCCCCTTTGTAACCTGTCCCCTCCACCCTTCCTTCTTCAGGCAACCACAGATCTGCTTGCTGTCATTATACACTGTTTGTATTTTCTACAATATTCTATAAGTGAAATTCTACTGTATGTGTTTTTCTCT
This sequence comes from Cebus imitator, assembly GCF_001604975.1. NCBI lineage: Eukaryota > Metazoa > Chordata > Mammalia > Primates > Cebidae > Cebus > Cebus imitator. Next base: position 1,114,585 of record NW_016107568.1, read on the forward strand.
TGTCTGCCTTCTTTCAGCCATGAAATTCATCCATTGTTTTGTGTGTACTGCTATTTTGTTCCTTTTTATTGTATGAATATATCACTGTTTGCTTATCCATTCACTTGTAGGTGAACACTTGGGTTATTTGTGGCTTTTGAATATTAACCATGAAGCTGCTATGAACATTCATCTTTGGGTCTTTGTGTGGACATATGTTTTCAGTTCTCTTGGGTAAGTAGCTAGGAGTGGGATGGCTGTAACTCTTAATATTCAATAATAAGAGAACAAACAACCCAATTAAGCAACAAGGACAAATAATTTAAAAAAAATGAAGTCACTAAAAGAAGTTAAGAAAAAAAGAAGAGAAAAAAGGACAAATTATTTGAACAGACACTTCAGCAAGAAGACACAGAGATAGGAAATAAGCACAGAAAAAGCTTCAACATGATTTATCACGGAGAAACTATAAATTAAAACAACTGTAATTAAAAAATAGTATACATTAGAATTACTAAAATGAAAAAGACTGATATATCAAGAGTGGACAAAGATGTAGAGGAATGGAACTCCAGTGGTAATGTAAAATGGCATAATCACTTTTGAAAACAGTTTGGCTTTTTTTTTTTTTTTTTTTTGAGACAAAGTTTTTTTTTTTTTTTTTTTTTTTTTTTTTTTTTTTTTTTTTTTTTTTTTTTTTTTTTTTTTTTTTTTTTTTTTTTTTTTTTTTTTTTTTTTTTTTGAGACAGACTTTTGCTCTGTTGCCCAGGCTGGAGTGCAGTGGCACGATCTAGGCTCATTGCAACCTCCGCCTCCCAGGTTCAAGTGATTCTCCCACCTCAGCCTCCCAAGTAGCTGGGGTTACAGCACGCAGCACCATGCCTGACTAATTTTTTATTTTAAGTAGAGGTGGGATTCACCACGTTGGGCAGGGTGGTCTTGAACTTCTGATCTCAGGTGATCCACCTGCCTTGGCCTCCCAGAGTGCCTGGATTATAGGCATGAGCCACTGCACCTGGCAGGCAGTATTTTTTAAACTGTTACACATATACTTACCTTATAATTGTGCTGCTTTTGAATTTCTTTCTTTCTTTATTTTTTTTTTTTGGTAATTCTTTGAAATGGGCCTTGTTTTCTTTCTTCCTACTTTATCTCCTTTTTCTTTCCATAATCAAAAACAAAAGAAGGGCAAAAGTCCCATTCTTCCCGTTTTTTGGGTATGTTCTCCAATGTAAATGAAGATGTTTCTCATCTCACTTTGACTTCAAGTTTTCTTCCATCTATATGCAGTCTAAATAACAAGCTGCCAAGAAGTATTCTACCTTCGAGGTAGATGCCTGGTGGACTCTGGCACCACACAGCCTATTCAAAGCCCAGCTGAGTACTTACTGGCTGAGCCAACAAGCACAAGTTGCTTCACCCCGTGACCTCGTTCTCTGCATCAGTAATTTGGAGACAATAGCATCTCCTTCATAAGACTTTTGTGAGGGTTAAATAAATTAATTATGTGGAGCATCTGTACTTAGAACATTGCCTAATCTGTAATAAGTATAATTATATGTGTGCTACCTTAAAGACAAGTGCAGGTTAATAATTCCCACACACAACTTCTTCAATAAATATATTGCCAATATTTCGGGAATTTATTTATTGGCAATAAATATATTGCCAATATTTATGGACTTTTAGAGGAGCTGCATGTTTTCCACATGTGTGTCCTTAACCACTTCATGAGAACATTAACTGTTTTGAAGGAATTAGGAGATACTTGCCTTCCAGTGACCCAGAGGGTAGTGATGGCATAGGAGAGCAAAAAAAGCACTTGTTTGGTTTGGCTTCTTCTCTGACATATTATTAGCAGACCAGAGAAATTGCTCAGTGCAAGGGCTCTGGGATTGAGAGTCATCTGGGTTTAAGTCCTGGCTTTGCCACTGTGTGATTTGGGCAAGTGCATGACTCCATTGAGCCTCTACTTCTCCATCTGTGGCATGGGGATGATAATAATACCCAGTTCACAGGGAAGTTGTGAGGGTTGAAGAATTAACATGTGTAAACTTCTCAGCATATGGGCTGGTTATCTGTCATGATTAGTGCTATGCTGAGGAACCCTAACAGTGGAGCCTCATCAGTAAATGGAATGTATTGAACTAAACGGTAGATATCAATCCTGATTCGCTTAAAAAGAGAGGAAATGGTCACTAGGAACACCAACTCAGTATAGTTTCTAGAGATGTTGATGAAAACCAATGTAGTTATTAAGGTCTTCAAGGGGACTCCCATGTAAACGCCACACTGTTTACATACAAAGAGGTGGAAGGTAGACCATATCCCAGACCCCATGCCAGGCCTATTGGTCGGAAAGAAATAGGTCTCATGTTCTCAAACTGCCTTTGGTAATTTAAAGGAAACATCTGCTACTTTTAATCCATCCAATTATTTAGCAACTATTGATGGAATATGGGAAAAGTTCTAGGTTATTTGAGAGAAAGGCATATAATCTAAACACTGTGTGAAAAGCATTGAAATCCATTATGTGGGAGTGATGGGGACCATCTGAGGATAGATGAAGAGCTGAGTGTGAGTAGAGGATGATTTCCAACTAAGAGGCTCAGCGAAGCTGTATGGAGGAAGTGGCATTTATGTTTGGGACATATAGGAACAGGGAGAAAGGATCTTCTGGCCTTAGGGGACTATTTAAACATGTGAAGTTTGCTTATGAGTGGGAAGTTTGGCTGGAAAGTAAGGGTGCAATCATGACAGCATGGAAAGACAGAGAAAAGAAAATCGCTGCTATTGTAAAGTCCCAGAAAACAATACCCAATAATGAAGGCCTCGGAAGCAGCCTCCGAAGTACAAGTTTCTCTCTGACCTCCTCCTGCTGTCCTGTGTCAGGTCTCTGGCTCTTCATTCTTCCCCAAGGTTAGCTGTAGAAACTACAATACTTCTTCCCTAAGGCATATCGTGGAAACCAGAACCTTTTTTCTCCAAAACCAGCCATAAAACCTAAAGATATTCCTCTAACTTCCCCATTACTCTGCCTTTCTGTGTAAGAGTTGGCCAGAAATAAATTCTCAGGTCTACTTTGTTTGATCGTAGATCTTAAGAACTCCATTCCAGAGAGAAAGAGCAAGCACTACCTCATACCCAGGAGGAAGGAATTGCTGCACAGAGAGGCCAAACAGGATCTAAACAGTCAGGCCGTGCTGGGTTTCCATTGTCCATTAGCATTAGATCATACCATTTTTTTAAATTTTAAATTTCAATTTTTATGGAGCGTTTCATGAATTTGTGTGCCATCCTCGTAAAGGGGCCATGTTAATCTCTGCTGTATTTTCCTGATTTTAGTATATATCTGCTGCCAAAGCAAGTGATCATACCTTTTTTGTCCAATCGTATTTCTACATGGCTGTCCATATTTTGTTGGACCTAAACATAGAAATGAACATTTTCCTTGTACCTTTGGGTCTTCATTCTGAAGCCTCCCATGTCATGTAAAACTATGATCAAATACATTTGTATTTCTTTTCTCCTAATCGTCTGCCTTTTGTCCACTGATTTTCAGCGAACTTTCAGAGGGTGAAGGGGAAGTTTTCTCCTGTTGTCTACACTATAAACTACTTATGTTTGTGTTAGATCTAAAGAAGAGTAGACAGGTGTTTGTTGTCTGAGTCTTTAAACTTTTGTGAGTGTTCAAAATACTTTATGTATTACTGTATGTTTAAATTCAGGCTAAGAATTACCTCTGTTGATTTCAGCCTGAGAAGATCCATCTATAGAAATGAAGACTGAGAAAAATCTCTTCTCTGTACCATTCAAGAGGTCTCAGAGGGCAAAAGCTGCCTTTCCCCCAATTCCAAACTGACCTCAATTCTCTTTCTCATTTCACAATGTACTCTTTGTTAGTATTTCTAACTTATGCTGTTACTAAAGGAAGGATCTCCCCAGAATGCAGCATCTTGTAATAATGTATAAATATTACATTATTTATATTCACAGTGTGCTTGTGAATCTTAATAATTACACCTAGATTTCAATTTTTCTTATCCTTATTTTCTCACTCTATGCATAAACATCCAGACACCGGCGCGCATGCACACACACACACACACACACACACACACACACACACTTTGATTTTTTTTACCTAAAATCTGCAACCTTCTTCCAAGAACTCCAACATTTTAAATAATGTTCACATGAACCTTGGGAATCATACAACTTCGGAAAACTCTGCTCAACACCCCTCCGAAGACCAGTTATTTCAATGGTGTCTCTTCTATCTTAATGTGGAGAGGACTTGGGAATAATATTTTCTTGACTCTTTCACACTGATTCACAGTGTCCAGTCATATTTACCAGTTCCTTAATCCCAGAACTAGTGTGAGAATTATCAGAGGGATTTTAGTTGGATGTGGTTGTGGAAAAATTCTGCTGACGGTGAGGTTGTTTCAGGGGGAATAATTAAGAAGTCACTCAGACACATATGCTTAGGAACACGCATTTTGCCTAGAGCCTAAAATTTTCCAGAGGCAACTGAAAAGTGAATCTCCTTATCTTCTGGCTCCAAAAGGAAGAAAGGTTATGTTGAAATATGTCAAGCTCTATTCCTAAGAAAACTCCAAAAGTGCTGTTTTTGGTAATCATAGGGTACCCTTCCCATGAGTGCACATGGTACAGATAAACTTGGAGCTGACAAGGAGATTGGACTCACTGTCTGGTCTTCCAACCTGTTCTATTTCCAAGTCTAACAACTTACACAAAGAGAACTGAAAATGGAACCTCTAGTAAGAGACAGCACAGGGGCATGAAAGTTTGGGAGATGGCTCATCCTTTCTCCAGATCTCACCACTTACTTTATCTACTGGGATCCCCAGTTTGGGAAAAGGTTGAAGCAGGCACAGGATAGAGCAGCATGGTTTGCTGTCTATACTAAAAAATAAAGTCAAATGAAACGAGACACCAAGATGGCCACACAGTGAGAAATGTGATTCTATTCAATGGCTAGCCACATTGTTTGGCCATCTTTAAAATCTACAGCCTTGAGCTTCTAGAAATGGAATACTGGCCGTACTGGCTCCCATTTTGTTCCTTGTTTTTGATGACCTTGACAGTACTGAAGAGTCCTTTTCAGGTGTTTTATACAACAGGAATCCGCAACCACCAGGCCATGAACTGTTACCAGCTTTGCCCTGTTAGAAACCAGGCCACACAGCAGGAGGTGAGTGGCAGGCGAACCAGTGAGAGAAACTTTATCTGTATTTACAGCCACTCCTTATTGCTAGCATTACTGCCTGAGCTCCACCTTCTGTCAGATCAGCAGGGGCATTAGATTCTTACAGGAGCGGGAACACTACTGCGAACTGCACATATGAGGGATCTAGGTTGCATGTTCCTTCCGAGACTCTAATGCCTGATGATCTGTCACTGTCTCCCATCTCCTCCAGATGGGACCATCTAGCTGCAAAAAAACAAGCTCAGGGCTCCCACTGATTCTACATTATGGTGAGTTGTATAATTATTTCATTATATATTGCATGTAATAATAATAGAAATAAAGTGCATGGTAAATGTAACGCATGGAATCATCCCAAAACCATCCCCGCCACCTTTGTCTGTGGAAAAATTCTCCTCTGCAAAACCAGCCCATGGCGCCAAAAAGGTTGAGCACTGCTGTTACACAATGTCCTTCAATTTGGCCTATTCTGGTGATTTTCTCGTGGTTAGACATGGGTTGCAGATGTCTGGGAGAAAGACCGCAGAGGCCAAATGCCACTCTCATCACATCATATCAAATAGTATGTGTTAGCCCATTTTTGTGCTCCTGATAAACACATACCTGAGACAGGGTACTTATAAAGGAAAGAAGTTTAGTTGACTCACAATTCCACATGGCCAGGAAGACCTCACAATCATGGCGAAAGGCAAGGGGGAGCAAGTCACATCTTACATGGTGGCAGGGAAGAGAGGATGAGAACCAAGGAAAAGGGGAAACCCCTTATAAAACCATCAGATCTTGTGAGACTTATTCACTACCATGAGAACAGTATGGGGGAAATCACCCCCATGATTCAAATGTCTCCCATTGATCCCTCCCACAGCACACGGCAATTATGGGAGCTACAATTCAAGATGAGATTTGTGTGAGGGCATAGTCAAACCATATCAGGGTACATACCATTAACATGATTGATCACTGATGACGTTATTTATAACTCAGAGAGTTGGGGCTGGGTGTGGTGGCTTGTGCCTGTAATCCCAGCAATTTCGGAGGGCAAGGCAGGAGGACTGCTTGAGCCCAGGAGTTTAAGACTAGTCTGGGAAACATGGTGAAACCCTGTCTCTACTAAAAATATAACAATTAGTCGGGCATGATGGCACCTGCCAATAGTCCCAGCTACTTGTGGGTCTGAGGTGGGAGGACTGCCTGAGCCTAGGAGATTGAGGCTACAGTAGGCCAAGATGCAGCAATGCCTTCCAGCCTGGGCAAGAGAGTGTGACCATGTCTCAATTAAAAACAAAACAAAAAAAGAATTGGGAGTCATGCTCCATGTCCTTGAGGGTGGGGAATCTACATACATTATTTGGAATTATTCTGCATGAAAGACTTGTCTATTATCTGCCATTTATTTATTTATTCAGTCATTTATTCATATTAGTATAGGCTCATGGATATTTATTTTATACTTTTGGTTGTAATCCATGACTACATTATGTATTTTGTTGTTCTGACTTTGGCCATTGGGAACTCTTTCATTTGGCTCCTGTGATCCTTTGACATACCTCCACTGTTTTGCTTTGTAAACATTTCCTTGTTTTTTCGTGCTAAAAGATGCTCCAGGCTTGTATGATCTATTTCCTGTCCCAGTCCTAAAATCAGTCATTTCTCCAAGAAATACTGGTGCCTTTGTTAAAAAAATAGTATTTATTAAGTGATTTGAAAATATAAAGAAATAGCATGATAAATGGTAATAACCAAAGAAAACAAAACAAAAACCTGACTTTTTATATTATTGATCATTTCCAGGTACATTTGTTCATGAATATAAAAAGCTGACTTTATTTTATTTATTTTTGCAGCTTTGATTACATGGATGCTTTCAGGGAAGTGTGAGTCCCTAAGAAAATTCCACAGCTATACTGACTCCTACAAGGTAACTAAATGAGGTTAACCTTTGGCTTCTGCTGGGGAATACATTTCTATTCTTGCAGTCCCATGTGTGCAGGAGGAGTCTGAAGTGTGACACGTAAGTACTGGAAGGAGATATTGGATTTGAAGGGATTGTGTAGGTGAGAATGAAGGAGATTTCAATGGCTTGATGACTAAATTGGATGATGGAGTTCTCACAGGATACATAGTAGTCAGGAAACCCATGTCGGGTTCATTTGCAAATCCTGCTAACTTGACCTTCAAAGTTTTTCAAACTTTTCACCATGACCACCATTACCATTCTAAGTCACGTCTTCATTCTTTCTCTCATGGGGCTATCATAGTAGGTTCTGAATTGGTTCCCGGTTCTTGTTCTTAACCCTCTTCTGTTCCTTAAAGACCTCCAAATGTGTCCATCCTACTCAGTGTGAAAGCTAAAAGCTTTGCAACTGCCCACAAAGTTGCGGCCCCACCATCTCTCTGAACTCAACTACAGGTACTTCCTCTCTACTTGCTTTCTCTCACTTAGTCCCAATGACCTCCTTGCTGTTTCTTGGACCCTGTGGACACATCCCAATCTCAGGGCCTTTGCATATCTGATTTGTGAACTGAGATTTGTATACTGACATACACATTTTGCTAATTTCAATAACTTTAAGATATCTAGGATCTACCTCCAGAAATGGACAAAACAAAAAATGAAAGAACAATTCTCAGCAGCTGTGATATCACATTAAGTAAACAAATAAAAATCAACTTGATATATTGAATAATGTTTTTCACTTTTTTCCAGCTTTTTGAATAAACGTGCACAGTCTGAAGCAGCTTCAAAGATTTCAGTCATTTTTAGAAAGTCATGTCTTCAGAGAGTAAAAATGAATTATTTTTTTTCTTCATCTTTTTTTTTTTTTTTTAAATTTGAAATAGAGTCTTGCTCTGTCACCCAGGCTGGAGTGCAGTGGTGCGATCACGGCTCACTGCAGCTTCCGCCTCCCAGGTTCAAACAGTTCTCTGCCTCAGCCTCCTGAGAAGCTGGGATTACAGGCAGCAGCCTCCATGCCCAGCTAATTTTTGTGTTCTTAGTAGAGACAGGTTTTCACCATCTTGGCCAGGCTGGTCTTGAACTCCTGACCTCATTATCCACCCTCCTTGGCCTCTAATGATTTGAATAGCAGAAATGAGTGAGGGTCAATGTTCATTCATTGAATGTTTTAATTCAGTAATTTTCAGTAGTGTTTATTATATTATACTTGTGCCAGGTGTTGGGGATATGACAATAAATAAAGCATAATCCTACTGGGGGAAATTGGGAGAAAGAGAACAGGGAATTGAAACAGGGCCCCAAGTGTTGTGCTACAGCCAAACACAGGCTGCTGAGGGAATGTCCTGGAGGGGTGGCCAGGAGGCCTGGGGTTCAGAGGAAAATCAGGTTAGAACTGTGCTCAAGGTCACAGAGATCACAATATGTGAGGTCATGTTCTAACTCAAGCCGTGCTGATCCAAGCACCTGCTCTCAGCTACTGGTAGGTAGGCTTGAGATTAAAAAACCTAAAGTTGGTGTTATTTGATTCATATTATAGAATTGGAGGAGAAACTTAACTGGGATGTGTCTTTTAAAATCAGGATCCACTGACTTCATGAAAGATCTCATGGAATCCTAATGCCCAAGCTGCATCATATTTCTAATGTGTGTTTCAGTTCCCTTCCTGGCAACAACACAGGACTGTAGTGGAAATGTCTGAGTGTATTTTGATTCCATTTCCTTTAGTTTTTCCAAGGCTGTATTGCAAAAACAATACACCTCTCCTGCTAACAATTGTATCCATGTACTTTCTCCTGTGACACAGAGACCCATCTTTTTACATTATTATGGCCTGCTAATCAGAATGTTTGAAAGTTATGTTTCTTATTATTAGACTAAAAAATAATTAGAAATCAATTAGTGAGTAGAGTGTATTTGCGGGGCATGTGTTTTCAAAAGTGGTGAGAAGGAGAGAAGTACAGGTCTATTTCCCATCGGAAGGTCTGAGCCATCTCTTCGGTCTCCTCATGGCTGACTTCATCTCATGGTTCCTCAGAGTGTAGATCAAGGGGTTGAGCAGAGGGGAGATGATAGTGAAGGTGATAGAGATGGCCTTATCTGTGGGGAGGGGAGTGAAGGGCCTGGCATAGACATAGATGCAGGGCACAAAATGCAGGGTCACCACAGCGATGTGGGAGGTGCAGGTGGAGATGGCTTTCCTCCTGCCCTCCCATGTCTGAGACTTGAGTAATGATAATATGACCATGTAGGCCACCAAGAGCAGGAAAAACCACAGTGTGGTGAGCAGTCCATTGTTGGAAATCATTAGTAGTTCAAATATGAAAATATCTGTACTGGTAAGTTTGAGAACTTGGGGGACATCACAATAGAAAGTGTCAAGAACATTGGGTCCACAGAAAGGGAGAGGGAGCAACAGGGAAATCTGCACGATGGAGTGGACAAAGCCCCCCACCCAGGCAGCCACTGTTAGCCCAATGCAATGGTCTCTACTCATGATGGTCACATAGTGCAGGGGCTTGAAGATGGCCATATATCGATCCAATGCCATCACTGAGAGAGAACATGTATCCACTCCTCCAATAAAGTGGAAGAGAAACATCTGAGTGAAGCAAACATTGAAGGAGATGGTCTTTGTCTCAGATAGAAGGTCCACCAGAACCTTGGGTGCTGTGATGGAGGAGAAGCAGATATCAGCAATAGATAAGTTACGGAGCAAAAAATACATGGGTGCGTGAAGGCGAGATTCAGAAGTGACTGTGACCATGATGAGGAGGTTTCCCAGCAGGGTCGTCACGTACACCAAGAGTAGGAAAAGAAACAGGACCAAGCTTGCTTCCTGATTCTGGGTTAGGCCAAGGAAAATAAATTCCTTTACCCTGGTGCAATTTTTTATCTCCATTGAATCATCCTCTTTATTCTCTTTTGTTCAAGCTATGTCATGCAACAGCACTAGGATGTCTGTTTTATTATCTTCCCAAACACACTAGAAGACAGTTCAGAAACTTCCCACACAGTTGTAGTGTTTGTAGTTTGTTGCATTGTCCACATTTTAAAGATAGCAATCAGTTTGCTGATCTAATATATGCAAAGTCGTTCAGTAATTCTTTTCCTATAAAACTATTTTGGAAAAGAATAAGCATATTATGTTTAATAATGACATTTACTTAGCATACTTAAATTTATTATTTTTATTATTTATTTTTATATCCATGCAAACTTATTGGTTGTCAGGAACTGTGAAGTGTTAAATACAAAAATAAGTAAGATGTAGTTCCAGCCATTAGGAAACTTATAGTCTAGGCACTTAATAGTCATATTAGCTAATATTCTGTTGACTTCAAGAGAGTCTTATGTTACTAAGAGGATTGTCCTATTTCTTATTGCAATATTGCTGTGCCATGGATCAATTTCCTAGCTCTTGGTTGTTTTCTGTCAGAGTTCTTAAAATTGCAGCCTGGGATTTCACTTAGTTAACTTCTCCTTGTCACAATTTTACACTAATCAGAGTTTTTGCTTGATATTTATTTGAACACATGGACACACGGTGGGGAGCACTACACACTGGGGTCTGTTGGGGGGAAATAGGGGAGGGACGTTGGGAGGTGGGGAGTTGGGGAGAGATAGCAAGGGGAGAGATGCCAGATGTAGGTGATGGGGAGGAAGGCAGCAAATCACACTGCCACGTGTGTACCTATGCAACAATCTTGCATGTTCTTCACATGTACCCCAAAACCTAAAATGCAATAAAATAAATTAAAAAAAGAAGAAAATATGTTAAATTCGCTATTAGGAAACAGATTTGAAACAACATGTTAAAACAAATCTCAAAGAATATAATTAATGTTTTTGATTGTGGTAAAAACAGTTAACACAAGACCTATTAACAATTTTCAAGTGTACAGTAGTGGATTGTTAACTATAAGTGGAATGTTGTACAGCAATTTTCTAGGACTTATATATCTTGTATAAGTGAATCTTTATACAAATTGACCAAAAACTCCCCTGTTCCCTCTCCCATCAGCCCCTGGCAACTACCATTCTACTTTCAGTTTCAATGAATTTGACTATTTTAGAAGTGGAACCATGTGGTATTTTGAGAGTGAATAGCATTAAAATACACTATTGTAATAATTTTGTTTTTTGTTTATTTTAAGAAAATATTTTTATCTCATCTTGTTACTTATGCTGCTATGGAGGTCAAAAGGTTCTGATTTTTCTAGATACAAGAAGTGCAAGCACCATCAACTGGTTCTTGTTTTGTTTTAGCTGATGCTGTAATATTAATATTACTATTATTATCAGTGAGTTTTCTACCCTGTGCAGGAACACATTTTGATGAGAACCTCCAATGGTTTTGTAAATCTGAAAGGTGATTAGCTTTTTCACAAAAGGAAGAATTTTCCTGCTGAGAGAGTCAGTGAGATGTAGTGAAGAGGGCTCTGGATTGGGGAGATTGGAGCATTGCTTTTATCTGGTCCTTATTCTGCCAACAACTAGTTGAATGATTGGGGCTCTGACTCTTCAGCTCTGGACTGTGTCAGATGGATCCGGTGTGGATATTATCAGTTCGAGCTAGCAGGGAAGAGGAGGGATCTGAAATAAGGAGGAGATTCATTTAAGAGGTTACAAGGCTGACCCTGGGGTCTTAATGTTGATGCCCCACTTCAGGCTCCATCGAAAGGTAGGGACCAACTGGGAATCTGCTTTTTTCTCCTGTCCTGTTCCTCCTCCTTTTCTGTTTCCACCATCAGTAGGTCCATTTATAGGTGGTTGGGAGAAAACCAGCTGGAGAGTCATCATCCCCCTCTAATCTTCATACCCCAAAAGTTAAAATGTTTTGTGAATGATTCTCTTATTTATTCTTATGAAGAAGAGTTTTTTATTTCTTCCTTACAGACAAAGAAATGATGTTCAGAAAGGGGAGTTCATTTTCCCAAACTCACAACAGAAGTAAGTGGTGGTACCTCACTTCAAATGTGATTCTTTTAGCTCCAAAGCCAACATTCCATCTACTACAACATGTAATTATTGTTTAAGCATTCAGTTGACCAGAATTATGTCTTTGCATTTAGGGTAAAGGTGGCAGAGAAACTGTCCCAGATGAGATATTTGTATATAAAATAATAAAATTCCAAGATAAGTTTGAGGTTAGCATGAGTTTAACCCAACCAATCTCCCATCCCTTCTGTAACAATCTCAATAAGGTTGTGCAGCCAGAATTGATGTCACAAAAATGGAATCTGTCTCCCTAAAGTTGGACTCGATTACATTCCCGAGCCTGCATTTATTAGGGCAAGTGCGAAGGCATTCATTTAGCCAATGGGTCTTTTAATCCTTCAACACACATTTCATGATTTTCATGGGATGGTTGGAATTCTTCTCGTATTAGCAATATACACAAGAGCACAGGAAAGTTCTTACTCTGGAGCCATTTTCACTCTAATGGAAAATATAAAAACATAAGTGCATAATCACACATGGGAGATGATGCTGGTACAAATATAGTGCTGTGGGAGCACAGCAGAGCTCTGTCTGGGAATAGTGCAGGAAGGTTTTCTATAGGAGGTGATGTTTTCCCTCAGTCATGACCAATTTTCAAGAAATGGAAGCAGGATCTATCATGCAAAGGAAACAGCCCATAAAAAGTCAGTAGTGAAGATGACATACTTATACAGAGAACACTGGAAAATGCTGTGTGGTTGGCACAGAGTGGGGAAGTGTGGAATGAAAGGAGATTTTTATTAGTACCCATAATTTCTTATCCTACTAATAAAGAAATTATTGTTATTATTATTTTGAGATGGAGTCTTACTCTGTCACCCAGGGTGGAGTGCAGTGGCACAGTCTTGGCTCACTGCAACTTCTGCCCCCTGGGTTCAAGCTATTCTCCTGCCTCAGCCTCCCCAGTAGCAGGGATTACAGACACACACCACCATGTCTGGCTAATTTTTATGTTTTCAGTAGAGATGGGGTTTCACCATGTTGTTCTGGCTGATCTCAAACTCCTAACCTCATGATCTGCACATCTTGGCTTCCCAAAGTGCTGAGATTATAAGTATAAGCCACCGTACCCAGCCAAGACCTTATTATTACATTCAGTGTTTGTTAGGTACTGGCTGGTTAGTGACTAATTGAACTGTTTACTGACCTCCATGTTCTCATATTCAGGGTAGTAAAGCTTAAAGTGTTCCTCCATGGTGGGTGGGGGCAATGTCCTTTGACTTCTTTGTCTCAACTCTGATCTATGAACTTCTAGTATTACATAGAGGGGGTTGTTCTGAAAAGTGGTGACGGAAGGCTGTGGTTCTTGCTCCAGTGTGGAGGAGGGAAAAAGACAGTGACACCTTCTGAGAGGCAGCCTACACTGTATCATGAGACTTTCTTCTGCTCTTTCCATTTTTGGATCAAACTAAGAGGATGGTGGGGCCAGACAGCAGTGAGAGACATTACCATCTTTAGAATAGTGTTGATGTTTATAAGCTGTATTGATCATCGAAGGAAAAATTTTAAATTATTATTACTTGCCCCACCTTATACATAGCCAGTGAACATATATGGCAATCTTCAAATGCATATGGAGAAATTGGAGCACACTGTCAGTTTTTAACAAGTGTTTATAGCTTAATAAAAAGTGGATGATTTGTGTAAATTGATGAAACATCATGCATTATAGAATGTGAGGTATGTCATTATAGAATGTGAGGTAAACAGAGGTAGATTTGGATGAGATGGGAAGTATGATACAAGAAATGATGATTTCCAGTAGTAAAAAAAGCCTCTATTCTTTTGAGTGATTCCTATAGGTGAAGCAGCATAAAAAGTTGATTAATTTAAATCTCACCACCATCTATTGGGTAAGCATTGAAGTACATTATTCCTGTACTTCATATGAAATATTTCATGAATCTGTTTGGCTGAAGAAACAGATGTATAAAATCCAAGAGAAGGAAATAAGATAAAATAAATAGTGCCTTTCCCCTAATATTCTATAAAGGCTCAAATTTTTCTAAAAAGATTGAAAAAAATTGTGAAGATAAGCATTTGACAGAAAGGGATCTTACCACTAAGCAACTCAAGCGTCATAGCAATTGCATGATGCTTTCTCTCAAACCAAATGGACTACATTTCTATCTTTCTTTTTCTTTTTTGACATGGAATCTTGCTCTGTCACCCAGACTGGAGTGCAATGGTGCAATCTTGGCTCACTGCAATCTCTGCCTCTAGGGTTCAAGCAATTCTACTGTCTCAGCCTCCCAAGTAGCTGAGATTACAGGCACTGACCATCATGCCTGGCTAATTTCTGTATTTTTATAGAGATGGGGTTTCACTATGTTGGCTAGGCTAGTGAACTCCTGACCTCAGGAGATCTACCCACTTCAGCATCCCAAAGGGATGGAATTATAGGTGTGAGCCACCGTGCCTGGCCTCTGTGTCTCTCTTAACACAACATGAGTCTTTCCAATATTTAATAGCCACCTTTGTTGTTTCTGTCAGTGAGATGATCATCTTGACTCTAAAGCATTTAATATACCTGAAAACATAATATACCTGAAAAAAGTCAATTTTTTATTTGTAGTTAGTAACAACATGTTGATTGCAGTATACATAACTTAACCTTACCTAGTAGGTTGGTGGCTTTACTTTCTTCCTTTGATCCTGAAACTCTAAAAAAATAATTGGATGCCATTAGACACAGTGCATGACAGAAGATTGTTGACATTCATGCTGGAAGATTTTGTCTAAAGATAGAGCCCTTTGGAATGCCAGATATCTAGTGTCTGCTCCACTTTCAGGAGAGAAAGGGTATCAACAGACTCAAAGTATCACATCTTTAAAGTTCTTCCACTGTATTCCTTTCTTGAATCCAAATCCCTGAGGCTTATGCTTAATTTAAGAATTGCAAAGACAATGTTATTGAACAAGAGAGTGGAAGTTATGTGGCTGATTTTGCCATTGGTAATGGAGTTTCAATGGGAGTTATTAAAATGTTACCAAAGCATGCATATGTATACAGACACCAGGCATATTTTGGTTGGTGTCCGGGTTCTTTAGAAGCATTAAAAGAAATCTATCCCCTTAACCACAGTACAATAAAAACTTTGTTAAAACATGCTGAATGCTATGCCAGCAAGACTTTGAGTCCAATTTTCACAGCTTGCAATGCTCAGAGGACATCATCTACTTGCGTTTCAATTAGATTGCCAAAAACCTAGGAGAACTAGACCTCAAATAATTTGCTACCAGTCCAGTTTCTAATTAGACATAGAATGATCTTAGCTCTATGATGTTGCTATAAGCATCCACATAAATAGAACCACAACTTAGACAATGTTTGGGGAATGCACATTTTCTCTGTTACCAAATCTACTCATATGGAACATTTCAATTTGGAGATAGCTACATCAGCATATTAGTAAAATTATCCACACAATTAACAGTATTAATTTAGAAT
Organism: Cebus imitator; assembly: GCF_001604975.1. NCBI lineage: Eukaryota > Metazoa > Chordata > Mammalia > Primates > Cebidae > Cebus > Cebus imitator. The sequence continues at coordinate 1,130,206 of NW_016107568.1, forward strand.
AACTTGTTTATTGAATGGATTTTTTTTATTGAATGGTTCTATAATAAAGAACCCACATTCACTATTTCACAATGGTGATGAATTTGGACTTTTTTGCTTTTCAACTTTTTTTTTTTTTTGTAAAGCAAGTTTGTCTACAAAGAAAAAACATGAGACAGGTCACGTTTGTTGAAATGGTTAAAACGGGTAATTTTTGACCAGGCGTGGTGGCTCATACCTGTATTCCCAGTACTCCTGAAGGCCAAAGTGGGTGGATCACTTGAGTCCAGGAGTTTGAGACCAGACTGGGCAACATAGTGAAACTCCATCTCTACTAAAAATACAGAAGTTGGCCATGTGTGGTGGCGTGTGCCTGTGGTCTCAGATGCTTAGGCAGGAGAATCGCTTGAACCCAGAAGGTGGAGATTGCAGTAAGCCGAGATCATGTCACAGCACTCCAGTCTGGGTGACACAGCAAGGCTCTGTCTCAAAAGAAAGGGGGGTAATTTTTGTTTGTTTCATGTTCAGGGGCCAAGTAATTTGGTCCCAGAGAACCACACTGAATGCAAGTTTGCCTCCATCCTCTTCTGTCTCAGTTATCGATGTCTGACTTGAGTGAGAAGCTGCAGATACAAGAAAAGGAAGAGAATCAATTAATGAAAGGAACAAGAATGTGCTTTACCTACAAGCCTTATGGTAAACTATGTGACATGTAGGGAGACTCCTGATTCAGACATATTAAACAGGCAGAGTCTGAAAGGAGTTGATGCCTTTTCAGTGAAGGTGAGGAGAGGGATGAATTGGATACAGAGAAATCTGGGTCTATTTTGGAATTTTGGTACTGAGGAATAGAGTTTCGTGATTTTAAATTTAATTGGAAACAAGAATTGATATGTGAATAGGATGCAGTAATGACATTGATGTGAGACAGGGACTTAATGACTATACGTGTTCTTTGGCATCTGTGATTTATATCAAATACACAGTAAAGTGCAAAAACCTGTTCACTCTTCAGTTATTTCTTGAGAGTCTATTTTATACACAAGACACTGAAAGTACAGCAGTGAATAAAACGGACCCAAATCCTGTGCTCATAGAGTGTTCTAGTTGGATGACCCAGATAATAAATAATGTAAATAAATAAAATGTATGGAATATGTTGGTGAGAAACACAACAAAAACAATTAGGCAGGGCAGTGAGATAGGCAGCAATGGATAAGAACTGCAGGCCTGCCTTACAAGAATTCCTTAAGCAAGCACTAAACATGGAAAGGAATAGCCAGTACCAGCCACTGCATAAACACACCAAATTTTAAAGACCATTGACACAGTGAAGAAACTGCATCAACTAATGGGCAAAACAACCAGCTAACATTAAAATGGCAGGATCAAATTCACACATAACAATATTAACCTTAAATGTAAATGGGTTAAATGCCCCAATCAAAAGACGCAGACTGGAGAACTGGATAAAGAGTCAAGACCTATTGGTGTACTGTATTCAGGAGACCCATCTCACATGCAAAGTCACACAGAGGCTCAAAATAAAGGGATGGAGGAAGGTTTATCAAGCAAATGGAGAGAGAAAAAAAAGCAGGGGTTGCAAACCTAGCCTCTGATAAAATAGCCTTTAAAGCAACAAAGATCAAAAGAGACAAAGAAGGGCATTGCATAACGGTAAAGGGATCAATGCAACAAGAAGAGCTAATGATCCTAAATATATATGCACCCAATACAGGAGCACCCAGATACATAAAGCAAGTTCTTAATGACCTACAAAGAGACTTAGACTCCCACACAGTAATAGTGGGAAACCTTAACACCCCACTATCAATACTAGACAGATCAATGAGATGGAAAATTAACAAGGATATCCAGGACTTGAACTCAGATCTGGAACAAGTGGACCTAATAGGCATCTACAGAACTATCCACCCCAAATCCATAGAATATGCATTGGTCTCAGCACCACATCACACTTACTCTAAAATTGACCACATAATTGGAAGTAAATCACTTCTCAGTAAATGCAAAAGAATGGAAATCATAACAAACAGTTTCTCAGACCACAGTGCAATCAAATTAGAGCTCAGGATTAAGAAATTCACTCAAGGCCTGGCGCAGTGGCTCACGCCTGTAATCCCAGCACTTTGGGAGGCCAAGGTGGGTGGATCACGAGGTCAAGAGATCGAGACCATCCTGGCCAACATGGTGAAACCGCATCTCTACTAAAAAACACAAAAATTAGCTGGGCATGGTGGTGCACGCCTGTAGTCCCAGCTACTCAGGAGGCTGAGGCAGGAGAATTGCTTGAAACCAGGAGGCGGAGATTGCAGTGAGCCAAGATTGTGCCACTACACTCCAGCCTGGCAACAGAGCGAGATTATGTCTTTAAAAAAAAAAAAAAGAAAGAAACTCACTCAACTCCACTGCACTCCAACCTGAGTGACAGAACTAGACCCTGTCTCAAAAAACAAAACAAGAGAGGGATCCAAGATGGCTGAATAGAAACAGCTTTGGAATGCTCTTTTGATTGGTTTGATATAATATAGCTAGAACAATGCAGAGAGTGATTGATCACCACATTTCCAAACAAGTTTTTACTACCCACAGACCAGGAGATTCCCAGGCTAAAAAGCACGATGAGTTTCCAGCACTGCTGTTTCAGCTGGCATGGTGGGTTTCTGCACAAATACTCACACACATCTGTGTGGCCATTTTAACTGGCACCTGGAATGCCTGGGAGAGAAAGTCACCCATTCTAATGAAAAAGAGGGGGCTGAAACAGGGAGCCAGGAGATCTGGCTCAGTGGGCCCCACCCCCACAAAGACCAGCAATCTGAAATGCTCTGGATTGAGACTTTTGCAGCAAGCATAGCTGGACCCAGGATGGTCCAGCTCTGTGGGAGGAAGGGTGTCCACCATTACCGAGGCAGTCCACCACTACTGAGGCAATCCACCATTACTGAAGCAGTCCACCATTACTGAGGCAGCCCACCATTACCAAGGCAATATGCCATTACTGAGGCAGTCCACCACTATTGAGGTAGACTGCCATTACGGAGGCAGTTCTAACGGTACCTCTGTAAACAAATTCAAAGCAAATTTAAACAGCAGTGGACAGAGTCCGTGGCAGCTCAGCAACGCCTCTGCAGGCAGACTGTGCATCTTGCTTGGCAGGGTATCTCTGAAAAAAGACAGCAGCATGTCGGGAATTTATAAATAAAGCCCCACCTTCCCAGGACACAGCACCTGGGAAAAAAAGGTGGTTATGAGTTCTGCTGCAGCAGACTTAAATGTACCTGCTCAGCAGCTGTGAATGGAACAACAGAGCTCATCAGCACAGCACTTGAGCTCCTATAAGAGACAAACTATCTCCTCAAACAGTTCCCTGACCCCCATATATCCAAAGAGAAACCCCATAAAGGAGAGCTCAGGCTGACATCTGGTGGGGTACCCTTCTGGGATGAAGGTAACCAAAGAAGAAACTGGCAGCAACCCTTACTGTTCTGCAGCGCCTGCAGGTGATCCTCAGGCAAGCAGGGTCTGGAGTGGACCTCCAGCAGTTCTGCAGCAGAGGGGCCTGATTGTTAGAAGGAAAACTATAAAACAGAAAGAAATAGCTTCAACATCAACAAAAAGTACATCCACTCAGAGACTCCTTCTGAAAGCCACCAACTACAAAGACCACAGGTAGATAAATCCACAAAGATGGGAAGAAACCAGTGCAAAAAGGATGAAAACTCCCAAAACCAGACCACCTCCCCTCCTCTAAGAGATCACAACTCCTCACCAGTAAGGGAACAAAGCTTGATGGAGAATGAGTCTGATGAATTGACAGAAACAGATTTCAGAACGTGGGTAATAACAAACTTCTCTGAGCTAAAAGAACATGTTCTAACCCAATGCAAAGAAACTAAGAACCTTGAAAAAGGGTTAGACGAAATGTTTACCAGAATAAACAGCTTAGAGAAGAATATAAAGGACTTGATAGTGCTGAAAAACATAACACGAGAACATCACGAAGCATACACAAGTTTCAACAGCCAAATCAACCAAGCAGAAGATAGGATATCAGGGATTGAAGATCAACTCAGTGAAATAAAATGAGAAGGCAAGATTAGAGAAAAAAGAGTGAAAAAAAATGGACAAAGCCGCCAAGAAATACGGGATTATGTGAAAAGACCTAATCTACATTTGTTAGGTGTATCTGAATGTGACAGAGAGAATGAATTTGAGCAGGAAAACACTCTTCAGGATATTATCCAGGAGAACTTCCCCAACCTAGCAAGGCAGGCCAACATTCAAGTCCGGGAAATTCAGAGAACACCACAAAGATATTCCTCAAGAAGACTAACCCCAAGGGAAATAATCATCAGATTCACCAGTGTTGAAATGAAGGAAAAATGCTAAGGGCAGCCAGAGAGAAAGGTCGGGTTACCCACAACGGGAAGCCCATTAGACTCACAGGGGATCTCTCCACAGAAACCCTACAAGCCAGAAGAGAGTGGGGACCAATATTCAATATCCTTAAAGAAAGGAACTTTCAACCTAGAATTTTGTATCCAGCCAAATGAAGCTTCATAAGTGAAGGAGAAATAAAATCCTTTACAGACAAGCAATTGCTGAGAGATTTCATCACCACCATGCCTGCCTTACAAGATCTCCTGAAAGAAGCACTAAACATGAAAAGGAACAACCAGTAACAGCCACTCCAAAAATGTATCAAATGGTAAAGACCACTGTGACAATGAAGAAACTGCATCAACTAATGGGCAAAACAACCAGCTAGCATCAAAATGGCAGGATCAAATTCACACATAACAATATTAACCTTAAATGTAAATAGGTTAAATGCCCCAATCAAAAGACACAGACTGGAAAACTGGATAAAAAGTCAAGACCCATTGGTGTGCTGTATTCAGGAAACCCATCTCACATTCAAGGACACACATAGGCTCAAAATAAAGGGCTGGAGGAAGATTTACCAAGCAAATGGAGAGGAAAAAAAAGAAAGGAAAAAAAAAAAGGCAGGACTTGCAATCCTAGTCTCTGATAAAATAGTCTTTAAACCAACAAAAATCAAAAGAGACAAAGGGGGGCATAACACAATGGTAAAAGGATCAATGTAACAAGAAGAGTTAATGATTCTAAACATATATGCACCCAATACAGGAGCACCCAGATACATAAAGCAAGTTCTTAACGACCTACAAAGAGATTTAGACACCCCCACAATAATAGTAGGAGATTTTAACACTCCACTGTCAATGTTAGACAGATCAATGAGACATAAAATTAACAAGGATATCCAGGACTTGAACTCAGATCTGGACCAAGCAAACCTAATAGACATCTTCAGTACTATCCACCCCAAATCCACAGAATATATATTCTTCTCAGCACCACATCACACCTACTCTAAATCAACCACATAATTGGAAGTAAATAACTCCTCAGCAAATGCAAAAGAACGGAAATCATAACAAACAGTCTCTCAAACCACAGTGCAATCAAATGTGAACTCAGGATCAAGAAACTCACTCAGAACCACACAACTTCATGGAAACTGAACAACTGGCTCCTGAATGTTGACTGGATAAACAATGAAATGAAGGCAGGAATAAAGATGTTCTTTGAAATCAATAAGAATGAAGACACAATGTACCAGACTCTTTGGTACACATATAAAGCAGTGTCTAGAGGGAAATGTATAGCAATAACTGCCCACATGAGAAACAAGGAAAGATCCAAGATCAACACTCTGTCATAAAAATTGAAAGAGCTAGAGGAGCAAGATTTAAAAAAAACTCAAAAGCTAGCAGAAGACAAGAAATAACTAAGATCAGAGCAGAACTGAAAGATATAGAGACACAAATAACCTTTCAAAAAATTAATAAATCCAGGAGCTGATTTTTTGAAAAGATCAACAAAATAGACCACTAGCCAGATTAATAAACAAAAAAAGAGAGAATAATCAAATAGATGCAATAAAAATACAAACTACCATCAGAGATTACTACAAACAACTCTGCACACATAAACCAGTAAACCTGGAAGAAATGGATAAATTCCTGGACACTTGCACCCTCCTGAGCCTAAATCAGGAAGGAGTTGAAACCCTGAATAGACCAATAACAAGGGCTGAAGTTGAGGCAGCAATTAATAGCCTACCAACAAGGAAAAGTCCAGGTCCAGATGAGTTCACAGCTGAATTCTACCAGACATACAAAAAGGAGCTGGTACCACTCCTTCTGAAACTATTCCAAACAATCCAAAAAAGGGAATCCTTCCCAAATCATTTTATGAGACCAACATCATCCTGATACCAAAACCCATCAGTAACTCAACAAGAAAAGAAAACTTCAGGCCATTATCCATGATGAACATAGATGCAAAAATCTTCAATAAAATACTGGCAAGCCGATTGCAACAGCACATCAAAAAGCTCGTCCATCATGATCAAGTAGGCTTCATCCCAGGGATGCAAGGCTGGTTCAATATACACCAGTCTATAAACGCAATCCACCACATGAATAGGACCAAAGACAAAAACCACATGATTATCTCAACAGATGCAGAGAAGGCCTTCTACAAAATTCAAGAAACTCATTCAAAACCACACAACTGCATGGAAACTGAACAACCTGCTCCTGAATGACTACTGGATAAATAATGAAATGAATGCAGAAATAAAGATGTTCTTTGAAATCAATGAGAACAAAGACACAACATACCAGAAACTCTGGGACATATTTAAAACTGTGTCTAGAGGGAAATTTATAGCACTAAATGTCCAAAAGAGAAGTGAGAAAAGGTCTAAAATTGACACCCTAACATCACAATTAAAAGAAACAGAGGAGCAACATCAAACAAATTCAAAAGCTAGCAGAAGACAAGAAGCAACTAAGATCAGAGCGGAACTGAAGGAGATAAAGACACATAAAAAAAACTCTTCAAAAAATCAGTAAATCCAGAAGCTGGTATTTTGAAAAGATCAACAAGATAGATAGACTGCTAGCCAGACTAATGGAAAAGAAGAGAGGGAATAATTGAATAGATGCAATAAAAAATAATAAAGGGGTTATCATCACTGATCCCACAGAAATACAAACTACCATCAGATACTACTACAAACACCTCTATGCGCATAAACCAGTAAATTTAGAAGATATGGATAAATTCCTGGACAAAGGCCTTCAACAAAATTCAACAGTTCTTTAAGCAAAAAATACTCAATAAACGGCATCGATGAAATGTATCTCAAAATAATAAAAGCTATTCATGACAAGCCCACAGCCAATATCATACTGAATGGGCAAAAACTGGAAGCATTCCCCTTGAAATGTGGCACCAGACAAGGATGCCCTCTCTCACCACTGCTATTCAATATAGTATTAGAAGTTCTAGCCACAGCAATCAGGCAAGAAAATTAAATAAAGGATATTCAATTAGGAAAAGAGGAAGTCAAAATGTCTCTATTTGCAGATGACATGATTGTATATTTAGAAGACCCCATTGTCTCAGCTCAAAACCTCCTAAAGCTGATAAGCAACTTCAGCAAAGTCTCAGGATACAAAATCAATGTGCAAAAATCACAAGCATTCCCATACATCAATAACAGACAGAGAGCCAAATCACGAGCAAACTCCCATTCACAATTGCTACAAAGAGAATAAAATATCTAGGAATACAACTAACAAGGGATGTGAAGGACCTCTTTAAGGAGAGCTACAAACCACTGCTCAAGGAAATAAGAGAGGACACAAACAGATGGAAAAACATCCCATGCTCATGCTTGGGAAAAATCAATATCGTGAAAATGGCCATACTGCCCAAAGTAATTTATAGATTCAATCCTATCCCCATCAAGCTACCATTGACCTTCTTCACAGAACTAGAAAAAACCACCTTAAACTTCATATGGAACCAAAAAAGAGCCTGCATAGCAAAGACAATCCTAAGCAACAAAACAAAACAAAAAACAAAAAACAAAATCCCCCAAAAAACAAACAAACAAAAAACCAAAACTCATCATGCTACCTGAGTCCAAACTATACTACAAGGCTACAGTAATCAAAACAGCATGGTACTGGTACCAAAACAGAGATAAAGACCAATGGAACAGAACAGAGGCCTTGGAAGTGATAGCACACATCTACAACCATCTGATCACTGACAAACTTGACAAAAACAAGCAATGGGGAAAGGATTCCCTATTTAATAAACGGTGCTGGGAAAACTGGCTAGCCATATGCAGAAAGCTGAAGCTGGATCCCTTCCTTACACCTTACACAAAACCCCAGATGGATTAAAGATTTAAACAAAAGACGTAACACCATGAAAACCCTAGAAGAAAACCTAGTTGATACCATTCAGGACAATAGGCATAGGCAAGGACTTCATGACTAAAACACAAAAAGCAATGGCAACAAAAGCCAAAATAGACAAATGGGATCTAATTAAATTTAAGAGCTTCTGCACAGCAAAAGAAAGTATCATTAGAGTGAACTGCTAGCCAACAGAACAGGGAAAAATTTCTGCAACTTACTCATCTGACAAAGGGCTAATATCCAGAATCTACAAAGAACTTAAACGAATTTGCAAGAAAAAAGCAAACCACCTCATCGAAAAATGGGGGAAGGATATGAACAGACACTTTTTAAAAGAAGACACTTATGCAGCCAACAAACATATGAAAAAAAGCTCATCATCGCTGGTCATTAGAGAAATGCAAATCAAAACCACATAGAGATACCATCTCATGCCAGTTAGAATGACGATCATTAAAAAATCAGGAGACAATAGATTCTGGAGAGTATCTGGAGAAATAGGAATGCTTTTACACTGTTGCGGGGGAGTGTAAATTAGTTCAACCATTATGGAAGACAGTGTAGCAATTCCTCAAGGATCTGGAAATAGAAATACCATCTGACCCAGCAATCCTATTACTGGGTATATACCCAAAGGATTATAAATTGTTCTAGTATAAAGACACATGCACACATATGTTCATTGTGTCACTGTTTACAATAGTAAAGACTCGGAACCAACCCAAATGGCCATCGAAGCAGACTGGATTAAAAAAATGTGGCATATATCATCATGGAATACTATGCAGCCATCAAAAGGATGATTTCATGTCCTTTGCAGGGACATGGATGAAGTCATCATTCTTAGCAAACTGACACAAGAACAAACAACCCAATACTGCATGTTCTCACTAATAAGTGGGTCTTGAACAATGAGAACACATGGACATGGGGAGGGGAGCATCACACACTGGGGCCTGTTGGGGATTGGGGGCTATGGGAGGGATAGCAGGGGGTGGGGGAATTTGGGGAGGGATAACATTATGAGAAATACCTAATGTAGATGACAGGGGGTGGATGCAGCAAACCATCATATCGTGTGTATATCTATGTAACAATCCTGCACGATCTGCACATGTACCCCAGAACTTAAAATATATTAAAAAAAATTTAAAAAGCCCGGGCGCGGTGGCTCACGCTTGTAATCCCAGCACTTTGGGAGGCCGAGGTGGGTGGATCACGAGGTCAAGA
>NW_016107568.1:1139907-1151557 GCF_001604975.1 Cebus imitator
AAAAAAAAAAAAAAAAAAAAAAAAAAAAAAAAAAAAAAAAGTAAAACAGTAAAAAAATATTATCTACTAGAAAAAAGGATATTAAGGCGAGGGGCATATGTTTTTGGAATATCAACAAGGCCAATGTTTAACAGGTTACATCAAAAGGTAACAGGAAGGTAAGGTAACTTAAAACCTCTGTTGTGAATAAAAGTGTGGAGAAACAGAGGGTCTGGGTTGATTGGCTGCGTTTTGTCCTCTGAAAGCAGCCAACGACCATCCCTAGCCCACTTGAAACACTGTAATGGTGTGAGAGTGCATTCATTCATCCATAGTTGAGTCAGGGTCTGCAGGTCAGACTTCTGTGGGTGGTGAGAACCACATCTCACATAGATACATATATACATATCTATAAATACTAATATATCTGTCATCATATATCTGTCCTTATATTAAACTAAATATTATTTCATTTTGTTTTTGTTTTAGTTTTGAGACCAGGTCTTGCTCTGTCACCCAGGCTGGAGTGCAGTGGCAGGAACACAGCTCTTTGTAGCCTTGACCCCCTGGGCTGGGACCACTGGTGTGTGCTGCTACCCCTTGCTAATATTTAAAAACTGTTCTGTAAAGACAGTGTCTTACATGTTGTCCAGGCTGGTCTTGAACTCCTGGGCCCAAGTAGTCCTTCCACCTTCCTTCCCAACGTGCTGGGATTACAGATGTGAGCTACTGCAGCTTTTAAACTGACGTCTCCAACATGAATCCATTATCATATGGTTCGCGTTTACCTTCTCCCCTTGGTTGCTTGAAATCTTTACTGTAGTTTTGAATATAGTTGTGCTTGCAGCTATACCATTTTGATTTTTTTTCTTTTTTTTTTGAGGTGGAATCTCACTTTTCACCCAGGCTGGAGTCCAGTGGTACAATTGCAGCTCACTGCAACCTCCACCTCCCAGGTTCAAGCAATTCTCCTGCTTCAGCTTCCAAGTATCTGAGATTATAGATGCACGCCACCGTGCCCTGCTAATTTTTGTATTTTCAGTGGAGACAGCATTTCACTATGTTGGCCAGGCTGGTCTCAAACTCCTGAGTTTTAGTGATCCACTCACCTTGGCCTCCCAAAGTGTTGGGATTACAGGTGTGAGCCACCACATCTGGCTCATTTTGCTTTTATTAAAAATTTTTTTCCTCATCTATTCTTTGCTTCCTTTTCTTATTTGTCTGCCTTCTTTTGGAATAATTCAATATTTTTAGTGTTTTATTTTATTTTGTTTATTGGCTTATTATCTGTACCTTGCAGTTTTATTCTTTAGTGATTACTCTAGGACTTACAATATGCATCTTTAACTCACATCAGATGGCCTTCATATGACATCACTTCATGTTGAATGTGAACCTAAAACACTATATTTACTTTCCCATTATTTTTTTTTTGGCCTCACATTGAAGTTTTATATTTAAAATTTTTTGTGATAAACAATCTTTTGATAAACAATTGATGTGGTTTCTGTTGTCTTTACTTGACCCTGATTGGTAAAATATTTGCTAACAGAAATGATAGCAAAAAGCAGACCCTCAAAGATGAGATTCTGAGATTACTTGGAATGTCCTCGGTGGTGAACATTAAGCTCAATTCTCTATCTATGGGAAATAAGATTCTGGCACTCTATGGCATACAAAGGCATTATAACCAAATTGTCACACGTTATTGAAATTGACAATTTTCTTAGTGAAGCAAGTGCCTTGGATCATGAGGTGACTCCTGTACTTGACTTTGTGAGCACTACAAGGACTGTGGAAGAAGGGCAGCTACTCCTAACTACATTAAGTAAGTTACAGTAAAGAAATGACAAGTGGTTTATATGCTCAGCTACGGGCGAAGTCTGAGAACCAGAGAGCTTTTTAAATTTATTTTATTCATTTACATATTTTTATCTTTAAGAGTCTCACTTTGTCACCAAGGCTGGAGTGCAGTGGCGCAATCTCTGCTCACTGCAGCTTCTGCCTCCTGGGCTCAAGTGATTCTTGTGCCTCAGCCTCCTGAGTAGCTGGGATTACAGGTATGTGCCACCATGACCTGGCAAATTTTTGTATTTTTAGCAGGGCCAAGGTTTTACCATGTTGTCCAGGCTGGTCTCGAATGCTTGACCTCAAGTGATCCACCTGCCTTGTCCTCCCAAACTGCTGCAATTATAGGTGTGAGCCACCATGCCTAGCCCCATAGAGTTTTTATGCAAGTCTTCAGCTACTTATGTATTTCTTATTGCCATAGGGCTGGCCTCATAGAAGTCAAATACATAATTGTGTGATGTCCTGAATTACATCAGGAACTGAGTTCATAGTTTTTCTGTGTCTCTCTTGTGGAAAGTAGGACATTGATTGGAGCGGGTATATAAGGTAGCACTTAAACGGATTGCTTCCATTTCACCATAACATATAATTTGTTATAATATTTATATTGACTTTTTATTAGGTTAGGAAAGAATGCTTATTTTCTTTATTTATTTGTGAGTTTTGGCCATAAATTGGTCTTGAATATTATCAAATGCTTTTCTATATTTACTGAGATAATCACATTTTTTTTTAATCTTGGAGAAATATCTTAGCAGATTCTTTTTGCTTGTGAACATGAGAGGCAGAGACAATTGTATTTAGTTCATAAACGCTGCCACTATTGGTTCAGGAAAGACTCTACCATTACGTAATGATGTATCACCTTTTATCCCTATTTTCTACTCTCTCTGAAACTTAGAAACCATTAAGGGAACTTCATAATGAAAGATTAAATTTCCAGCCACCACAATTGAATGGAAGCTTGAAACAGAAATAAAGTTATAGAAAATTTTAAAATGTTGTGTTTCTTGCATGCCTAGGTTGTGGAACAAGATTGATATCAGATACAGAAGGAATTCCAGTTTCAATATGAACTCCTGATACCTATAAAAATATTAAGTGAACAGCTAAAAACATAATTGCAGAATTGTGTAAAATAACCATTTTTCACTTTCTTCCAAGCTTTATGCATGTATGTGCATAGCTTAAAGTAACTTTGTGTGTTTTTGTCATTTGTAGAAATCAAGTAAGTGACAATATTCAATCATTGAGCTATTTATTCAGCAACATATTGTTGAAGTCTTAGTATGTTTCAGCTGCTGTGACAGCAAATAAAACATAATCCCTATTCCTGGGGATGTCACTGCCCAGTGAGAGAAAGAGACAAGAACATAAGAAATCTCAAAATAGAGTTTTGAGTGCAATGCTAACCCTAAGCACAGAGTGCCAAGGAAAGGCAGTAGGGTGGCCAGTGAGCTTGGGGTTCAAGGAAGAGAAAGGTACCTTGCCCATCATAATGATAATTTAGGATATACCTTATGAAAATTATACAGAGAGTCAGTCTCCAAACTGTGCTGTGTTTCAGATACACCCCACATCTTCCTTTACTGTAATAGGAGCAGAAAGGTAATTATAATGTCTGTATGCACTTGGCTTAATTTTTCTTCAAGAATTGGACTACAAAATCATACATACATTTGGTAACAATTTTCCCTCTTTTTTGTGAATCATAAAAGCTCTGTTTAAATTATTAATATTTATGTCAACTAAATGCAGATAAGAAGTTTTACCATATATAATATGCATTTGCTAGGTATATGCATAATTTTATGTGTTATGGAAATAAAACAAATACTTAGCAATCACTAAATAAACATATTCAACTCAGTAGGCAACATTTTCAGAACTTGGAGTCCATGGAAGAAAAATCACAAAACAAAATCTTGGTGGTGAAGAGGAGGGAGCTCTGGTTTATTTTCAATTAGAGGGTGTGACTCTCTTCCTGACCAGAAGCTTATCAGTTACTTACTAAGATAAATAGTAAAATTAATTATTACTAAGTGTAGTTGATTTATTGACAATATGTTTAAACATATGAATATGACTTTATGAGAAAAATAAGATAAGATAACCTTGGTGATGAAGAGCTGAGGATTTTTTTTTATTTTCTATTAGAAGGCACGAATCTTCCCTTCAGTCTCCTCATGGCTGATTTCATTTCATGGTTCCTCAGAGTGTAGATCAAGGGATTGAGCAGAGGGGAGATAATAGTGAAGGTGACAGAAATGGCCTTATCTGTGGGGAGGGCAGTGAAGGGCCGGGCATAGACATAGATGCAGGGCATGAAATGCAGGGTCACCACAGTGATGTGGGAAATGCAGGTGGAGATGGCTTTCCTCCTGCCCTCCCCTGCTTGAGACTTAAGTAATGATAATATGACCATGTAGGACACCAAGAGCAGGAAAAACCACAGTGTGGTGAGCAGTCCATTGTTGGAAATCACTAGTAGTTCAAGTATGAAAACGTCTGTAAGGGCGAGTTTGAGGACCTGAAGGACATCGCAATAGAAAGTGTCAAGAACACTGGGTCCACAGAAAGGGAGAGGGAGCAACAGGGAAATCTGCACGATGGAGTGGACAAAGCCCCCCACCCAGGCAGCCACTGTTAGCCCAATGCAACGGTCTCTACTCATGATGGTCACATAGTGCAGGGGCTTGGAGATGGCCACATATCGATCCAATGCCATCACTGACAGAGAAAATACATCTACCCCTCCAATAAGATGGAAGAGAAACCTCTGAGTGAAGCAACCATTGAAGGAGATGGTCTTTGTCTCAGATAGAAGGTCCACCAGAAGTTTGGGTGCTGTGATGGAGGAGAAGCAGATATCGGCAATAGATAAATTACGGAGCAAAAAATACATGGGTGTGTGAAGGCGAGATTCAGAAGTGACTGTGACCATGATGAGGAGGTTTCCCAGCAGAGTCATCACGTACACCAAGAGTAGGAAAAGAAATAGGACCAAGCTTGCTTCCTGATTCTGGGTCAGGCCAAAGAAAATAAATTCTTTTACTCTGGTGCAGTTTTTTATCTCCATTGAATCATCCTCTCTTTTTCTCTTTTCTTTTAAGCCATGTCATATGAAAACACTGAGATATTTATTTTGTTGTCTTCCTAAGCATCTACAATGCAGTGCAGTAACTTCCCATGTGGTTGTAGCTTTCGCAATTTGTTGCATTGTTCACGTTTTTCAAATTACAGTTAGTTTGGTGGTAAAATCACATGATATGTAAAGTCATTCAACAAGTCTTCTCCTATAGAACCATTTTGGGAAAGAAAATATGTTAAGTAGTGACATAGTGCATTAAAAAAATCAATTACCCAAGTTTAATTTGATGTTTTTGGTACAAAACTCCCAATGTAATAAATCTTTCTTCTCTGTATTCTGCTTTAAGGACATCTTTTCATCTCTTCTTGTCACTTATACTGCTTTGGAGGTCAAAAATTTCTGGCTTTACCAAAAGATAGAAGTGAAAGTACCATCATCCAGGTTTTTGTTTATGTTGTGGCTGCTCCTGGTTTATGGTCACTATTATCAGTTATTTTTTTGCCCTGCACAGGAATACATTTTGATAGAAACCAACAGAAGTTTTGAAAATCAGAAAAATCAGAAAGATTTTTTTCCCCCCAAAGGAAGAATTTCCTTGCTGAGAGAGGAAGTGGGATGTAGTGAAGAGAACTCTGGGTTGAGAAGACTGGAGCATTGGTTCTATCTGGTTTTGATTCTGCCATCAACTAAATGAATACTGTGGTTCTGAATCCTCAGTCCTGCCTTGTGTTAGATAGATCCTGCATACGTAATATCGGTTTGAGTCAGCAGAGAGGCAGGAATCTGATTCAAGGGAAAGATTCACTTGAGAGAATACAAGATTGAGTGAGGCAACATAGGGAGACCCTATCACTACAAAAAATAAAAAAATTAGCCATGCCTGGTGGCACACACCTGTGGTCCCAGCTACTTAGGAAGCTGAAGTGGGAGGATCACTTGAGCCCCAGAAGTCCAGGCTGCAGTGAGCTGTGATTGCACCTCGTACTCCAGCCTGGGTGACAGAGTGAGACCCTGTCTTACAAAACAAAAAAGCAGACTGAGTGAGGGTATGGACCCTGGGATCTGAATGTTGATGCCAAATTTCAGGCTCTGTTGAAAGGTCTGACCTCCTGTCCTGTTTTTCCTCCCCCTTTCCTGTCTTCACCAACAGTAGATCCAACTGCATATGGGTGGGAGAAAACCAGCCAGAGAGCCTTGATGTCCCTGCAATCCCCATACCTCAAGAGATAAGCCGTCTTGTGAATTATTCTCTCATGTATTCCTATAAAGAAGGTTTCTTAAAAAATTTCCCCGTACAGATAAAGAAATGATTTTCAGAAAGGTGGGCTCATTTTCTCAAACTCAAAGCAGTGGAAAGGGGTGGAACTGGACTTCAGATGTGATTCTGTTTACCTGCAAAGCTTACAACATTGCATGTATTATAACGTAGGATCATTGTTTAAGCATTCAGTTGATCAGTTATTTCTTCCTATTTACTTTAGTGTAAAGGCAGCAGAAAAACAGTCTCTGATGCACTGCTCACTTAAAATTATAAAATTTTCAGGTAAGTTTGGATCAGTATAGGTTCCGCCCAGTGTTCCACATCTCTGCAGTACTTTCAATAAGACTGTGCTGCAGAAATTGATGTTATTAACATGGAACCTGACTTTTTAATGTTGGATTTGATTACATTCCTGACCCTCCATTTATTAGGCCAGTGAGAAGTCTTTTGTTTAGCCAGTGAATCCTTCAGTCTTTTGGCACACATTTTGTAATCCCTAGAGTGTGGCTAGGATTTTGCTAGTACTAGCAATATACACATGGGCACAGCAAAGGTCTTACTCTGGAGCAATATCCACTCTGATGGAAAATATAAACATGTAAGTGCATAATCACACATGCGAGATGATGCTGGTACCAATATAGTGCTGTGGAAACACACAGCGCTCCAGCTGAGACTAGTGCAGGAAGGCTTCCTAAAGGAGGGGAAACTTTTCCCTCAATTTAGATGAATTTCCAGGAAACAGAAGCAGGATGTATCATGCAAAGGAAACAGCCTATAAAACGTCAGTCAGTGGTGAAGATGACATGCTTATATAGAGAACACTGGAAAATTCAGTGTAGTTGGCACAGAAGGAGGAAATGTGGAATGGAAGGAGATTTTTATTAGTAATAGAAACTTCATTAATAAAAGATTTGTTATTACACTCAATGGTGCCTAGGTATTTTTTGGTTAGTGAATAAATGGTCTAAGCCTACGGATCTCCTTTTCTCCTAATCAGAATAGGAAAGCCTGAAATGTTCATCCATGGCGGGTGGGGACAATGCCCTTTGACTTCTTTACTCTCAACTCTGATCGATGAATTTCTAGTATTACATGCAGTGGGGTGTTCTGGAAAATGGTGATGGAAGGTTAGGGATCCTGCTTGAGTGTTGGGGTGAGAAAAAGACAGTGACACCCTTCTGGGAGGCCACCGATACTGTGTCATCACACTTTCTTCTGCTCTATCCCTCTTTGGATCAAAGCTTAGTGGGTGGAGGGGGTCACACAGCAATGAGAGTCATTGTCATCGTTAGAATAATGCCTATGTTTATCAGCTCTCATCAATCATTTGAAAGAAAATTTATAATTATTATTACTTGTGCCACCTTATACATAGCCAGTGGGCATTTATTGCAATCTTCAAGTGTATACGGATAAGTTGGGCCACATTTCTAAAGTGTTTACAGACCAACAGAAATGGAAGATTTATGCAAATAAGTGAACATGATATATGATAAAAAGTGAGATGTATTGTAAGAGAAGATTTGGGTGACATAGCACATATGGTAGGAGATATGATCATTTTCGGCAGAAACAAAATCCGTTATTTGAGGTTTTGTACATGTGCAGTGGTATAAAAACTTTATTTAATTCTCACCACCACCCATTAGATAAGTCTACACTAGTGTTTTTTTTAATTTTTATTTTTTGCACTAGTGTTAATCTGGTCTTTCATATGGAATATAGCATGAATCTTTGTTGGGTGAAGAAAGGATGTATGAAATGGAAGGTATGGAAACAGGATGGAAGATATAATATTTTATTTTTTCCCCAAGTTTAGTCATTATAGGTCGAAACTTTGTATTGCAAAAACATTTGAAAAAGTCTTTCTGAAAGTAAGCATTTGGCAGAAAATGGCTCTGGAAGCCCTTTTTGCGTTGACCTTAGGTTGAGGTGGCCTCATATGTAAGCAACTGAGGGTCACAAGCAAACGCATGGTGCCTCCTCTCACACCAAATGGATCACATTTCTGGTGTCTCTCTGAACACAATATCAATTTTTCCAATATTTAACACCCACCTTTGTTGTTTCTGTCACTGAGATGATTATTTTTACTCTGAAGCATTTGATATACCTGGAAAATATTCAAAGTAAAATTAGTCATACATAATCAATAACAACATCTCAATTTTACTATGCATAACCTTAACCTTAGCTAGAAGTTTGTCTTTACCTAGTTCCTTTGATCCTAAAACTCCAACTACATATTGGATGCTATTAGTTACAGTGCATAACAGAAGACTACTGACATTAATTCCCGAAAATCTTGTCTAAAGGTTAAGCCCTTTGCAGTGCTAAATATCTTAGTGTCTTTGCTCCACTCTTGGAGAGAAAAGTCAGACTCAAGGAATCATATCTTTAAAAGTTCTTCCATTGTGTCCTTGACTTATGTTAAAATCTCTGAGGCTCATGCTTAATTTATGAAATGGAAAGAATGTTATTGGAAAACAGAGTAGAAGTCAAGTGGCTGATTTCGCTGTTGGTGATGGAGTTTCAATGGGAGTTATTAAAATATTACCAAAACATGAGCGTGTATACACAGACACATATGGGTAAATTTTGGTTGGTGTCCAAATCCTCTAGAGGCAATATCTCCTTAACCACAGTTCAATAAGAACTTTGTTAATACATGCCAAATGCTATGCCAGAGAGACTTGGAGTCCAATTTTCACAGCTTGCAAGGCTCAGAGGACATCATTTACCTGTGGGTTCCAATTAGATTGCCAAAAAAACTGGGAGAACTGGACCTCAAGTAATTTGCTGCTAGTCCAGTTTCTCATTAAACACAGAATGAATCTAGCCCCATGATGCATGTTTTTGTTTTTTTCACACACACACCACACACACCACACACACACACACACACACACACACTACTGTTTATCTCACTTGAGTATGACCATGACGTTTTAATAAATGTCCATATAAACAGAAAGAACTTAAGTGATATTTGGGGAATATATATTTTTCCATTTCCAACACTCTACTTTTGTGAACTCTTTCAATTTGGAGACAGATGAGTCAGTGTAAGATAATAAAATTGTGCACATAAATGCAATACTTATTTTGGTCTAACTCAATTTATTGAAAGGTTTAATTTTACATAGAACCCACACCTGCTCTTTCCAGAATGACAAACAACCTTTTGATCCAGCAATTCCACAGCTGGGTAGATAGCCAAAAGAGAGGAAATCAATACATTGAAGAGATAATTGTACTCTCATGTTTATTGCAGCACTATTCATAATAGCCAAAATATGAAATTAATATAATTGTCTATTAACGGATGAATGGATAAAGAATATATGGTAAATATACACAATGAAATATTATTCGGCCATAGAAAGAATAAAATCCTGTCATTTGCAGCGACATAGAAGGAACTGGACATCATTATGTTATATGAAATATGACATCACAGAAAGATAAGTATCACATATATCACTAATACATGGGAGCTAAAAAGGTGGATCTCATGAAGAGAGAGAGTAGATTAATGGTTATTGGAGGCAGGGAAAAATAGGGGGAAGAAAGTTTGATTAATGAGGACAGATATGCAGTTTTACAGAAGAAATAAAACTTAGTGTTAGATCAGTAGAGTGACTATATTTTACAATAATCTATTGTGTATTTCAAAATAGCTGAAAGAGAAAAATCCAAATGGTTGCAGCATAAAGACAAATATTTAAGGTGATAGATATTCCAAGTATACTTTTTTGATCTTTATAAATTATATAAATATGTTAAATTATGACATACGCCCTAAAACTATGTTCATATATGTATAAATTAAAAAATTAAGATAAAAAAATCAATTTTTTGAACAGATATAGAGCTGCTTAGACAAAATAATCTTATGTCAGTTTTGGTAATTTGCGTCTTACGAAGAATTTGTGCAATTTATTTATTTATTTATTTATTTATTTATTTTATTTTTCCATAAGTTATTGGGGTATGGGAGGTATTTGGTTATATGAGTAAGTTCTTTCGTGGTGATTTGTGAGATTTTGGTGCACCCACCACCCAAGCAGTAAACACTGCACCATATTTGTAGTCTTTTATCCCTCATCCCATCCCACTCTTCCCCTCAAGTCCCCAAAGTCCATTGTGTCATTCTTTTTTCTAAAAAATATGTATATTTTATTGCATTTTAGGTTTTGGGGTACATGTGCAGAACATGCAGAATTGTTGCACAGGCATATACATGGCAGTGTGGTTTGCTGCCTCCATCCCCTCGCCACCTATATAGGGCATTTCTCCACAGATTATCCCTCCCCAACTCCCTACCCCCTGCTGTCCCTCCCCTAGTCCCCTACAACAGACCCCAGTGTGTGATGCTCCCCTTCCTGTGTCCATGTGTTCTCACTGTTCAACACCCACCTATGAGTGAGAACATGCAGTGTTTGATTTTCTGTTCTTGTGTCAGTTTGCTGAGAATGATGGTTTCTAGATTCATCCATATCCCTACAAAGGACACGAACTCATCATTTTTTATGGCTGCATAGTATTCCACAGTGTATATGTGCTATATTTTCCTTGTCCAGTCTATCATTGATGGGCATTTGGGTTGGTTCCACGTCTTTGTTATTGTAAACAGTGCCACAATGAACATACATGTGCATGTGTCTTTATAATAGAACAATTTATAATCCTTTGGATAAATACCCAGTAATGGGATTGCTGGGTCAAATGGAATTTCTACTTCTAGGTCCTTAAGGAATTGCCACACTGTCTTCCACAATGGTTGAACTAATTTACACCCCAGTCAACAGTGTAAAAGTGTTCCTACTTCTCCACATCCTCTCCAGCATCTGTCTCCAGATTTTTTAATGGTCGCCATTCTAACTGGCATGAGATGGTATCCCAATGTGGTTTTGATTTGCATTTCTCTGATGACCAGTGATGATGAGCATTTTTTCATATGTTTGTTGGTCTCATATATGTCTTCTTTTGCAAAGTGTCTATTCATGTCGTTCACCCACTTTTGAATGGGTTTGTTTGTTTTTTTTCTTATAAATCTGTTTTAGTTGTTTGTAGATTCTGGATATTAGCTCTTTGTCAGATGGGTAGATTGCAAAAAATTTTTCCCATTCTGTTGGTTGCCGGTTCACTCTAATAATTGTTTCTTCTGCTGTGCAGAAGCCCTGGAGTTTAATTAGATGCCATTTGTCTATTTTGGCTTTTGTTGCCAATGCTTTTGGTGTTTTAGTCACGAAGTCCTTGCCTATGCCTATGTACTGAATGGTTTTGCCTAGGTTTTCTTCTAGGGTTTTTATGGTGCTAGGTCTTATGTTTAAGTCTTTAATCCATCTGGAGTTAATTTTAGTGTAAGGTGTCAGGAAGGGGTCCAGTTTCTGCTTTCTGCACATGGCTAGCCAGTTTTCCCAACACCATTTATTAAACAGGGAATCTTTTCCCCATTGCTT
>NW_016107568.1:1152777-1166704 GCF_001604975.1 Cebus imitator
ACTTTTCCTGGTTGGTAGGCTATTAATTGCTACCTCAACTTCAGCCCATGTTATTGGTCTAGTCAGGGTTTCAAATTCTTCCTGGTTTAGGCTTGGGAGGGTGCAAGTGTCCAGAGATTTATCCATTTCTTCCAGTTTTACTGGTTTATGTGCATAGAGTTGTTTGTAGTAATCTCTGATGGTAATTTGTATTTCTGTGGAATCTGTGGTGATATCCCCTTTATTGATTTTTATTGCATCTATTTGATTATTCTCTCTTTTCTTTTTTATTAATCTGGATAGTGGTCTGCCTATTTTGTTGATCTTTTAAAAAAACCAGCTCCTAGATTTATTGATTTTTTTGAAGGGTTTTTAATGTCTATCTCCTTCAGTTCTGCTCTGATCTTGCCTTCTGCTAGCTTTCGAGTTTGTGTGATCTTGCTCCTTTAGCTCTTTCTGTTTTGATGATAGGGTTTCAATTTTAGATCCGTCCTCGCTTCTCTGGTGCATATTTATTGCTGTGAATTTCCCTCTAGACACGGCTTTAAATGTGTCCCAGAGATTCTGGTATGTTGTGTCTTCGTTCTCATTGGTTTTCAAGAAAATCTTTATTCCTGCCTTCATTTCATTGTTTATCCAGTCAACATTCAGGAGCCAGTTGTTCACGTTCCATGAAGCTGTGTGGTTCTGAGTGAGTTTCTTGATCCTGAGTTCTAATTTGATTGCACTGTGGTCTGAGAGACTGTTTGTTATGATTTCCATTCTTTTGCATTTGCTGAGGAGTTATTACTACCAATTATGTGGTCAAGTTAGAGTATGTGTGATGTGATACTGAGAACAATGTATGTTCTGTGGATTTGGGGTGGAGAGTTCTGTAGATGTCTATTAGGTTTGCTTGGTCCAGATCTGAGTTCAAGTCGTGGATATCCTTGTTAATTTTCTGTCTCACTGATCTGTCTAATATTGACAGTGGAGTGTAAAAATCTCCCAGTATTATTGCGTGGGAGTCTAAGTCTTTTT
This sequence comes from Cebus imitator, assembly GCF_001604975.1. NCBI lineage: Eukaryota > Metazoa > Chordata > Mammalia > Primates > Cebidae > Cebus > Cebus imitator. Next base: position 1,153,777 of record NW_016107568.1, read on the forward strand.
GTAGGCCATTAAGAACTTGCTTTATGTATCTTGGTGCTCCTGTATTGTGTGTGCATATATTTAGGATCGTTAGCTCTTCTTGTTGCAGTGATTCTTTTAATATTATGTAATGCCCGTTGTATCTTTTGATTTTGTTGGCTTAAAGTCAATTTTATCAGAGACTAGGATTGCAACTCCTGCTTTTTTTTGCTCCCTATTTGCTTGGTAAATCTTCCTCCATCCCTTTATTTTGAGCCAGTTTATGTCCTTGCATGTGAGATAGGTTTCCTGAATACAGCATACTGATGGGTTTTGACATTTTATCCCGTTTTCCAGCCTGTGTCTTTTGAGTGGGGCATTTAGCCCATTTACATTTAAGGTTAATATTGTTATGTGTGAATTTGATCCTGCCATTTTGATGCCAGCTGGTTGTTTTGCCCATTAGTTGATGCAATTTCTTCATTGTGTCGATGGTCTTTACCATTTGATACCTTTTTTAAGTGGCTGGTACTGGTTGTTCCTTTCCATGTTTAGTGCTTCTTTCAGGAGCTCTTGCAAGGCAGGCATGGTGGTGATGAAATATCTCGGCAATTGCTTGTCTGTAAAGGATTTTATTTCTCCTTCAATTATGAAGCTTCCTTTGGCTGGATATGAAATTCTAGGTTGAAAGTTCCTTTCCTTAAGGATGTTGAATATTGGTCTGCACTCTCGTCTGGCTTGTAGGGTTTCTGCTAAGAGATTCGCTGTGAGTCTGATGGGCTTCCCTTTGTGGGTAACCTGACCTTTCTCTCTGGATGCCCTTAGCATTTTTCCCTTCATTTCAACCCTGATTAATCTGACGATTATGTGCCTTGGAGTTGCTCTTCTTGAGGAATATCTTTGTGGTGTTCTCTGTATTTCCTGGACTCGAATATTGGCCTGCCTTGCTAGGTTGGGGAAGTTCTCCTGGATAATATCCTGAAGAGTGTTTTCCAGCTTGAATTCATTCTCTCTGTCACATTCAGATACACCTATCAAACATTGATTAGCTCTTTTCACATAATCCCATATTTCTTGGAGATTTTGTTCATTTCTTTTCACCCTTTTTTCTCTAGTCTTGCCTTCTCATTTTATTTCATTGAGTTGATCTTCAATCTCTGATATCCTTTCTTCCACTTGGTTGATTTGGCTATTGAAGTTTGTATATGCTCTGCGAAGTTCTCATGTTGTGTTTTTCAGCTCCATCAGTTCATTTATATTCTTCTCTAAGCTGTTTATTCTGGTTAGCATTTTGTCAAACCTGTTTTCAAGGTTCTAAGTTTCTTTGCACTGGGTTAGAATATGTTCTTTTAGCTCAAAGAAGTTTGTTATTACCCACTTTCTGAAGCCTATTTCTGTCAATCCATCAGACTCATTCTCCATCCAGCCTTGTTCCCTTGCTGGTGAGGAGTTGTGATCCCTTGAAGGAGGAGAGGTGTTCTGGTTTTGGCTTTCATCCTTTTTGTGGTGGTTTCTTCCCATCTTTGTGGATTTATCTCCCTGTGGTCTTTGTAGTTGGTGACTTTCGGATGGGGTCTCTGAGTACATGTCCTTTTTGTTGATGATGAAGTTATTTCTTTCTGTTTATAAATTTTCCTTCTAACAGTTAGGCCCCTCTGCTGTAGGACTGCTGGGGGTCCACTCCAGACCCTGCTTGCCCGGGGATCACCTGTGGCAGCTGCAGAACCATAAAGGTTGCTGCCAGTTTCTTCTTCTGTTATCTTTGTCCCAGAAGGATACCCACCAGATGTCAGCCTGGGCTCTCCTTTATGAGGTGTCTCTTTGTTTATACAGGGGTCAGGGAACTGCTTGAGGAGACAATCTGTCCATTATCAGAGCTCAAGTGCTGAGCTGTGAGCTCTGTTGTTCCAGTCAGAACTGTTGTGCAGGTACATTTAAGTCTGCTGCAGTGGAACTCATAACTGCCTTTTTTCCCCAGGTGCTCTGTCCTGGGAATATGGGGCTTTATTTATAAGTTCCTGACATGCTGCTGCCTTTTTTCAGAGATGCCCTGCCCAGCAAGGAGGTAGCCTAGTCACAGTCTGCCAGCAGAGGCGTTGCTGAGCTGCTGTGGGCTCTGCCCAGCTGCTGTGTGAATTCCTTGTGGTTTTGTTTATAGAGGTATAGTTAGAACTGCCTCGGTAATAGTGGACTGCCTCAGTAATGGCAGACTGCCTCAGTAGTGGTGGACTGCCTTGGTAATGGCGGACCCCTTTCCCCCCACAGAGCTGGATCATCCCGGGTCCAGTTGTGGTTGCTGTGAAACTCTCAATCCAGAGCATTTCAGATTGCTGGTCTTTATGGGGGTGGGACCCGCTGACCCAGATCACTCAGCTCCCTGTTTCAGCCTCCTTTTTTTCGGTCGAATGGGCAACTGTCTCTCAGGCATTCCAGGTGCCAGTTGAAATGACCACCTAGATTTGTGTGAGTTTTTGTGTGGAGACCCACTGTGCTGGGTGAAACAGCTGTGCTGGAAACTCGTGGCACATTCCTGCCCAGGAATTTCCTGTTCTGTAGGCAGTAAAAACTCATTTGGAAATGCGGTGATCACTCACCCTCTACGTTCTCACTGGGAACTGCACTGCAGAGCTGTTCCTATTCGGCCATCTTGGATCCTCCCCTCGATCGTGCCATTCTTATGCCTTTGTGTCCTCATAGCTTAGCTCCCATATATCAATGAAAACATACGATGTTTGGTTTCCCATTCTTGAGTTACTTCACTTAGAATAATAGTCTCCAATATCATCCTGATCACTGCAAATGATGTTAATTCATTCCTTTTTATGGCTGCATAATATTCCCTCATATATAGATATATATCTCACAGTTTATCCACTCATTGATTGATGGGCATTTGGGTTGGTTCCACGATTTTGTAATTATAAATTGTGCTACCATAAACATGCATGCGCTAATGTCTTTTTTGAATAATGACTTCTTGTCCTCTAGTTAGATACCCAGTAGTGGGATTGCAGGATCAAATGGTAGTTCTACTTTTGGTTCTTTAAGGAATCTCCATGCTGTTTTCCATAGTGTCTGTATGAGTTTACATTCCCACCAGTAGTGTAGAAGTGTTCCCTGTTCACCACATTCATGCCAACACCTACTGTTTTCTGATTTTTTGATATGGCCATTCTTGCAGGAGTAAGGTGGTATTAAATTTTGGTATTGATTTGTATTTCCCTAATCATTAGTGATGTTGAGAAATTTTTCATATGGTTATTGGCTATTTGTGTATCTTCTTTTGAGAACTGTCTGTTCATGTCCTTAGCCCACTTTTTGATGGGATTGTTTTGTTTTTTTCTTACTGATTTGTTCGAGTTCATTATAGATTCTGAGTATTAGTCCTTTGTCAGATATATAAATCGTGAAGATTTTCTCCCGCTCTGTGGATTGTCTGTTTACTCTGTGGCCTGTTCCTTTTGCCATGCAAAAGCTCTTTAGTTTAATTAGGTCCCAGCTATTTATCTTTGTTTTTATTGTATTTGCTTTTTGCTTCTTGGTCATGAAATCCTTGCCTAACCTGATGCCTAGAAGGGTTTTTCCAATGTTATCTTCTAGATTTTTTTTTTTTTTTTTGGAGTTGGAGTTTCGCTCTTGTTACCCAGGCTGGAGTGCAATGGCGCGATCTTGGCTCACCGTAACCTCCGCCTCCTGGGTTTAGACAATTCTCCTGCCTCAGCCTCCTGAGTAGCTGGGATTACAGGCATGCACCACCATGCCCAGCTAATTTTTTGTATTTTTAGTAGAGACGGGTTTCACCATGTTGACCAGGATGGTCTTGATCTCTTGACCTCGTGATCCACCCGCCTTGGCCTCCCAAAGTGCTGGGATTACAGGCGTGAGCCACTGCGCCTGGCTCATCTTCTAGAATTTTTATAACTTCAGGTCTTAGGTTTAAGTCTTGAATCCACCTTTAGTTGACTTTTGTACAACGTGAGAGATGAGGATCCGGTTTTATTCTCCTACATATAGCTAGTTGATTATCTCAACACCATTTGTTGAAAAAAGTCTTCTTTCCCTACTTTATGTTTTGTTTGCTTTGTCAAAGATCAGTTGGCTATAAGTATTTGAGTTTATTTCTGGGTTCTCTATTCTGTTCCATTGGTCTATGTACCTATTTTTATACCAGTATGATGTTGTTTTGGTGACTATGGCCTTATAGTATAGTTTGAAATCTGGTAGTTTGATGCCTCCAGATTTGTTCTTTTTGATTAGTCTTGCTTTGGCTATGCAGGCTCTTTTTCTAGTTCCATATGACTTTTAGGATTTTTTTTTCTTCTAATTTTGTGAAGAATGATGGTGGTATTTTGATGGGGATTGCATTGAATTTGTCGATTGCATTTGGCAGTATGGCCATTTTCACAATATTGCTTCCACTTACCCATGGGCATGGAACGTGTTTCCATTTGTTTGTTTGTGTCATCTATGATTTCTTTCAGCAATGTTTTATAGTTTTCCTTGTAGAGGTCTTTCACCTCCTTAGTTAGGTATATTCCTAAGTATTTCATTTATTTTTTTGTAGCTATTGTAAAAGGGCTTGAGTTTTTGTTTGATTCTCTGCTTGGTCACTGTTGTTGTATAGAAGAGCTACTGATTTGTGTACATTAATCTTGTATCCATAAACTTTGCTAAATTATTTTATCAGTTCTAGGGGTTTTCTGAAGGAGTCTTTAGGGTTTTCAAGGTAAAAGATCATGTTGTCAGCAAACAGTAACACTTTGACTTCCTCTTTACTGATTTGGATGCCCTTTATTTCTTTCTCTTGTCTGATTGCTCTCGCTTGGACTTCCAGCACTATGTTGAAGAGGAGTGGTGAGAGTGGGCATCCTTGTCTTATTTCAGTTCTCAGTGGGAGTGTTTTCAACTTTTCCCCATTCAGTATCATGTGGCTGTGTGTTTGTCATAGACGGCTATTAATACGTTGAGTAATGTCCCTTGTATGCTGATTTTGCTGAGAGTTTTAATCATAAAGGGATGCTGGATTTTGTCAAATGTTTTTCTGCATCTATTGAAATGATCATGTGGTTTTGGTTTTTAATTCCATTTATGTGGTGTATCATATTTATTGACTTGCATATGTTAAACCATCCCTGCATCCCTGGTATGAAACCCACGTGATCATGGTGGACTACCTTTTTGATATGTTGTTTGATTTGGTTAGCTAGTATTTTGTTAAGGACTTTAGTATCTATATTCATCAAGGATATCATTCTGTAGTTTTCTTTTTTGATTGTGTCTTTCCTGGTTTTGGTATTAGGGTGATGCTGGCTTCATAGAATGAGTTAGGGAGATTTTCTTCTTTCTCTACCTTGTGGAATATTGTCAAAAGGATTGGCATCAAGTCTTCTTTGAATGTTTGGTAGAATGAAGCTATGAATCTGTCTGGTCCTGGTCTTTTTTTGTTGGTAATTTTTAAATTACCATTTCAATCTCCCTGCTTATTATTGGTCTGTTCAGGGTATCTAATTCTTCCTGATTTAAGATAGGGCGTTGTATTTTGCTAGGAATTTATTCTTCTCTTTAGGTTTTCTAGTTTATGTGCTTAAAACTGTTCATAGTAGGCTTGAATAATATTTCAGTGGTGTCAGTTATAATATCTCCTGTTTCATTTCTTAATGATGGTATTTGGATTTTCTCCCTTCTTGGTTAATCTTGCTAATGGTCTGTCAGTTTTATCTATCTCTTCAAAGAACCAGTAACATTTTGTTGTTTTTGGATTAAAGAAAAATAAAGTTCCTGATAGGCTCAAGTGTCATATAGGAGACCACACAGCAAGGTAGCAGTGAAATCAGCTTTTGACTTTCAGCCCAATACATTTTCCATTCATGACACTTCAATTTTTTTTTTTCCTGGAGTATGACACCATAATTTCAATAATTTATAAAATTTATAGTGGTGGCAACATGACAAAAGTTAACTCAGAGGAAAAAAAGCCATACTCAGCTTAAGCATCTGCCTGAGTCGTCTGGCACAATAGTACAGATAGAAGGTCCCCAGTTCAGTGCACAGCTGGAAGGCATCATGCTCAGGTTGTGGAAAAACAAGCTTTGGAAGGGTGATAACCTTAAAAAATCATGTGGATAAACAAACCCAAAACACATGTTGCCTCTCATTTGCTCCAGAGTATGTGACTCTTTGTTTCCCAAGTCTATTTCTTTCACATGGGCACACTCAAGTCCGCAACATGTACTGATGGAGACAGCATTTCATCCCAATGACATATACTGAGTTATCCACTTGGCAAGGTACCAGGATATTATGCAAAATTAACTCTCCTAGGATTCCACTTTACTTCTCTTACTCTCTTTTATCCATCCTCAGTTAAAGCCTATCATCAATTCTTAGATTGTTGCAGGGATTCCCTAACTGGTCTCTTTTTCTTTGGTCTACATTTCTCTTACCTCATTTTCTTTGTTGTTTCCAGAAATGTCTTTTTATCCTAAATAAGACCATGTTATTTCTTTGTTTAAATTTTTTAATGGTTCCTTATTGCCTAAAAAATAAAGTTTAAACTCCTTTTTTTTTGGGCCAGGCATGATGGCTCATGCCTGTAATCCCAGCACTTTGTGAGGCTGAGGCGGGAGGATCAGTTGAGTTCAGGAGTTTGAGACCAGCCTGGCCAACATGGTGAAACCCCGTCTCTACTAAAAATACAAAAATTAGCCAGGAGTGGTGGTGAGGGCCTAAAATCCAGCTACTTGGAAGGGCGAGGCAGGAGAATAGCTTGAACTCGGGAGGCAGAGTTTGCAGTGAGCTGAGACCGTACCACTGCACTCCAGCCTGGGTGACAGAGTAAGACTCCATCTCAAAACAAACAAACAAACAAACAAACAAACAAACCCAAAATCCCCCAAACTTGTTTTTTTATATCAATTTTTTAAAAATCTTAGATATTATCTGGTGCCTTGTTTCCTTTGATTCTCAGTTTCAGTGGCTCAAATATTATGCAAATTATTGTTTGCCTATGATTTTGGGTCTGTGTTCCTGTTGCTCCCTCTGCCTACCATGTCCTTCCCATTCTCAGAATATGCCAGCTATCTGCCTTGACACATCCTGGTCTTTCGACACTTAGCTTCAGGGTATACTCTTTTAAGGACATTTTCCTAACACTCCTCACCCAGTTCCCTCCTGTGTGTCTCCGCCATTCTCTGCCCTCTCTTCTCTTCTGATAGTTATCATAGTTTATGGTATGATAAACCACATTTTTCTTATATGTCTGTCTCTCCTTAATTCAGTATAATTTTCCTATTAAGCTTCAAGTTCATCCTGTCTGCTCAATGTTTTATTCACCCTAATGTTGTTAAAACCTTACCTAGTCTGGGGCACATGTTAGATGCTTATTAATGCTTTTTACATTAACGAGTAAATCTAGTTTATAAATGCATATCATGACTTATATGTATTGGCTTTTGAATCCGAGTGAGAAGAATCTTGATGAACACAGGTTAAGAAACTATCTTGTGCATATCTTTTTTTTTTTTTTTTTTGAGATGGAGTTTCGCTCTTGTCACTTAGGCTGGAGTGCAATGGCATGATCTCTGCTCACTGCAACCTCTGCCTCCTGGGTTCAAGTAATTCTCCTGCCTCAGCCTCCTGAGTACCTGAGGTTACAGGCACATGATACCACACCCGGCTAATTTTTGTATTTTTAGTAGAGATGGGGTTTCACCATGTTGGCCAGGCTGGTCTCAAGCTCCTGACTCAGGTGATCCTCCCACCTCTGCCTCCCAAAGTGCTGGAATTACAGGCATGAGCCACTGAGCCCAGTCTATGTTGCTCATATCTTTGAGTTGGTTTCAGGGATGCTAGGTAGAGATTCTTGTTCTGATCCAGGCCATGAAAAAATTCTGTGGCTTTGAGAAAGCTGCTTTACCTCCTTGTGCCTCAGATCCTCAGTGGTGAAATTCTGTGGCAGTCTATGATAATGCAGTGTGGGGTAATGTTAAGAGCTTTGGAATAGGGCACATGGGGGTTGGAATTCTGTCGCTTCCTACTTTGTTACCTGAGGAAAGTCGTTTATTTTTCTTTAGTTTACTCCTCTGGAAACTGGGAAGCATAATACTTTGTTAGGTAGCATAAGGAGTAAATGTGGTCATGTTTGCAAAGCACCTGCCGTTCAGTAGTAGACATTCAGTTAACTTGGTTCCCTTCCCTTTCTCCTAAAACTGAATCTTTCCTGCCTATCATGAAAGGTTATTTAGAAACATATTTGCAAAATGTAAAATGCTATTCTGTGAAAGAACAGCTTCTCTTTGAATCAGCTTGCTTATTTTTGTTTCAGTGAACATGTGTGAACTGACCAAGTGGAACTGAGGCTTCAGCACCGGGTGAATGGGTTTGGGAATAGGCTGTCTTTGAATCAAAGAGAAACAACACCTAGTGAACCATGCTCAAAGTCTGCATATGGAGCTGACTTTGAAACCTTCACAGTTGTTAAGGGACTTTGAGGTTAAAGTCATGTTTTTGTAAGGAAGCACCTATTTTGTAGAAAGAGCTTCATGATCCTCATAGAAAAACCATAAACTGAAACAAAACCTGCTCCTTTCTTTTTCTTTTTTATTTTATTTTTACTTTAATTTGTTTTTGGAGACAGAGTCTTATTCTGCTGCTCATGCTGGAGTGTAGTGGCATGATCTCTGCTTACTGCAACCTCTGCCTCCTGGGTTCAAGTGATTCTTGTGCCTCAGCCTCCTGAGTAGCTGGGACTACAGGGGCGTGCCACTATACTTGGCTAATTTTTTTGTGTTTTTAATAGAGATGGGGTTTCACTATGTTGGCCAAGCTGGTCTTGAACTCTCAGCCGCGTTCAGGCAATCCACCCATCTCAGCCTCCCAAAGTGCTAGGATCACAGGCATGAGCCACCACCTGGTCTTTTTTTTTTAAATTCAAATAAAAATTGCCTTCTCTTTTATCATGCTGACCCACTGCAGTGGTTCCTTTTTATGAAGACATTACTCATTCCTCAATATTTAACATCCATTTTTTGGGTTTCCTGTTGTTAAAGTTTTCAACTATTTTTGCCATATCTTATACAATTGACACATTTTTCATGCTCATCATATTCATGTATAATTCATAATATCTCATACTCTGACAGTTTAATATTCCTACCTAAATCCTTCAGTGTCCAACCATCAATTTACACCATCTGAGACTGGGTAGCTGGGCCTCAGCCTATATAATGGTGGGGAAATACGGTGCTTGAAGGTAAAGTCCTTCTGAAGATAAATTATACCAGATTTCAATGTCTTCTCTTCAGCCTTCATGTTGGAAAGGCAGACTAAGAGAGTTACATAATTGTTGGCTCTTCTGCCTGGCTCAAAATGTCCTTGCTGCGTGCACTAATCTCTCAGGCTAAGGCCTAATATGAGAATTAACAAAGGAAATTTTATTGGATATGAGTGTTGAAATAGAATGGGCATTCTTCTGGTAGTGTCAGAATTCCAGTGGGAGTTATTAAACAGTTTCCAAGTTATTACTGCAAGCAAGTTCACACATATGCACATACACCGCCACCCCTCTCCCGCAAATAAAGGTGCCCATATTTCTTTCCAAATTGCTTTCCAAATTCTTTCAAGGCCCCAGAAGACATCGACATGAATCTGCCTATTCTGTGTTTCTCTGAGTTTTGGGAAAATATTGGTATCTGGAAACATCTAACGTCATATAATCATTCATACTCAATGAAAGCTTGACATGCCCAAAGAGACGAAATAGACAATAATTTGTTCTCAGGGGAGCAACAAAACTTATATATTACAATAATGTATGGCTCTTCAAAAGGCCTCAGTACATAGAATATATATACAGTATGTTTTTGTTTTGAATTTCCTTGTAAGGGAGCAATTAGGAAAAATGCTAAGAAAGCTCCCTGAGGGGGCCAATAACGTGTGTGTGTGTGTGTGTGTGTGTGTGTGTGTGTGTGTGTATGTGTGTGTGTAAACAAGGTCTTACTGTGTTGTCCAAGCTAGTCTCCAATGCCTGGGCTCAAATGATCTTCTTGCCATGAGTAGCTGTGACTCTAGGCCCTTGGGGCTACAGGGGAAGCTGATTAGGAGGAGTCTCGGCTCAATATCTCTGTCTTGTAGGACTCAGGGAGGATAACAGATGTATGTCAACTACTAGGATCTTCTTGGCCAAATATTAATGCATTGTAACAGTTTGGTATCTTGCAAAACTTTTTTTCAATGTGTTGCAATTTCTTGAGCTTCCTTACTTCCCTTGGATAAATTTTGAACTACTGTTGAAGGCTGAAGGGTGGATTTGAAGTGAGTATAGAGGGAGAAGGAGCATTCACTGCCTCATTACATATTTACTCTCTTGGAATCTTTCCCTTGAGAGACAGGTGGATTCTAACAGAGACTCAGTGGCTATTACTAAATGACCCTGAATACAATGTGTTTCTTTTCTCTCCTGGAACAAAAAATGGGCCATGAAAGCATAAAATGTATTTATCAGATAGGTTTTGTTTTCTTGAACTACCATGACTTGTTTTGAATTGCCTACCCTTACATAAACAAAAACTATGGTTTTATTCCAGTCATAAAAGCTCCGAGGGTGAAATGTAAAGAGGGTATAAAGAAGAAAAGGAAGCTCAGGTTAACATAAAAAAATTGTCTCTGTGCTTATATGTCCCCAAACTATACAAGTATCTTTTAAATTTCAGTAGGTAAATCAGTAGACTAGACTTGAGAACAGGAAATACTTGGTCCATGTGTAAATTTGTCCATGTATATATTTGGCTTACAATTTAAAATATTTCTTCCCTTTTCACTAATTGGTGAAATATATTTAAGATTCTATACTTAAAATATAAAACCAAATGATTTTAATAATTGACTGAAAATAGCAGAGTAATCAGAGAAAGCATATATGAAATAAATGTATATAGTTTATATATACGCATTTAGGAATAAACGGATAGGTAATAGGGAATGTTGATTGCCTGATTAATGCCAGGAGCAGTGCTAATCTTCACAACTCTCATCCTCACAGCATTGATCACATTTTATTGTTTGATGACCTTGTGAGCAAGTAATGTTACTTTCATATTATGGGTGCTAAAAGTGAGATAAGTGTTGGTATGAATCACAGATAACACCAAAAAGCATTTAGAGTATTGATTTCAACCTTATATCTCCTTCTTCTTCCCAGTCCACAAGCTGATAACTCACATTGTTTAATCTCATTTCTTCTTTTTGTTTGTTTACTCCCTCCAGTAGAATCGAGTGGTTATCAAGATATACAATGAAGTGGTGGAAGAGCTACCTACCTGTTACTCTTAGGCTAGCATTTTGAGAAAACTAAATCAGATGGACTTTCACTCTCCATCTGACTGCTCACCCCCTTTTTCTGTTCTCAGAAGGCCCAAGCCTCCTCTGCAGCCTCTGCATGGCTGACTTCATCTCTTGATTTCTCAGGGTGTAGATGATAGGGTTCAGCATGGGGGTAATGACTGTGTTATTAATGGATATGGTTGTGTCCATCGGCAGCCTCGTGAAGGGCCGGCAGTAGATGTAAATGCAGGGCATGAAGTGAAGAGTCACCACCAGGATGTGAGAAGTGCACGTGGAGAGAGCCTTGTTCCGCCCCTCCCCAGAGTAGGATCTCAGCATCACCAGAATGACGGTGTAGGAGGCCAGGAGCAAGAGGAACCAGAGCAGGGTCACCAGTCCGTTGTTAGAGATCATGAGAAGCTCCAAAGCAAAGGTGTCAGTGCAGGCCAGTTTTACCACCTGGGGCACATCACAGTAGAAGGCATCCAGTGTGTTGGGGCCACAGAAGGGGAGTGGAAGCATCAGAATTACCTGGACAATTGAATGCAAACCACCACCCAACCAAGAAGCCACCACCAAGGCCAACCATACCTCTTTCCTCATAATGGTCACATAGTGCAGGGGCTTAGCGATTGCAAGGTATCTGTCGTAGGCCATCACAGAGAGGAAAAAAATATCTGCTCCACCAACAAAGTGGAAGAAAAAGATCTGTGCCATGCAACCATTGTAGGAGATTGTTTTCCTCTCTGACAAAAGATCCACCAAGAACTTAGGGACAGTGATGGATGAAAAGACGATGTCCAGGACTGATTTGTTCTGCAGGAGAAAGTACATGGGCGTGTGCAGGTGGGACTCACAGGTGATAGTGACCACAATGAGTGCATTTCCCAGGACGGTTGCTACATACACAGTAAAGAAGACCACAAATAAGAAAAACTCCAGCTCCCTGGAACGAGTAAGTTCCAGGAAGAAAAACTCCTTCACATTAGTGTGGTTGATCTGGTCCATGATGGGGATGACTCTCCTCCAGGTCCTACCTTGGGCCAAGATGTGTTAGGGTTGAATTATGGTGACATAAGGTAGCAAAATCATTGATCACATACTACTTCCAAGCATCGAGGTCATCATGAGTACCCAGAAAAACTGGACCAGTCTTCCCTTTGTGGTCTGGAAATTCTTCATCCATATGGTTCTTCTTTCTTATTGTAAATACCCTGGGTTGACAGAAAAAAAGCCCATCACCTGTCTATATCCTCACCCTGACTAGAGAGAGATGGATGGACTGTGGCCATTTGCCTATGCTTTACCAAGGGCTTTCATCCACAATAGCTCATCTTGATTTTGATTCTTATGAAGTTTCTGAAGCATCTTCAGAATGGTTGTCTCCCAACAGATGTTGGAGAGGATGTGGAGAAATAGGAACACTTTTACACCGTTGGTGGGAGTGTAAATTAGTTCAACCATTGTGGAAGACAGTGTGGCGATTCCTCAAGGGCCTAGAAATAGAAATTCCATTTGACCCAGCAATCCCATTACTGGGTATACATCCAAAGGATTATAAATCGTTCTACTATAAGGACACATGCACACGAATGTTCATTGCAGCAATGTTTACAATAGCAAAGACCTGGAACCAACCCAAATGCCCATC